>NC_056736.1:737886848-738251848 GCF_019279795.1 Protopterus annectens
ATTCCATAGTTAAGTACTAGGCTATCTACCCAAGGGCATTTATAAGCCTAGCCAGTGTGTGTTGGCTTTTGCCACCCCCTTTAATTAGTTCCCTGCGCTTCTGACCAGCAGAGCCATTAGTTCCCTATGCCTCGGTCTAGCAGAGCCACTGTATTGACCTCCGGGGTATATTTTCTGTTTCCCATCCACCCGTCAAGGTTTCTCTTAAAGAGTGCTAGTGAAGGGCTCAGCTTGATGAATACTGGAATCTTGTTCCACAGCATGGGGAGTCTCTTAGTTGGGAATCTATCCCTCCAGCACATCCTATGTATCGTTACGGTAAGGTTTCTATCCTTAGAGTGTGTGGCTCTCAGGGATTTGTTTTTTTTTTTTTTTTAGGTGGAGCATATCCATCAATTCTGGGTTGGACATGGCCTGGTATATCACGCAGAGATCACCTCTGATTAAGCAGTATGTAACAGAGTACAACTGGAGCTTCTTTAGTCGGGCTGCATAGGTCATCTGTTTGAGGCCAGTAATCCTCTTGGTGAGCTACATTTTTGGTCATTCCAACTGTTGCAGGTGTCTTGTAAGGTACATCCAAAATGGGGTGTATTATTCTATAATGGGTCTAATAAGTTATGTGTAGAGAGGCACAATAACCTCCTTTGTTCTGGATGTGAACCCTTTTGAGATTAGGTGGGCTATGTAGAAAGATTTTCTAACCACCTTGGCAATATGATTATCAAAGGAGTGATTGCTCTCAACTTGGGTCCCCAGATCCCTTATTACTTTTTCTGTATTTAGGGGACTACCACCTATGTGGTAGTACGCGGGTACTTTGTGTTTTCCAAAGGGGATGACTATGCATTTTTTGGCATTCAGCTTGAGGCTGTGATTTTGACACCGGGTATCCGTCTCAGTGAGACCCTTTTGGTGGGTGTCTGTATCAGCCGGAGAATCAATTATGGCCCCTAGTTTGCAGTCGTCTGCGAACTTGGTCAGCCAAAGTCCTCCTGTGCTTGCCTGTACCTCTGAGAAGTATATATCGAACAGGAGGGGTCCTAGGACTGAGCTCTGGGGGACGCTACTTGTAACCAGTTCCGAGTCAAACCTAGAGTCTGCAACTCTCACCGTGTGGGTTCTGTCCATGAGCAGATTTGCAACCCATCTCATGATGTAGGGGTTAATGTTCTGGTTGATGAGTTTTTTTATAATACCAGAATGGGGAATGGTGTCGAAAGCCTTTGCGAGGCCTAGGTAGGCTGTGTGGACCTCCTTACCCTCACCTAATGCTTTGGTAAATGTCTCAAAGAAGTCCACCAGGTTTAGGAGGCATGATCTGCCCTTAAAGCCAAACTGGGTGGGGTCCAAAGTTTGGAGGATCCCAATGTCTCTGTTAATGAGTTCCATGATGATGCGCTCCATAGCCTCGCAGACCAGGCTAGTCAGGCTTATAGGGCTATAGTTCCATGGGTCGGTTGTGGCGCCACCTTTGTGGAGTGGGATAACTGTTGCTGTGCCCCACTCTGTGGGTAAGTAGCCTGTAGAGAGGCTGAGTTTGAACAGTGTGTTTAGGTGAGAGGTTAGTTCATTTTGGAGCTCTTATAAGACACAGGCTGTGACACCCATCTGAGGCTGTGTCTTTTTCTTTAGATAGGGCTGTTTTAACCTGTGTGTCGGTGATTGCTGGGGCCTTACATTCATCTGGTATGGTTATGGGTCCTTCAGGGGATGAGAGGGGTGTGAAGTTTGCACTGAACCTGTCTGGCAAAATGTTGGCAATGTCAGTCGGTTCAGTGTATTTTCAGATCTGAGTTTTTCCACTTATGTTCTTGACATACGTTCAGAGGTAGGTACTACGGCCCAGGGGCCTACGTAAGCCTAGCCAGCAAATTTCCATAGCTTACGCCACCCAGGAAAGTTATTTTCCTGTGCCACTGTCCGGCAGAGACACAGAAGTGATCCCCGGGGTGTATTTCCCATTTCCCATCCACTCATCAAGATTTTTCTTGAAGAGTGCTAATGAAGAGCTTTGCTTGACATCGATGGGTAGCTTGTTCAAGGGTATAGGAAGTCTCTGGGACAATAATCTATCCCTCCAGCATGTCCTGTTTATTGTGGTGACAAGGTTTGGTCCCTAGAGTGTGTAGCTTGTAGATTGGGATTTCTTTAGGTGTAACATGTCCAACAGCTCTGGGTTTGACATAGCTTTATTTGTTAGGCAGAGATCACCTCAGAGTAGGTGATATGCTACAGAGTAAAGCTGGAGTTTTTTGAGATGGTCTGTGTAGGGCATTTGTTTGAGGCCAGTAATCCTCTTTGCGAGGTACTTCTGTGGCCTTTCCAGCTGCTGCAGATGTCTTGTGAGGTACATTCCAAAAGGGGCGGTGTACTCTATAATGGGTCTGAGTGACGAGTAGAGGGGAACAATGACCTCTTTTTTCCTGGATGAGAACCCTTTTATAATGAGGTGTGCCACGTAGAAGGCCTTCCTGACTACTGTGGCGATGTGACTATCAAAGGAGAGACTACCGTCCACCTGGGTCCCAAGATCTCTTATTACGCATTCGGTGTTAAGTAGATTGCTGCCTATGTGGTAGTTCATGGGTACAGAGTTTTTACCAAAGGGGATGACACTGTACTTTTTGGCATTGAGCTTGAGGCCATGGCTCTGACACCAGGCATCTGTCACAGTGAGGCCCTTCTGTAGGATGTCAACATCATTTGGGGACTTGACTATGGCTCCTAGTTTGCAGTCATCTGCGAACTTCATTAGCCAGAGGCCTTCTGTGTTAGCCTGTACTTCAGAGAAGTAGATATCAAACAGGAGAGGTCCCAGGACAGAACCCTGTGGTACTCCATAGCTAAAGAACGCTTTGAGGTTATCTTTGGAGTCCTTGGCAATTTTTCTTTCGAAGCTAGCCTTGGATGATTTAATGAGGGATCATAGTTTCTTGCTGATACTGATCAGGGATGTCTTTCTTTCTAGGGATTTTTCTCTTATCTGTACTAGTTTCCGCCTTCTATTGTAGAACCTGTTTATGACTGGGGTCCACCAGACTGGTTTCCTTTTCTTGGAGGAGTGAGTCTTGCTTTTACTCGGGATAGCACGAGCCATGCATTTCTGCAGATGATCATAGAGTGCCTCTGTTTAAGTTTCACAGCTTGGAAAGCATGGTCTATTTGCGTGGGAGCTGTGAACCTTTCCTCTTCAGTCTTAAGCAACGTGAAGTTTGCTTTTGAAAAGATTTTCACGTTGGTTTCCTTGATTGGGAATGGGGGCGGTATGTGAATATCCAGAGTGATTAGTCTATGGTCTGATCTAACCAGCGAGGGGTTGACATCAGGTGTGGAAAACCGGTCGCCCATGTTGGTGGTGATCAGGTCCAATATGTTGTTCCCTCTGGTGGGAGTATTGACCAGTTGATCCAGGGCATTCGATTTTATAAATTCTAGGAAGCGTTGGGCAAGGGAGTTAGTACTTGAGTAGTTCTGCCAGTTAATGTTTGGGTAGTTGAAATCACCTAGTATCAGGGTGTTTGGTAGGACCTTCATCTTTCCCAGTTTCTCCAGAAATGCGGAATGGGGATCTGGGTAATGGTGGGTGATCTGTAGCAAGCTACAATTTGGATTGCAGTTCTGCCCATTGTTAGTTGCACTTGGATGATCTCTGATGCATCGTGCTGCGCCACTAACCTGGAGGTGTGAGTATCTTTGATGAATATGGATACACCCCCGCCTATTGTGTTTCAGTCTGGGTTCTGTGGCCGAAAGGTATGATATGAGTTATAGCCTGGTAGTGCTGGGGTGCTCTCTGGAGCCTTAAACCAGGTTTCTGTTGCTGCACATACATTGATTCTCTCCATACTGAGGAGTGCCTCGAGTGCATGCATTTTGAGGTTTAGACTTCTGGCATCGAGTAGCATTACCCTCAGTTTTTTGTTACTTGTGCTATTTATGGCGATGGGTTTGTCTTTTGATCCTTGCCTAAAAAGTACTATGGAGGTGGCAAGAGCTTTGGCCAGTATTTGAAAGCCTAAGGGTGACAGGTGCAAGCCATCTCTAGCAAAGCAGCGTGGCTTGTCAAGCATGTCATCCCAGGCTGACAGACACTTGATCCCCTTTGAATGACACCAGAAGGTTAGCCAATTGTTGAAATTGATAATTTTTTCTTTATACCGTGGTATCATTCTTGGTGAGGGAAGGATGCTACTCAGGGTCAGAGTCATACCGGCCTGAGCTACATGATCAGAGAGCTCTTCCATGTCTCATTTCATGTAGTCCAGGGAGGTACAGCTCAGGTCATTCACACCAACATGGACAATGACAGAGTCGTATTTGTACTTGCTCTGGAGTAACCCGAGTGCTTGTGTTATGTGGCGGTTCCTGGCACCCGACAGGCAGCCAACAGAAACCTTCTCCTTGTTCAGCCCAGTGAGTGGGACGTCAGTGTGCCTGACTATAGAGTCACCTATTACTAGTGTGTTGGGTATGCTAGTTTGCCTTAAGGGCTGTTATTGTGTGGCACACTGGTTTTGTGAAGTGTTTCATGGTTTGTGCTGGGGGGTGGAGGTTGCTTGGATGTCTGCTTTGGAGGTCTCTGTTGCTTTTGCAGATTTTTATTTAGTGCCTCCGAGTATGTTTTTGTGTATTTATGTGTTTTTTTTGCCAGTGCTGGTTTCGTAGGTATATGTGAGACTGGTGGTGTGATGCAAGTAATTCCCTTCTCCTCTTGACTGCCTGGTTGAGTCTTGGGTTGAGAGAGCTTAGCCTCCAGTTTGGCTGTATAATTGCATCTCTCGCATGTATTAGTGTTTGGTGGTAGGAGGAGAGGGTTGTCTGTGTGCACGAGGCAGTTGTAACATTGCCTCAAAATGCCCTAATCCACCAGCTGGACCGGAGTGTACACCTAAAACTGCCCTTTGGACATGCCTGGATAGGTACAGTGAGCTGTTTTACTGATTGGCTGGTAAGGTCGAATAGAGAGCCTTGTCCTTCTTTACAGTATGGGGGGGGGGTCTAGTGCTAAGGTTTATTAGTGCTTGCTATGAGTTTTGAGCACATGCTGGGCTGAGAAGTGAATGGTATATGAGTGCTTAAGTTGAAAGTTTGTCTAGTTCCAAGGGAAAAATTGAACAGTAGACTTTGTGGAGCCGGGAATAGTTATACCCTAGGCTAACCGGCGCTGCCCGGCACGCAAAACCATGCTAATGTGGGTTTTATAGCAGGGAAATAAAAGAGATGGAAATTAGCCCAAAATGGCCAATAAACTACTAATTTCTGTGCTGAAACCACTCCTCCAAGGACAGATAGGCTGCTCAAAGCTCCCCTCTCTCACAGGTGAGCAGAGAAACATCCTTCTATCCAAATAAGGTAAGGCAAACACAGAAACTTCTAACACAGCCCTGAATTCAGCACTAACCTGAAAACTGGACTATACTAGCTTAGAAAGGTGGGAAAACAAGTATTTCTTTTTTTTTCCAGAAAATAAAGCAGATACAATAAAAAAAAACACTTTAAATACACAGAAATGGCTATCACACTTGAGTGTGTAGCCTGCAACAGTTAAACAGGTAATTTAAACACAAAAACAACTTTGTTAAAGTGCAGTCAGTAAAATAAGTACAATATGTAGCTGAAACAAGCTTTTTAAATCACAGAAACTCTAAAAAATCAGCGTTTTAGGCAGAATTGGCTAAAGGCAGCAAGAAAATGCAGAAAATGATACTTAATCACTCCAAAGTCTCTCTTTTGTCTCTGCTACTGTAGAACTCTGCAGGGCACCAGGCGTGTGTAATATGTGGAAGGCACTACTTTTGTCATCTAAACAGATGGACGATTCTCTGGGTTGGGGAATTTGCCCTTTCCTCAAGAACTGTTTGATTTCAGAGTTAGAATATGTAATTAGCAACTAGTATTTTTTTTTATTTAGTTTTAAGGTTTTGCATGCACTGATGCTCGGAATGTACGTAGTAACATGTCGACATTCATGATGTCGATCATATGGTGTCGACAGTAATCATGTCAATATTAGTGCTGCTCAGCAAAGTAAATCCATACATATATCTATATATCTGTGTATCTATATATGGGTCTACTCTGACCCATCAAAATAACACTTAAGCGAAACTCAGTTTCGCTAGTGCGGTTTCACAAAAGTGCATTTCTCTGGAAATTAGTAGTTCTCCAGAATGTCGTGCAAAATGCAGAGAGAGAGAGGAATTAAAGTGGAAACAATGTAAAGAAAGGAAAGCAGAAGACATGAAGCACAACAGATGCTGAAAAAGGGAAAGTAAATGAATTTTGTTGTATTGACTTTATGCAGAATGCACACAAGCAGAAGGAGAGGGAGGCAGCAAAGGGAACGAGATGTCTTGTGTGTGTGGGGGCACAGAAGATTTTTTTTCTTTATGAAAAGATAAAGCAGAACACTGATGCTGGCAAAGACCAAGAATAATGATGGACCAAGTTGTGATGTATGACAAAAGAGATTGGAAGCTGTAAGGACAGACAACTAAATAAAGGGGTATAAGGCATATGAAACATGAGTACATGAGGCATTAGACACGAAGGTGAAAGATAAACTGAGCACAGAGTTGGGTCAGTGAGGAAACTGATGTGAAAGTGCTATGGGTAGGTAGCAAGAAGGCAGGAGAAAAGGCCTAAGCAAGGGGACAGTAACGAGAGAGACAGAATATACAAGAAATTAGATGGAAGTTATACAAGAGACTAAGGGCTAAGGAGATGATTATAATAAAATACAGTGACAGGCAAAATAAACATACCAGCATAAAATGTATCAGTTGACATTTTAAAGAGAAGCTACATAAGGAATAAACCAATAACTTTGGAAGGAATCAATTCCGCAAGTACCAAATGTGTGGCTTTAATATGAATATACAGGGGTAGTTATTTCCAAAGTATGTCACTATGACAGAATGTGGCACACCAATATAATAATTTGACTTTATGACCTGTACACTAAGGGAGTTTGAGTTTAGTACGGTTGCACAAGCACATTTACCATAATCAGATCTTTGAAATACTGGTTATTTAAGTTTTTAATCATAACATGAATTATTCAATGACTGAATATGTTTATCAATTTGTTAACCTGCTAAGGGACTGATGTCTGTGGACCCTCATTAGGCAAGACCAAAGCACAAAGCAGTAAAGCAAACCTATAGTTTATTACAATACACTAGTTCCAATCAATTTTTTTTGTAGCTAGAGGCTGAACTGTCTAAGTAAACAATGGTCTTGCTCCGGCACGAACAGTGTCACTTAATTTCCATATACATAATGCTATAACCCAGTCAGATCAAATCTTCTGAATAAGGCAACTCCTTATGGTTGACAAAACAGAATACAGGAACTCTGGCCAAAATGCTATGCACTAGATGCAGTAAATACCCAGCGACTACTACTAAAAGTAAAATATCTGTGAAGAATACTAAAGCATTAACAGGAGAGATGAAAAATGGGCATCCCTAATACTGAAGTGACATCTCACATTCTGTGCTATGTTGAGTGCATTTGCTGAAACATCACAGAAAGACAATGCAACCCATTTCTGGGTACAACCCCAAGCAGCAACAGGAAATGAAAGGTGGTTGCACTATCTTAGTGATACTGAGTGAACGTTTATGCTTCCATGGGATTGATTGATTGTAGCTAAAATCTACATCTGCACTGTTGACCCACTTTGGCCAACAGTTGTGTGATAACGGAGAATCTCTGGGGAACAGGATATGCAATAGGTATTGCAACAGTAGGAAAGGAAAGAGAGGAGTACATCAGTGTTGTATGAAAAATTAATACAATCTATTATGCGACAGAATACAAAAGACAGTACTGTATGAATTTAGTTCTGGTTATGAATGCACTAGGTTTAACAATGAATACAAAGTTAATGAAATGTACGCTGTTTAAAAGTAGCCTAGATAGCAAGATTCACAAAAGAAACAACTTGAAACACTGACTGAGGGTATTTCTTTAAACGTAGAGAATATAGGTATGGGAAAGTTTCTCTGGTTGAATTAAAATGCAATGCCCACTGAAATACATCTTAAAAGAACTGCAATTAGTAACTATCTGAGGTTACTAGTTTCAGTTGTTTCTTCATTTCATTTTATATGTTGTTTGGTTAGTCACTTGCGTTAGAAGACTTCAGAATTGGAGACTCTCAGTCTGCAGAATGACCTGTCTAAATGGCTGTTGGAATGCAATTTGTATCCCTTGCAAGAGGGGGGTATTGTCATGCCTGGATAACTTTGACTTTTTTTAAAACGGCTACAGCTTTTGAAATTTCTAACTAAAGGTAAAAAAACAAAAAAAAAAAAAACATTAAAAGTGTGCACAACTGAAAGAAGAACAAATTGTAGAAATTAATATGACAGGATGCAGATACAGTGCCTATCAAGCAGCACAGATAGACCAACAGTTTCAGAAATAAAATAGTGCAGGTAAGTGAAATACACAGATCAATGATCAATTATTTATAACAGCTGCTCTCTAGCCAAAACAAGTAAATCAAGGATCAATTCTCATTATGAGTGAAAGAGGCTTTACACTTCTTTTTTGCACAATGAATCAACACTACTGACTTCCAAAAATATGTATATACTTAACATGTTGTTTATTTTTTGGGTAGGAAGATAACTGTGTGTTTCAATAAAAGATCACGCTCAACTGGGGTGATATTACACAAACGTTTACCTATGAAGCAGTAGCGTAACAAGAGTGGGGCGAAGGGGACATGTGCTCTAGACACAGGGTGTTAGAAGAGGGTGCAGCCTGATTGCCGTACCTGCGTTTTTTTTGTCCTGGCATTTCTAAATACCAGTACAGAAATCAACCTGTGAACTTTTTTTTGCTCTTCCAACAAAGAACTGTGGCAGGGAGGTGATGTGTGTATGGGAGCAGGGGGCATGTGCTTCAAACTGCAGTGACAGGTCTATCAGACCTCTGCATTGTATTTACAGTCGTTTGCACAGGGATACACAAACATAAATGGATATAAACTGAGAAATACTAATGAGAAAATAACTCTTTTTGCAGATGACATACTATTACTTATGTTACCATTCTGGTTAATGACAAAAAATTATTACTTTATGCACTAAAATATTTTAATAGCAAAGCTGGATATAAAGCAAATGAAGTAAAAGCAAAGGCTGTAGTAATGAAACACAAATTGGTACAGAACTTTTCCTTTCTGTGGTTCATGGAAAGATGAGATCCTTGGGAATTCGGCTAAAATTGGGTGATAAACAAGCAGCTAAATTTGGGAATAAATTACTCAAAAGATTATAAGACAAGACAAAGACTATGGCAATTGTTATTTATAACTAGTCCTGTATGTCTGTATCTGTCTGTCTGTGTTCACATGCAGGAGTATATGTTATTATGTATGTGTGTGTGTATATCTGGATTATCACTGTCAGTATGCATATATGTATGTGTGTGAGAAAGCACCAGGCATATAACAGAGTGGAATACATTACTGTGGGCAGAATTACTTTCACTTTATCACAGACAAATATGGAAGTCCTATAAAGCATAGCCTTGTTGTGAATGCAACTAACTGTGCGTGTGTGTGTGTGTGTGTGTGTGTGTGTGTGTGTGTGTATTAGGCAGTGTGCAGAAGATACATGTATGTATGCTTTGGTAAGGCATCCACCTGCGCATTTTTTTTAAACTGTTCTAGTAAGCAATCCTTAGACATGCAAATTAGTACTTAATGTGATTCAGCATCATGCAGAGGATGCATGACTTTGAACTAAGCAGTACAAGTTTCTTTTCTGAGTAGTTAAATATGACCCCCCCCCCCAATTAATATTCCAAAACGTGCACGCTGACTGGCCAGCGTGCACGTTGTAAATCGACTTATACTAATGGAAAAAGGTCCGGTCACCCGGACTTTTTCCATTAGTATAAGTCTTTTTTAAAACACTGTGTCGCTATGTTAAAGGAGTTTAACATAGCGACACAGGTTTAAAAAAAAGCAACGGAGATCTCCGTTGCTTTTTTTAAAGCTGTCTCGCTATGTTAAACTCCTTTAACATAGCGACACAGTGTGTAAAAAGCAACGGAGATCTTGCTTTCTCTGTTGCTTTTTTCAAAACTGTCTCGCTATGTTAAATGGGTTTAACATAGCGAGACAGTTTTAAAATAAGTAACGGAGATTCTCCGTTGCTTTTTTAAAGCTGTCTCGCTATGTTAAACCCATTTAACATAGCAAAACAGTATAAAGCAACGGAGATCTTGCTTTCTCCGTTGCTTTTGCCCACAGCTCTGATGTACTGCATAGGCATGCGCAGTACATCAGAACTTCCACAGAATACCAGACAGCTGCGGAAGGGCAGCAAGGAGGCATTATACAGTGCCATTATTTAAGAAAAGTAATTATTTTTTTTCTTAAATAATGTCATTGTATAATAGCAATAACCCACTTCTGGGTGTGGGTAACGCTGCATTTACCCACAGTTGGCTTTGTTTGGTCCCTTGGGCTTCTCCCTCGGGACCAAACCACGCCAACCGTGGGTAAATCCAGCATTACCCACACCCAGGCATGGGTTATTGCTATAATATCAACCATCATATATGAATTTCTTTAAGAATGTCTCTCCCATTCTGTAGTTTGCTATTTCTAATTAGGCCATCTTATTGGAAACACTCCATGTTAATTGTTTTACATAAATTTTGTGTATTTATGGTGTATCATATTGCTTGGTTACTTAATAATGATCAGGTCCTAATGCATCAAGAAGATAAACACAATTTCGGGCACTCAAAAAATATTACAGTATCAGCAATATCTAAACCAATACAAAAACATGTTGATCTTGGATCGAGCTCTCACTGCATATTATACAGTTTACAGAATAGTCCCCAAAAAGATGATTGTCCACTTAAGTCAAACCTACCACAAGACAGTTCAAAGACTTGTTAAGGTGGAGGCAAGTAATGAGCAAGGCTACCTTAGAAACTTGAAAGAAATCACACTGGCTAGTTTCTCACAACCATCATTAGGCACAGATTTCAGCTGATGCAAAATAAGCAAAAAGACTTGGCTGACATTAAGATGATGATGAGTCAGTCTGGTCACTGATTAACTCAATGTACTGGAAAGAAATGCTGACAAGTATGTACAGTTAGTTTTAGTTGGTTTTCTTTAGTATTTTTAATTTCTTTTAACTCAAATTACTCCAGGAGCACAGCTTTCGCCCTACAATCACTTTACCACAATAAACAAAAGTGGTCATTGATGTAATAAAGAGACTGAATAGCATAAGAAACATTTTACTCAGATCATAGCTAACACTATTTCTTCATTAATAACTTCAGTGCTATAACAAATCCAGGAACAAAGACCGACCTAGTGAAGTTTTCCTTTTATAAAAGATGGCACTTCACCATTTTTGTCCCCCCTGCAGTACCAAGCACAATGATTTCTCTACCAGCACCTAGTCATCTCATTTACTAGGGGCCTAGGTGTCACCCATGTAGTGAGCCAAGGAACCCCCCAACTCAACAAGTGAGCCAGCACTCACAGCTGCTCCCACCGGGTCCTACAGGTGGACTCTGTCTCTATTCACACATAGATTCCAAAGATATAGTTAGGGTTTTATCCCTCTGTGCCACAGAACTAGCTAGCACTTCTATTTTGATTTAAGTTACAATAATGTGGACCACTTTGGAAAATTAAGTACAATGGCCAGCCAAACAACACGATTTGTCAACACATCTGTAACATCCATATAAAACACCTGAAATTAGTTATTTAATATGTGCTAAACTAATTAAAACAGTTAATCCATAACTTGCATACTTGTGACTAGCTCTATCTTTCTATACTGTTAAAACATGCAAGTTGAATTGAAAAAGGATTTAACCAGTTCTGATACTCGAATGCATCTGCAGAGAGATTTTTAGTCCCTTTAGTTTTATATATGGGTCAGGCATATTTTTATCTATCAGTGGAGAAGCTGTGGATGATGATAAAGAGTTGACGGAACTTATCTGGGTGGGAAGAGAGAGAGTTAAGGATAAGTAGAGCCATCTAACAGAACAATGTATTTTATGATGAACTGATCTGAAGGGGTATTTTAGAGCTATACAGTTAAGACTTATATATATATATATATATATATATATATATATATACCACAAACAAACGGTTATAATTCAAAATGGAAAGAGGAGATGAAGCAAAGGTGGGTGTAAGGTTCAAGAAATGAACAGAGTGGAACTTTGGATGCAGATCCTTAAACAGAACCACCACCACACAGAATATTATACTTAAAGTAGCAGAAAGTATTCGAAGACAAATACACAATGATAGTGAGGAGACATTGCAAATAGGGAGGACTGCAATTAGGGGTAAACAAAATAGAGAAGAGGGGGCTGGAATTTACTGGAGAAAACTGGCTAAGGAACCAAAGTATTGGGAGCAAATAACTAGTGAGTCAAAGGTAAGAGCGGGATGAGGCCAAGGAGACATTTGAACTGCAAACTAGAGACTGCCTTTCCTACCAGGGATCAAACAGAAAAGAACAGAGAAATATTATGTGAATGACCTGCTCTGGTGGAGTTTTTAGTTGAATCTAGGACAGAAGTCACCATTAAAAAAAGGATACTTAGTACAGCATACAAAATACCACATGGTAACTATAAGAATCAGTCAGAGAAGGTTAGAAAAGATTGGGAAGACAAACTGGAAAAGGGATTTACAAGTGAACTATATACATACATGCATGTCTCCCTAAGATGCAACAGAATCCAGAAGGCTCGGGATCTTTGCTTGGAAGTGTGTGCATAGGTACTTTATACCTCAAGCAGACCTCAAAGATTTTTTTCCACAGGTAGACAGCAAATGTTGGAAGTCCAAAGGGGAAGAAAAACATAACTGGTAACGTATGTTTTGGGAATGTAATGAGTTGGTAGATTTTAAGAATGCCATAGAAATTATTCTGCCAGAAATATTAGGTAAGCAAATGGCTGTAATTAAGGAAATTATTTTTTGACCTGGGATACAGGATCTTAATTGCTTAGACATAGCTTAGCTTTATTAAGTTTAACTCTGTTGGCTACCAAAAAATAAAAAAATACAACAAAATGGAAATCCAAGTCTAAAACAATTGTATGTGAAATACTGATTATTATAAAACAGATAAAAAACTGGAAAATTGATCTTTAGAAAAAGGTGCAGATTACATAGAAATAAATAGAAAATGTGGGAACAATGCATACCAAAATAATGTTCAGGATAAGGAGGAATGAGATTTATGGGAAGGCAAGGAATTCAGCAATTTATGCAATGTTTGACTGATTATAGCTAAAAAGAAAGAGAGAAAGAAAAGATATGTGATGTACAATGTATGTAAATGAAGAAAAGTGTTAACATGATTTGTTTTCTTTTCTGTTAATGCATACTTGCCTGTATCTTAAGTGATAATTTAATAAAGGTGTTTAAAAGTCCATACACAAAGAATTTAAATTCACAGGTTATATTGCAATATGTTCTTCAACGATTTTTAAATCAGGAAAAAATTCAAACTACTATTGCCTACCACTCTGACAGTACCAAATTGAAATGCTAATGGCAGTAATAAATGAAAGACAGAGAAGTTAAGTTGTCTCTTGAAATAAATGGCTGTTTGACCTCTTTTGTGATCTTTTATACAGCTATATGTCAAAGGGAGCCCATCGGGACTGCAACCACTAAGAAGGACACTACATTTTCATCAAGCAACACTTTGAGATGCATGTAAAGTTGCTCCCTGAGAGCAGACCCGCAGTGAAGACTGATTTACTTTTTATTGACTTAGAACTGCACAATAATACATTTAGAAACCTTAACAAGGTATCGAGCTGGTTTTAGAGCTTTCTTACAACTTTTTAACAAGGGTGGGTAATCAAACTGCTTACATTATCTGAGCAACAACTGTTTATTAAGTGAATAACTTGTAAAGAATGTGGTCTTTTTTTTCTGAAGAAACCAGGTTTTCTGTTACTGTGCCTGTTTTCAAATTGTGATTCAGCATCTGTATTATGCAATTCAGGTAAATGAGGAAGCACTGTAATGTAAGTTTCATTTGAGAAAACTAATGCTAATGAATTCTGAAATTGCATTACAAAAATAGCAGCATATCAGTCTTACAGTTAACCTGCTGTGTATCTCTGGCTCAGAAAATGTTACCACAAAAGACAAAGCATGGGGATGTAGCAGTCAATGACAATGACCTCAGTGTGTTACTTTACTGTAGAATTCTGGCAGGGTTTGGTGTCTGACACACATTTTTAGAGGATCGTGAGTTTTTAATATTTATTTAACATTTGTTTACCAGGAAAGTCTGACTTGGAACGAAGCCATTTTTCAGTGGAAGCCCGGGGAGAAATGCTCCAGACACATGTCTTTGTAACCTTTGTAATAACCTTTTAAATTCATACCAAAAGTTACATCTGTGTTTTAGGCAGGGATAACAGTGGATAAGTAACTGCATTGTGGACATCTACCCTTCAGATCCTGGTGAAAGTAGAAAGCATTTTTTTTAATGTCCAAATGTTCTGGTTTAGCTAAAAATCCAAACCTAACTCTGTACAATGGTCCATTCTACAAAAATCACCAAGAGTGGAAATGAAACGTTCAGGTTTGGTATCATGATAAAGGAAGACTAGCTGAAAGATGATAAATGTACTGCAAAAGGCAGCTGACAGGCAGTTATTCCAAGCTGTCATTCAATACAGCAGTCTGTATTCTACGAGACATTGCTAAATTACTCCTACTTCAAAGTTTCCCAGGGGAGGGGGGAGGAGGATTTACATTTACAGGAAAAATATGAGAGTAGCAGAATCACTAGACAAACTGTTACTTCACATTACGAGACAAAGTGGGTAAAGAAAAATTCCAACACTACTTTCCACTTAATAGGGGGGATGGGGGGAGGGTTGGCAGAAAAAAAAGTAGTAATCGAGTATGTTCCAACTGATATTTAGCTACTAAGTTACTACACTGATACAGGATCAGTAAGCACCATTTGTTAACAAACTGTGGAACCAGAACTAGCAAAAACAATATAGTTAACTCTCCTCTCCCATTTCCAAAGTAGCTATCAGCACAAAAACTAAACAAATTACCGAAAAAGGGTAGATATCTGTAGGTCAACCTAAAGAAAAAAGTGACCATAATATCTCAGATTATGCTGAGGTACTATTGTGTCTTTAGTACAGACAACACAAAGAGGATAGCTCCCTTTAGAGCAGTTATTTTTTTTCCATTAAATATTGTTTTGACTGCTGACCTACTGGCAAGACAAGACAGGGCAGTGCTCTAACAACATAATGGCAGAAGTTCAGAAAAAAATAGATGGTTGCTGGACAGCTGGCTAAACATGGATGGAATGCTTTCCTTTGTAATGGGTCTCCTTAATAATGAATGAAAGAAGGTGCTAAAACAGATGTTATGATGGCCCATGAAAAAGACTGGTGGTGTGCCTGACAGACTATGTCACTTTTCAATACTACAAGCAACAAATTTCTAGATGCCCTAGTTCTATGTAGGAAGGAACAATGCTTGGGTTGAAACTATGGTACAGCCACACCTCCCAAGAAATAAACCTCAGCAGCAGTTTTCAATACTGGCTACTGGGTTGTACACTCAATGGAAGCAGCAAAACACACTGTATTATCTGCCCTTCTCATTTATAAAAATTATTACTCTGGTTCACTTGAAGAGCTTGAAACTTTGTGGGTGTGTGCTTGCAGTGGAGTTCTGAGAATTTCTGAGGTGCAGTTTAAAAAATCAGATTACTTGCCCTGCTGGGCTGTTTTTAAAACAGCAGTATGTTTACTCCAAGTTGAGAATAAGGTGAGCACACCTTTGTACACATCTTCCTGCATTTTGCAGTATGTAGAAAAGTCACTTAAAAGCACCTTACTGGACTGCAGTATGAAGCGGTGAAGAGCCATGTTATTGGCTCAAACTGCCTCGCGTGACTGAGACAGCTTGACAATTAAAAGTGAAAAACAAAAGTAATAGACCTCTGAATTCATCATATAAACTCAGGGACAATATTTTTTTTTTTTTTTAGGGTATGCATATTTTTTATTAGACCTATGCATGCCAGTTATCCTGGAAGTAGAAGATTTCATTTTAAGTGTGTGTATGTATGTTGGAGACATAGATGTTCTGAACTGTCCCGATTTTGTGCAATGTGCATAATTTTGCCTCATATTTTGGTCTGCTCATTACAAAGTGTGTTTTTTCTGGCAAATCAATGAGGACTGCTGTCGCTAAATAATGACAGCCATTTAAGTTTCATACTTAACAGCATTCAGAAAAAAGGGATATTAATGCAAAGTCTGTTATTCTATGAACTTTCTTAGGAAATACGGACAATGTCTGTCCTTGGTTTTTTTTGGTCCTTTGTATTTTTTCCTTCTTTTTTCTTTCTTTCTCTGATTCTTGAGTTAAAAGATTGAGAAGTTTGGGGACTTTGCCAGGCTTGAACAGTATATATTGAAAGCAGTGTGCTCAGAAGATTCATTCCTATATAGCAGTTATTTATATATTTATTCATTAATTTTATCACAATTAAGCTTTTGAGACAAAGGTTCATAGGTTCATACTAGGCTATCTGCCCTAGGGCATTTATAAGCCTAGCCAGACTGTGTTTGGCTTTCACCACCCATTTTAAATGAATTTTGCTATGCTCTTTTTCGAGGTTAGTATACTGTGCCTCTGTCTAACAGTGACACAGAAGTGATACCCGGGGTAAACCTACGATCTCCCATCCACTCATCAAGATTCCTCTTGAAGAGAGTCAATGAGGGACTCTGCCTAACCTGGACTGGGATTTTATTCCAGAGTGAAGGGAGCCTCTGGGTTATGAATCTGTCCCTCCTGCATGTCCTATTTATTTCAGTGCTGAGGTTCAAGTCTCTCGAGCGTGTAGCTTGATGGGATTTGGATTTTCTAAGGTGCAGCATGTCCATTAATTCCAGGTTGGACATGGCTTTATACGTCAGGCACAGATCGCCTCTGAGCAGGCAGTATGCCACTGAGTAGAGCTGGAGTTTCTTTAACCGGGCAGCATATGGCATCTGTTTGAGCACTTTGATCCTCTTGGTGAGGTACTTTTGGGGTCTTTCCAGTTGCTGCAGGTGTCTGGTAAGGTACATCCCAAAAGGGGCATTGTACTCAATTATGGGCCTGATGAGGGATGAGTAAAGAGGCACGATGACCTCCTCTGATCTAGATGTGAATCCCTTCATGATTAGGTGGGCTATATAAAATGTTTTTCTAACCACTTTGGCCATGTGGTTTTCAAATGAGAGATTGCTATCAACTTGGGTCCCCAGGTCCCTAATTACTTCTTCCATAATTAATGGATTACCACCTATGTGGTAATTTGTGGGCACTTTGTTTTTGCCAAAGGGGATGACTATACACTTTTTGGTGTTTAGCTTGAGGCCATGGCTCTGGCACCAGTTGTCTGTTTCTATGAGGCCCCTTTGTAGGATGCTTGTGTTGACTGGAGGGTCGATTACGGCGCCTAGTTTGCAGTCATCTGCGAACTTGGTCAGCCACAGTCCTTCCGTGTTGGCCTGTACGTCCGAGAAATATATACCGAACAAGAGAGGTCCCAGGACTGAGCCTTGTGGGACGCCACTTGTAACTGGTTTGACGTCTGACATGGCTCCAGCAATTCTAACCATGTGGGTTCTGTCCTTGAGCCAGTTTGCAACCCATCTAGTGACATAGGGGTTTATATTTAAGCTGGTGAGCTCATCTATAATGCCCGAGTGGGGTATTGTATAGAAGGCTTTTGCGAGGTCCAGGTAGGCTGTGTGGACCACCTTCCCCTCATCAATGGCCTTGGTGACTGTTTCAAAGAAATCGACCAGGTTTAAGAGGCAGGATCTGCCCTTAACAAAGCCAAACTGGGTAGGATCCAGTGTCTGTAGGTCCCCAATATCTTTATTTATGAGGTCCATGATGATCCTTTCCATAGCTTTGCAGACCAAGCTAGTCAGGCTTATGGGGCGATAGTTTCCAGGATCCATTGAGGCACCACCTTTCTGGAGAGGGACCACTGTTGCTGTACGCCACTCTTTGGGTACATATCCTGTAGTAAGGTTGAGATTGAACAGTAGTTTTATGTTTGGGTTTAGCTCTTCTTGGAGTTCATGTAGGATGCAGCCTGGGACACTGTCTGGTCCCATTGATGCTGTGTTTTTTGCTTTGGAGAGGGCGGCTCTTACCTGAGCAACTGAGATGTCAGGGAGGCAGCACTTTGCTGGGATAGATATTTGCCCTTTTGGTGGGGAGGGGGGGGAGTTTGCGCTGAACCTGTCAGCTAGGATGTTGGCAATGTCTGTGGGTTTGGTGTATTTTTTGTCATTTTGGACTAATTCTGAGCATATCTGGGAATTACCACCCAGGTTCCTAACATAACTAAAGAAAGACTTGTGATTATCCTTAGTGTCCTGTGCAATTTTTCTCTCAAAGCTGGCCTTAGACGATTTTATGAGTGCCCATAGTTTTTTGCTAATACTGATCAGAGATGCCTTCCCTTTTTGGGATTTTGCTCTATCATGTAGTAGCTTCCTCCTTCTATTGTATAGTTTGTTTATGGCTGGGGTCCACCAGACAGGACACCTGCCTTTAGAGGATTGGGTCTTGGTTTTATTTGGGATTGCATGATCCATGCATTCCTGAAGGTGTTCACAGAATGTGTTTATAAAAGGATTCTGTGGTCTGGGTAGTATTTTCCACAGGCCCGGGGGCTTTGAAGGATTCCACCTCGGTTTTGAGGAGTGTGAAATTTGCTTTAGAGAAGTTTTTCACTGTGGTTTTCTGGGCAGGGGGTGGGGTCGGGATGTGAATATCCAGTGGGATTAGTTTATGGTCTGATCTTACCAGTGAGGGATACACTTCTGGTCTGGAGCATAGAGCCCCCATGTTGGTGATGATCAGGTCCAGTATGTTTTCCCCTCTTGTGGGAGTGGTAACAAGTTGTTCCATAGCATTTGAGTTTATAAATTCTAGGAAACTTTGGGCTAGGGTGTTGGAGCTAGAGTAATGCTCCCAGTCTATGTTTGGGTAGTTGAAGTCGCCCAATATAATGGTGTTTGGAGAGACCTTCATGTTTTCCCGTGTTCTCAGGAAGGCCGAGTGGGGTTCCTGGGTTTGGGAGGGTGGTCTGTAGCAGGCTATAAACTGGAATGCAGTTTTACCCACTGTTAGTTGCACATGGATAGTCTCTGATGCTTCGTGCTGTGCCACCAACCTGGAGGTGTGGGTATCTTTGACGAATATTGATACCCCCCTCCTTTTGTGGTTCGGTCCAAGTTTTGGGGCCGAAAAGCATGTTCATGAGGTATAACCTGGTAGTGCCGGGGTGCTCTCGGGAGCCTTGAACCAGGTTTCTGTTACTACACAGATATCGATGTTCTCCATGCTAAGGAGAGTTTCGAGTGCCTGCATCTTGAGGTTTAGACTTCTGGCATTGAGTAGCATTACTCTTAGTTTCTTATCCCTTGTGATACCTATGGAGGTGGGTTTGTCTTTTGAGCCTTGCCTAAAAAAGGCACCATGGGGGTGGCAAGAGCCTTTGCCAATATCCAAAAGCCCAGGGGTGACAAGTGCAAGCCGTCCCTAGCAAAGCATCGTGGCTTGTCGAACATGTCATCCCAGGCTGACAGACATTGGATCCCCTTTGAATGACACCAATACTTAAGCCAATTGTTGAAACTGATCATCCACGAGGAGCTTGGCTGAGTAGTAACAAGTGCAAAAAACGCGCCAAAGCAGGTTTTATACAGGGGGACTTAAAAGAGCTAGAAATTGGCCCAAAACGGCCAACAGACTATCAGATTCTTGTGCTGGGAACACTCCTCCAGGGATAGATAGGCTGCTCTAAGCTCCCCACTGCCACTGGTGAACAAAGAAGCCTCCCTTTATCCAACAAAGGAAATGGGCAACACAGGAACTTTCCAAAAGTTCAGAATACAGCAAAGCCTGTATTTGGACTACTCTGGGTCAGGAAAGACGGAAAACAAGGATAATTTTTTTTGTTTTTTTTTTCTTTTTTGCAACAAACAGTCACAATCATTCTGGTGGCTGTAACAGATGATCGTGTGTGTGGGTGGGGAATGGATACTCTCAAGAGTTTCTGATTTTTGCCTCATACTTTTGTATGTTCCTCATAATGTATGCTTTTTTCTGGCAAATCAGTGAGGATTGCATCCACTACATTTATCCACCCACAACCTCTTTCCCATTTTTGCACATGGGGTTGGGATGTCACTTCAACAGTGCAAAGGTTTATACCTACGGGTGGGCTAGCCCTGACACACTAGTTCCTCCACAACACACACACAGACATGCATACTCACACCTATGGCCAATTCAGAGTAATCAATCCACTTACTGCATTGTCTTCCCAGACAAAACCCACACAAAGATAGGGTGGACATGCAGACAATGCACAACATGCACCCCAGCACAGAACTGAACCAAAGAACTTCTTCCTGTGAGGTGAGAATGTTATCTGCTGCGCCACTGTGGCATCACCACCTGCATCCACTACATAATAGCAGCCATTTGAGTTGCAGACTTAATACACTTCAGGACAAAAAAAAAAGCTAAAGTAAAGCTTGTTATTTTGGCGACTTTAAGGATAATATCTGTCCCTAATTTTAATCCTTTGGTTCCCATTATTTCTTTTTCTGACTGAAGCTTGAGCCAAAATGTTGACAGGAGTTTGAGAGAGTGTGTGTGTGTGTGTGTGTGTGTGTGTGTGTGTGTGTGTGTGTGTTACATTTTTTAATTTATTGCACTTTCATACCTGAGGGATACACATTCAACAAATGTGGCTTTAATTTCTGGTACAGGGGTTGTTGGTGAACACAAGTGACTGACCCTGCATTTAGCTGCCCATGTTAAACAGTCATTATTTAGACTTTGCAGATTTGGCATATATTTGTGTGAAGCCAGCTGGAATACTTCATGGTGGCTTATTTTTTTAAACGCAAATCAGGCATCTCACCTATGACTAGTTAATAAAGTGGCTGTAAGTGATGGGTGTGGGGGCTGTCTATGATGAAAATGTATGTGAGGGAGGAACTGCTGTTTATTTAAAAGCAGCAAGTTGGTCATATTTTTATCAATTTCTATCACAAACATCAGCACTGTACACAGTAAGTGACTGTGCTGGTCTGGGTAGGATTTGTGAGACAGCAACTTATCACTGGTATAGAGGCACAGCATGAAGCATTGCTCTCTCATAGCTCATGATTATCTGGTTACGTTTTTGGTTGTGTGAAGTCCGTATGCATTTCTCTCTATGTGGGTTTTGTCTGAGTGGTTTGGTTTGCTTCTTCACGTCGTTATCTGTATAATGTACGTCTCTGGACACTTGTGCTTTTACTTTTACCCAATCTAACATCAGAGGGATACAAACAAAGTATTTTTCTGAAGTTGTAGAGAGACAAGATACCTTTGTCACATAGGATTTAGATACCTTTGCAATTTGTAATTTCAATGTATTTATTAGCTTTGAACATTAAAGTTTTAGCACCATTTTGCTATTTTAAAGTAAAAAACAAGACTTGATTTCTTTGCTTACTGTTGATTTTTGTTCATGCCATCACTAAATCAAAAGTTTGTTTAAAAAAGGGTTTGGGGGGCTGGCATAATGGTTAAGGTATTTACCTTATAAACACAAAGTGTAGGATTTGATTCACACATGGGTAAATGGCTAGGCTTAAAATGTCCCACAAGGACAGTTAGCCTAGTACTAATTTATGAACCTAAGATACACTACAAATCACTTTGAATCTCATGATTTTTGGGGACCTAGCTGTACAAGAGCTCCACCTTATTTTATTTTGTGGAAGGGAGTAACTAGCACTGACAAGATTGATGCACACAATAAAGTTGTGTTACGCACTTACACAGTAATAGATCTTCACAGAGAGGTCACAGTAACAGCAGATCACATTGTTTGGGTTTACTCATTTCTATCTTTGGTGTCCAGAATGAATACAGATTTATAAAAGTTTTAACAATTTTACACACGCATAAATATTTGGTAATATACCTATAATCAAGCCCCTGTCAATGGAGGAGGGAGGGAGGAATGCTTTACTGTTACCATAACACTAAATCGTTGAGGAAAGGTTACTTAAGTACCTTACATAACTATACTACAGTATATTCTTAAGGAAGGGTCACTCCATCAGTAAATCATGACATCTGGGTAGAATCCCAAACGGTTTCAGAGAAGGAAGAAGCTAAACAATGCCCTGTAGTACAGTCATGACAAATCCTATAGTACCCCTGGGCATCGGCTTTGTGTCAGCACAGAAGGTAGTCCAAACAGGTTGCTTCCAAAATATTCTGTCCATTCATATTTCTAAAGTAGGATGCTGCTGACGCCCGAATGTATTAGCTTTAACAGTGTCTTGCAAGAGTTTGTTGTATTTGTCAAAACAAAGAGCAATAAAGTGGTGCAGTGCTTCAATAATGTTTATAAAGTGGTGCGGTGCTTCAATAATGTTTATAAAGTGGTGCGGTGCTTCAATAATGTTTATAAAGTGGTGCGGTGCTTCAATCACGTTTATAAAGTGGTGCGGTGCTTCAATCACGTTTATAAAGTGGTGCGGTGCTTCAATCACGTTTATAAAGTGCGGTGCTTCAATCACGTTTATAAAGTGGTGCGGTGCTTCAATCACATTTATAAAGTGGTGCGGTGCTTCAATAACATTTATAAAGTGGTGCGGTGCTTCAATAACATTTATAAAGCGGTGCGGTGCTTCAATAACATTTATAAAGTGGTGCGGTGCTTCAATAACGTTTATAAAGTGGTGCGGTGCTTCAATAATGTTTATAAAGTGGTGCGGTGCTTCAATAATGTTTATAAAGTGGTGCGGTGCTTCAATAACATTTATAAAGTGGTGCGGTGCTTCAATAACGTTTATAAAGTGGTGCTTCAATAACGTTTATAAAGTGGTGTGGTGCTTCAATGATGTTTATAAAGTGGTGTGGTGCTTCAATAATGTTTATAAAGTGGTGCGGTGCTTCAATAATGTTTGGTTTGTTTCCATGCAACTCCCCTTTCCTTTCTTAAAAGGAACAAAACTAGCATTCATGTACTTACCAATATGCTGGATCCTTTTATCTGTGTTCATCCTCGAGCCACTTGTTAGGTCCAAGCTTGCAAGACTAGTGTTCCAGCCTCAAGTCCCTTTAAAAGTTTGTCTTGCCATAATGCACTGGTGAATGAAACTACCGCAGTTCATTTTTTGCTGCCAAGAAACAAAGGCATGTTTTTATAGATAAATATCAGCAGAAATAATTTGACATGTCTTTCAGGTTTTAAAGAATGGCAATATGGAGAAGGAGGGACAGCTGCTGTATTGGACGGACATGGGTGAAATGATTCAACATTATGGGAAGTACATAATTACTGTATCCTACTCATCCCATCCATTCAATCAGACTGATGGTTCAGAATGCCCAGCTACTTGACACCCGGGAGGAGAGGAGACCTTTGAGAATAGTAATAGCAAAGGAAGCCCTACATCTCAATACAGCAGTTAATTTGTAATGGTTAAACAAAGCTGTGCAATGTACACCATGTTGCTGCTACACAAATCTCATTATGAGGAATTTCTATAGAAGGCTGGGGAAGTGGCAACAGACCTTGGCATGGGCCTTTTGTTTTCAGGGTAAGGAACAATTGTGAGCTGTGCAAACATATATGCAATAAGAAAGATACCTAAAAAGGTTAACATTAGACACTCTTGAATCAAGCTGAGTAGCAATAAGTTGAGTTTTTCCAAAAGGGTCTGGTTCTGTGCAGGGAGGACTTTGGCTGTCTATGCACATCTGAAGTATGTGAAGTACAGTCACCTTTACTGGAATGGCTTGGAAAAAACACAGGTAAATGGATAGGCTGGACTGTGTTTGCACTGGAAGCTACCATGGTGACAAATGAGGCATTAGTATGCAGAGAACTCTTGTCCTTGTGGAAACTCGGGTAGAGAACTTGGATCCTTGGATACTCTTCTGGCAGAAGTAATAGTCACCAAGAACAAGGTTTTCCAGGAAATAAATTTTCAGGGTGTGGAAGATGCTGGTTCAAACACTGATATAGTTAATGCTTCCATCACAAAGCTAAGATCCCATAAAGCACAGTTCTCTAACTGGAAGATGAAGGAAATAAATCCTCTGATAAAGACTTTAAAGAGCTTGCATGAATTCAAGAAACAGGCTTTGCAATCAGAATGAAAATTTTAGATAGCCGTTAATTGCATCTTAATATCAGAAAAACTGGAACCAGAGTCAAACATACTTGTCAGGTACCTTAAAATGTCTGAAACAGAATGAGTCCAAGAGTTGCAAGGCCACTGCAGTGGGCTGATACCCAAGCTTTAAAAAGCATCCACCTAAAGTTTAGGAGTGGATTCCTTCTGGGATGTGAATAAGATCCTGATTACATCACTGAACAAGGCTGGGTCACTGGAGAAACCAACAGATTAGTCTGTGGTTGCACAGACCTGGGTGAGGACTGTCAGATGGGTAAGAGAGTAGATCCTACCTGGGAACCAAGATCTAGGGAGGGGAGTTCCCTGATGCAAGACCATAACAGAAGAAATCAAATGTGTTTGGCTCAGTACAGTGCAATGAGAATTAGAGTGACTTTGCATCTGATCACTTCCTGCAGAAACCTGTGAATCAGGGGCAAGGGGAGATGCACAAAACTGGCCAAGAGGCCATTGTTCAGCATAGCATCTCTCAGGGACTGCCCTTCCAGGAGAATCATGACAAAGAAGTTGCTGTACTTGGTGTAGAATGGGGAAGCAGAGATCGTAGCAAGTTTAGTCCCAGTATCTGCATATCTAATCTGCTAACACCGGATTGTGTGTCCACTCATAAGGCATCAGGACAGACCTGCTGAGCCTATTGGCAAGGCAACTGACCATCCAGGGAATGCATGTTGCTGTTAGAAAGTAAGGCAAAGCAATCGCCCATTGCCACTCTCTCTCTCTCATGACTTCCCTACATTAAAGGTATAGTCTGGTTCCTCCCTGTTTGTTGATGTATCAAACTACTGTCAAGGTGTTGGCTTGAATAGAAATCACCCCTGGAGGCAGAAAGTCCTGCAGCTCCCAAAGAGCCCATATCTTCAGAACACCACCATAACTCTTACCATCCTCCACTTGTTATGCCTCCCACCTCAAAGAAGAGGCATCCAAGGTTACTACTGCCACAGGTGGTGGAAGTGAATAGAGAGGAACGTCAACCACCACTATAACTGTTCTTTGTAAAGACTGGTTATTATAATGGGGGTGGAAGGCTGCTGTGAAACCAGAGACCTCTGAGCCCTTAGAAGCCACAGAAGTATCCTTATACAAAAATGATGGAACTGCATCATGAGAATGCAGGCAGCCATCAGACTCAAAACTCATAAAACTAGACCTGCTGGTGGTCGATCAAGGTGGAGGAGGATTTGGTCATAACCCCTTAGTGTTTGAATCCTGTCCTGAGGGAGTGACACTGTGCAGCTCTGTTGGGGTAGTTAGGAACCAGTTGTCTAGATATGGAAATACTCAAATTCATTGTAGCCAGAGATGCATAGCTATAACACCCATGCACTTGGTGAACACACGGATGAGTGTAATATGAAAAAAGGGCAGTGTCCTAAACTGAAAGTGACCGGCTCCCAGGTAGAAACAGATGCATCTCTGTGAGGCTTCGGCTATTCTGATGTGGAGGCTAGCCTTCCTGGAGAACAACTGAGCACAATCATTTGCTTGATGGCAAGTCAAAACAGACTACACCATAATCATCCTAAACTGGGTCTTCTTTACATAAAACAAATCATAAAATCCTAACCCTGCCTGATCTGGTACTGATTCTCTTTGACTACGAGAGAAACAATTTCTTTTTTCTCTGGGATGGTACATCTGGAGATGGCCATCTTATTTGGGGTGGGGCTGGGAAAAGGGAATTGTGTAACTTCTGACTATTATTTTTCATATCCACATATCCTGCATGATAGCCATCTATGTAGGACAGTAGAGACAAAAAAACAACCCCCAACTGACTCCAGAGGGGAGCAGTCAGCCAGCCCTTCAGGTACAGTGAGGTTACCTTTAGGTCCATATCATCCCTGGTTCCTCAGACCACCACTCCCTTTGGGTCTACATCCATTTAAGGGGCTACCTATGACACATCCACCCTTATCAGAAATGGATTCAAAGGGATGACACTTGGCTTTTATAAACTGCAGAGATATGGGTCCCTTTTGTTTCCTATTAAGTGATATTTGAGGGTTCCCAAATTTGATTTATACTTTAGAAATAGTTTTTCCTTTCTTGCTTGCACCTTTATATATTCTCCTTCACATGGGGACCAAACAATAGGGGCAATTGATGCTTTAAGGTTGTCCACAATGTCCCACAGGTGAACCCAGGCTTAAAACCTCATAGTAACAACCTGCTCCAGCAGCACTTGCGGTCCATTCGCTGCATTATGCACTACCCTCATGATAAGATTGGTAATAGTGAACATTGTGCACACAGCTAATACTGTTTTCTGGAATCTAATGTGGGTCTTCTTTTCATAAAGGCTAAGGCCTGCTCTCTTGAAACAATTCACATGAGTGGCATAAACCCCAGAGGTAAACACTTTCTTCCATATGTACTTCACAGTCCTAGATATTTTATTGGGAGGATGAATAGAAGCTATGTCCTCTGTCTGCTCCTTTTAGTAGCCACTGACAACAGTGGAATCAAGCACACAACCCTTGGTCCAAAACTAACTCTAAGAATCTTGGCTGGCTTGTTGGGTACTGATTCACAGAGATTGGGCTCTTAACATGACCTCCTAGTGGTCAAATCAATAAGGAAATCCACTGGAGGGACCACCCAAGACATAGAGGGGGCCAAGCCGTAAGCCTCAAAAAGAACCTTCTTATTCTGAAGGGGGGCTTAGTGGACCAAAATCCCCCATTAATTTAAGAATTTCAACAAAAGTGGCGCAGTCTGGAGGAGACTGGGGGGAACCCTCTCGATCTTCCTAGTTAGTCTCTGAAGTGACAGACTGCAAAAGGGTTTCAATTTGCCTCCTCTTACATGTCCTCTTTCTAGGAATATCAAGAATGCAGGGTCGGACTCCTCCAAGGACTCATCCAGCAGAGGCCAGACCCTCAGCTCTAACTCACACATGCATGGTGTAGCACAGACAGAGTCTTAGAGTTGAACCAGCACTGAGACAGGAAATGAACCTCCCCATGACCTGAAAGGCCACACTTACATTGCCTAGATCCAAGCAGCCTGCCTCAGTGGCCAGGTCAACCCTTCTAGAGGAAAAAGTATGAAGCACTGAGGTAGGCACCCCTAAAACTCAAAAAGTGGAAAACCTAAAAGAAGGACTGACACTAATGTCATGAAAACTGGAATCTCTAGTGCCAAAATGGGGGCTATGTGTGACATCACTCAAGATTTGTCCCATGGCAAACTTGAGTCAAGTACACTGGTACGAAACCCTCTGGAACAAAAACCAGGGATGCCAGTCAATATTGAGGAAATGGACTTCAGAGTTAGAGTCAGCTCTGAAATCACTTATGCCAAAACGTGCATCAGGGAAGGAGCTAAGATGGGAGATATGGGACAAGCCCTATCCACTCTCAGGATAGAAGTGGATGGAGGATGCCCACCTGTATCAGAGTCTTCAAAAAAGTCTGCATCATGCAATCCAAATCAGCCTCTGAGGTACTCATGTAGGACCAGATCCAAATCAGCCTCTGAGGTACTCCTGTAGGACCAGAAAGATCTGAAGGAAGAAATGAATGTAAACTAGGAGGGTATGCAAGAAAGCTTCCTCTCCGATGAAGTCCTGCTCAGCAATTCTGTACATCTATACTGAGGGTGACAACTGGCTCCTATGTAGACACAGCCAAACCTAAGGAATCTGTCAGCATCAATGCCAACGCTAAGTTCACTTACTTCTTTCACTTATGGGACTCGATCTTTATCTGTTTGTTTGCCTTTTTCTGAAGTTTTCCAGAGCTAATCAAGCCTTGGAGCCTGGAGGTAAAAGCCCTTTAACAAACAATAAGTTTCTTCTGTTGGAGATGGCACTCTGCTGAGAGATGTTCCACCCCAAGCATATCACACACAACTAAAGGATGCCTTTAGGAGGGGGATCCTGTGGCCAAACATCTGGCATTTTCGAAACCTCTTGTCCGTATCTGTGGGAAAAGAGAGAACACACACGCATACAAGAACAATATCTAAATATATAAATTGGACTCTAATACCTCTAATTCTCAAACCTGAATGTAAAACACACAAAAATCTGTTACCAAATACTATCAAAGGATGATTCTCTAAGAAAAATTGGCAACTTTAAACTTGCACTGTTTTTTTGTTTAAATAAGATGGATGGTAACGGCAGACCAATGCCCTCACAACAACAAGGAGACAAAAAGAAAAGAAGCTCAGAGAAGTTTCCTAAAGCAAGAGAAGAACTATGAAGCTACAAAGAAGTCTGAAGAAAACTATCAGAATAATATATTTACAATCTACAAAGAATTAAGAGGAGGAGAAATTAGCTTGCAAGTGATAGCAATCTGCATCCAAATGCTATGGCAGCAAATGAGATCTGAGGTAGCTTCACAAAATACTGCATTATGGGAAGACAAAATTTAAAAGGCTCAAGATTGCAGCCCTAGTCTTGCTGGCTCAGACCAGAAAAAGGACTTGAAGATCTAACAGTCAGATCGGTCAGACGAGATGTCTAGAACTGATCTCTTTTCATAAAGAGATAAGTGCTTATATTAGGTTTCGGAGAATATCTAGCAATATAGAAGAGACGTGCGCAACCCTCCCCACCCACCAACTGCTGTATTTTTGATACAAATGTAGCATTAGGATAGACTGGCTAAGAAATGCTGCTAAACCTGCTTTAAGCATAATTCACAGATTTTTTTTTCACCACTCAGTGTTTCAGATTGTGTAAAGGGGCTTACACACAAGGACCATTAATCTGAACTTTTTTCGTTAAGTGTCAGCAACTTAGAGAAAGATCTTTTAGAAAGATAAATGATGTCTACTGTATCAGCAGGCAGGCATGTAGGTAGTAAAGCAATTTTGCCCAGAGTAAAGCTGAGATCCCAAGGTGGACACATCATCTTGGAAGTCTAAAAGAATGTTTAGGAAAGCTTTAATAGTTGGATTAGTGGCTAGCTGAGTGAATACTGAAAATAAATACGGCTGAGACGTACACATTTATGGAAGAGTAAGCCAGGTTAAATTCAGAGAGATGTTTTAAATATGATACGTTAAGAGCTGGGTAGTTTTCAACCTATGCTAGCACCATTGCATTTTTTTTTTTTTTAAGTCCAGTACTCAACACAAACACCTTGAAGATGGTCTATAGGTCCTGGGTTTTGAACTGTGAAAGGATACTTTATGGTACCTGGATGAAAAGTCAAGGAGAGGGGATACATACATCTATGTATGCATGTATTTAGATACCTGCATCTATCTATCTCTCTCTCTCTCTCTCTCTCTATACATATATATATATATATATATATATATATATATGTATATGTATATGTATATAAAAACATGCATGTGCGCACATGTGTGTGTGAGCTCGTGTATGTAATTATCTGAATAACTTTTATAAAAGGAGTTAACATCCAACTTTAGCAGTGTTAATGGCTCAAAAGGTAGTACATACACCTTTAGTGGAAGATCAAAAGACTGATGGATCTATTCCCAAACCAGGTGCTTGGATTCATTTTCCAGTGCCAACAATGCAAAGCAGCATGAGGGTGTTGCATTCCTGGGTGAGCTGCTCTTTGGATGAGATGTTAAAGTAAGGTCTCATCTGCATGAGCTGGTGGTAGTTCAGGATGATGTAAATTATCCTTCAGCACGTATTAAAAAAGAGTAGGAAACTTTCCCTAGTTAGTATGACCATCACTTCAGGTCTCTCCTAAAAACAGACAAGTCTAATGGGATTAAAACAGTCAACAAAATGTTAAGTAAATAAAACTACTGTATGACTGACCCACAATGCCAAACTAAGATAAACAGATAAAGCAATCATGCAGTAATTACTGAAACCAATACAGATGCAAATCAGGAAAATTAAAACAAAATGCATTTTGTTTTGAAACAATGCTGTAAAAATCCTATTTGCAAAGACTGTCAGAATATAAACAAGTTAATTATCCCTCCCCTGCTAGTGTAGAATATGCATGTTACAGGATAATTAATCAGAGGTATCCTAGAAAACGTCCAATGTGTGTTAGTTCTGAAGGCCTAATGAGATATTGAGAATATAACTGTTCTGAAAAGAGGCACCTGGCACATCTGAAGAGTACTCACACAAGGACAGCCAAAAGTCATAACAAAAGACTGGTGGTCTGCAGCTCACCGAGGCATTAACATGGGAGATTAATTCATCCACAAGTTCAGTGCGATGCAGCACTGCCAAAAACATTCCCACCCTTCCAGCCTACTCTTCTTGTGCCTTGAGCTGTTTCCATTACTTTTTAACTGAGCAGATGTGCAAGCCATTTTGGGTTTCATACTTGACGTTGTAGAAAATGAAACAGTACTCTGACCATTTCTGATTTGGGATTTAGGAAGCGCAGTAAAAATACAGCACACTGCACAACGATGTTCAAAAGTGGGTTGGAAACGCCCACTGTGATGTGGAGAATATCATAGCCAGCTGCAGCTTTCATTCCCACCTGAATTACACTGCTTCCAAAAGCTAGATCCAGCAAGTATTGTGGAATGAAGACTCTTTCAATAACTTACTTGCAAAAGTGATTCAAGTGAAAATGTAACACTTAACTACAGAAACTACATCTTCAACTGTAACTGTTTAACAAAGACATAAAGGCACTGGATTATGGCAACATGTAAATCAACAAATTTAAGGCAGATAGCAAGGGCTTGACTGCCACAATCCCTAATTTAATGTTATTATTTATTTAACTCATTTTACTAACTACACAGGTAATTTCACTTTCTAAACCACTCTATAAAAAGGAGCACTTATTGCACACAGCAGGTCCTTTCTTGACTATAAAACTAATAAAAACAAACAAACAATATGTAGTTACCTAAACCTCATGAAAGCCCACAAAATCATAAAATTGATTAATGCTTCACTTAATAGGCAAAACAAACAAAAAAGCAGCCTGAAGTTTATCAGGCAACGTTTAAAGATGAAACTGCATCACCCAGTGGATTAAGATGACAAAACATAGCTGCATTTTGTTGTATTCAACAAAAACAGTAGGAGAAAATCTAGTTGTATAAGAAAGGTACTTCATAGCAGAGCTTTAAAGAGAGAGAACAATGTAACCATAAATCATAATATTTTGGTTTGACACCTTCTGTTCTGCTTTTAGCTGAATTTTGTAGTAGTGACTGTTCTTAAGTACCAATGCGGGCCTTGCATCTTACAAACTACCTACACAGGCAGGAAATGTGATTGGGAAGTCAGGGTCCAGTGCTGGAACCACCACCTGTCTGACCTCAGCTATGAAACAGACAATACTTCCAACTTTATAAAACGGTACCAGTACAAACTACCAATGGGGTGGAGAAGGGAGGGATGCTTTACTGTTACAGGATTCTCTTCTTGACGTTCCACTGTAATAATACATACTTTACACAACAGTACATTCTTCATAATGAAGGTTACTGTAGCTGTATATCAACATATTTAGGCAGAATCTTAAGCAGAACTTAAGTTACTCCTGAGAGATAGAGAGTTAAAAAATTCTCTGTGGCAAAGCCATTCCAAAACCTGTTTGTCCTCTGGAAAGTGCTTCCAATTTTTTTTTTTTTTTTTTTTTTTTTTGGGGGGGGGGGTTATAAACAGTTGTCCATATGGCAGATGCCAAATATCAATCAGAAATATTTCTAAGGCAAGCTGCTAAGACCTCTGATGCCTTAAATTTGTTTGATTAAAAAAGGGGGCAGAACAGATTATGGGAGAATAAGATCACTTTGGGCATGAAAGAGGAATTAGTCTTTAGAGATACCCTTTTACTATAAAATGTGTAAAGTGGCCTGCAAATTAAGGCTTATAATTCTGAAATTCTACCCAGGGCTGCAGTAACAAATAAATACGTATATATATATTTTGAGAGATGTAGCTAAAGTCCATTGTGCCATTAGGTCGAAAGTGAAGAGTGTGTTAACTTTTTTGATATGAAGTTCAAATCCCTGGGAGAAGAAATACGCCATTTGAGGTCATTAGGTGACGCACACCTTTCAAGTAGGCTTTAACAGATGCATGTGCCAGCATTTGTGGAAGGACTGTAAACATGTACAAGTATGACAGACGCACTTTGAAGGAAGAATGTTCCAAGTTACATTCAAACAGATGGTTCACGTAACCTGATTCTTCAAACTGAATAACTCATAGGGTCTAGCCCTTTGTGACAGTTCATAAAGCAAAATCATCTCTCTTTTTAAGGCAACAGTCCCTATATTAGGTTCTCAGGCTTCCTTTGCTTTTAGAACTTGATTAGAAAATGAATCAAAGATATTAAGATTCTGTCCTCAGAGCTGAGATTCATCGTCTTGAGGCTGGGAATAGCACTTTACTCTGTTGTTTGGTAAGTAAGGACCTGTGCAGAGGGAAGGCCCTAGAAGGAAGAATGGTTAGCTTCACTATCGGACAGAACCACTGTTCTGCTGGCCAGAAGAAAGGTACGGGTACAACTAAATTACATTCAGGATAAGAAGGAATGAAGGAAAAATGCATAAAGCAAAATCTGAGTACATATGAATGGAAAAGGCACCTGATAATCAAGCAGTCTGGTGAGGAGAAAGTGGAAAAAAAAATCTGGGGTTGACTATTCAGATGTCTGACAAAAATGTCCATTCTTGAAATTATCCTATCTGCTCAATGCGTTGAAAACTCTGAGTACCTCCATTTTTCATTCATAGGCTAGAGATATTTATCTGCATTTGCAAATTGGTGGTTTTGCATTCCAGGGAGATGTATTACTGAACACTGAAACCTATGCTAAAGGGCCAAATCCCAGATCAAAACTATCTCTGCATTTCATTGTAGAGTTTGAAAGCTTCAGTTCCCCTTGTTTGCAGATCAGATTACATCAGTGTTGCTTGTATTGACTTGCAAGTGACCATACTTCAAAAACTAGTTTGCTCAAGAATTCTGGAGAAAGCAAAAAATAATGGGGGCTTAAATGTCCCAAATTAGAGACAATTTTTAATTATTACTCTAAATTAGAAAGTTAACAGAACAATGGGTTGTGATGCCCACAACTGCCACCAATGTGTGTCAATTCCCCACGGTGGACCAGTAATCAAGGAGCCTGAATCCTCACAGCTGACACTGGAGAGGGACGTGCACTTGGAATACAAATGCATACACACAGTATTCCCAGATGCAGACCTCTCTGCATCAAGTACAATTTCCCTAAACAGCACACAAGGAACAGTCATTCAGGGGTCTGGATATTTCTATATCTCTCTCTCCCTCCAGGTCCCCAATAAGACTACCCACTCGTACAGCTGTAGGGTTAGGTACTCAGCTGAGTGTCCAAGACAAGTCTTCCAGCACCCGCTATGTGAACCCAGTGCTTTGTGTCCCTGACCCAAGCAGCTGACACACACAGTCTAAGATTTAATTTTCTCACACACACACACACACACACACACACACACACACACACACACACACACACACACACACACACATCTGGGAAAGATTGGCTCAGATTACCCAGTCTACCAACTTTGCCCAGACCATAAGGTAGTTATTACTGCCATCAGTTACTATAGGGCTCTTACAAGGGTATTCAATTACAGTGAGTAATATTAATACTAATACAAATGGAAGTAAGTTCACCAAGATGGCTAGGCCTTCTAGAGTGGCCCACACAGTGTCACCAAATAAATGTAAGCACTCTCACAGTTTAAGCACTTTCTACAAGGATCAGCCACAATAAAAGTTTTAAACATATTTAATAATAATAAATAAAAGTACATGAAAAAACTGAATATATATATATATATATATATATATATATATATATATATATATATATATATATATTCACAGCAAACCACAGAGGTCAAATCAGAAAATATTGAAAACAACATTGATGGACATACTCAGACAAAAAATCAATATCTAAAATAAGCTTCAGTATACTCCTGACTGAATCTGAGAATTACTGTCCCCTACTTAAGTTACTTACTACTGCAAGGTAAGATGCTGTGGGTGAGGGTCTTTCTAGTCAGGCTTCTCAAACAGATTACTCAATACTCTGAGATTTCTCTTTGTGATATCTAAAATATAATTTCCAAGAGGGCTGGCAGAATGTCCTCATCTGGTCACCTCACTCTAGATTCTCACAGTATTCCCCTTTGAAGCTGAGACAGGAAGTTAGCACATATGGCAACAGCACACATCCAAATGTTTATGGCAGTGCCTGGGGCCTCCCTTCCTTTCACTGAGCTAATGAATAAAGGCCCTGTCCCAGACCCAGTGTCTTTGGTCCTATTCAGCACTGTGGGGTACCTTTTAATGGCTTAAAAGCTCATTTACATTTCCCTTATTTTTCTTAAAGTTAACCTCTACTGTGCCAGTATCCTCTATTAAAACACATACATTTAATTCAGCTACAATAATACATGCACTTGTCTCTTCACTTCAGCAGGGTGCACTGTTGATACATTTCAACACAAAGCAAGCTCACAAATACATTTACAAGACAAGTATCTGTAGAAAATCAGTTTGATATACAAATGACATACAGTTCTAATAACATTTGTAACACAAGCATCTTGTAAAAATCAATTTGATATTCAAAGGACATATCATTTAAAAAAAACTCCAGCGGGCTATGCTGGCACTTGCCCATATCATCACCACTCTAGTTTTTCAGGTGACCCTTGAGAACCATGCCTTGAGAAAAATAAGCTTACCTGGGAATATGTTACCCCCTTACCTGTTTTGACAGCCCATTGCATTGGCATTCCTGACCCCACTTTGGTGTTGCACTGTTATGTCATATGCCTGCAATCCTAAGCTCCACCTTAATAACTTGGCATTTTGCTGGCTGGCTCTATTTAGCCATGTTATTGGAATGTGGGCTGTAACTAGTGAAATTTCCTTCCATACAGATAAGGCAGAAGTTCCTGCAGTGCCCATTTTATGGTTAGACATTCCTTTTCTACAGTGCATAACATTCCTCCCTGGGTTGGGTTTGAAGCATCAACCTACACAACAAATGATTTGCTTTAAACTGGACTGGCTAACACACTGGGTCCTCCCACAGCTCCTTTAAGCTTCTGGAATCTGAAAACCTCTCTGGAGCCCAACAGCAGAAAAAGGTCTGGTATGACAGGAATGCTTGAGTCAGAGTGTATGCGGTGGGGCAGCAGGTGATAGTTCCATTCCTGTCAGACACAACAAACTGCAGACAGCTTGGGAGGGACACTTCAAGGTGGTAAAGAAGGTCAGCAATGTTAACTACATGGTAGAACGGCTAGGCAGGAGGTAGGGGCACAGATTGTACCATGTTAACATGATGAAGCTTTACCATGTTAGAGAGGCCCTTGTGCTGAGCATTTGCACTGGATGGCAAGAGGAGTCTGTGGGGTATCGGGTGACTGATGATCTCACTAAGGCTCAGACTGACACCTGATTGGAAGGGGTAGCAGTATCCTAGCAGCTATCCCCTATCCAAATTCAAGAAATCAAAGCAGTGTTACAGGAGTTGGGGATATGTTCACTTGGAAACCTGGGTGCACCCACCTGGGGCAGCACCATGTGGATACAAGGCCCCAAAGACCTATTAAGCAGGCCCCTTGCAGAGATATTGGAACTGGGAGTAATCCAGGAGTCCAGCAGTCTCTAGGCCACCTCAGTGGTGCTGGTACCAAAGGAGGATGGCAGCACCAGGTTCTGTGTAGACTACAGGAGACTAAATAGTCACACAGTCTTAGATGCTTACCCCGTGCTTATGACAGATGAAGCCCTAGAGGAGCTGGGTGGGGCTAAGTATCTGACCACTACTGATCTTACCAAGGGCTACTGGAAGGTGCTCTTGACTCCCAGCGCTAGAGAGAGGTCAGCCTTTGTGACTATGTTTGGCTTGTATGAATTCACAAAGATGCCCTTTGGGATGAAAAGTGCCCCAGGGACTGATAGATTGCATCCTAGCAGGAGATTATGCCCTTGCTTACCTGGATGATATCGCCATCTACAGCCATTCCTGGCAAAAGCACCTTCAGCATGTCAGGGAGGTGCTGGGCAGACTGCAGAGGGCAGGGTTGACCATTAAGTCCAGTAAGTGTCAGGTGGGTATGGCAGAGGTCTCCTACCTGGGACATAGAGTGGAAAGTGTTAAGATCAGACCAGAACCTGCCAAAGTGGAAGCCATTCAGGAATGGCCTGCCTATTACCAAAAAGCAGGTGAGGACATTCTTAGGAACATCGGGGTACTATAGAAAGTTTGTCCCCGATTACAGTACCATAGCTGCTCCCCTCACAGACCTGCCAAGGAAAAACAGGCAGATAAGGTAGTGTGGATCCCAGCATGTGAGTAGATGGGCCAAGCCCATGAGCTCCCTAAGCCTCACCCTGAGGTTTAAGACATATGCCAGAACAGACTCCTTGTGGGATTCACACACCCTCCCACTCATCACAAATCAAACCTAAAGGCCCCCTCACCCAATGCCCATACGGCAACTCAAAGGGTGAAAAACCTGTGGATTCCTAGGCACCACTCTGTAAGCAAACAGATGGGGAAAATATTTGTCCCAAGTCTTCTTAAACTGGTCTGCAAATGCCTGTAGCATGGTCTTTAGTGTAGAGTTTAACCTCTCCACAAGACCATTTATCTGGGGGTGGTAGAAGGTTGTCTTTAGCTGCTTCACCACACAGCACTCCCACAAACAAGCCAGCAGGTCTGAAATGAAACTGGCACCTCTGTCACTCAATATTTCTCTTGGGAAACCTACCCTGCTGAAAATTTCCAACAAAACATTTGCCACCTTCTCTGCCTCGTTGGAGGACAGAGCCACTGCCCCAGGGTATCTAGTAGCATAATCTACTACCACTAGGGCATACATCTTCCCTGTGGAACTTGGGGTACTCAGAGGCTCCAAAATATCCAGAGCTACCCTTTGAAATGGCTCCTCAATCACAGGCAATGGCATCAAAAGAGCATTGACCTTGTCTCCTGCCTTGCCTACTTTTGGCACTGCTTACAGGTCCTGCAGTACCCTGTTACATCCCTGACAATCCCAGGCCAATAAAAGTTCTGCACAATATGTCTCTTGGTATGCTTTATGCCCATATGACCTGCAAAGGGAATGTCATGGGCTATGGCTAGAAGTGACAAATAATAGGCTCTGTACACTACCAACTGCTATATTACCTCACCTTCTAGCCCTCCTTCAGCTGTCCACTCTCTATACAGTAACCCTATGTTCTTTTTTAATTTCTCCAAATGTTTTGGGTTTCTAATTCCATGACAGGAATGGACTCCATTCCTAAGTCAAGTTCATGAAATTAGTACTGTTTCAATCTCTGTCAGCCAGAAGTGCTCTTCGCAGCACCCACAATGTGCCAAGTAATGACTCCTCCTGCAATTCGTACAGTTACATGTATTGGTAACATATCTAAATACAACTGTAGATTCTTTTTTATAAGACCCATTGCTCCTACTACTATTGGAACTGACTGGGTATCTTTCTTCCACATTGATTTCGTTTCTTTCTGCAAATCCTGATATTTTATGACTTTGTCTCCCTCTGTACACAAGACACTAGTCACTGGGTGTAGTGATTTCAGTGATCAAAGCTACTTTTGTCTTCTTTTCATGGGCCACTATATCTGGTTTTCTTGCATCTATCTTTTGAACTACTGGTAATGGGTGATCCCATATGATGTAGATGTCATCATTTTCTAGGATGCTTTGTGGCTCATGTTTCCAGTGTTTTTCAGCTACTTCAATATTATAATGTTTGCACAATCCCCAGTACAACAGTCTTGCCACATTACTATGCCTTTCAGTATATTGTCCTTCTGCCATTAGTATATCACCACCAGCAACAAGGTGCACAACTATTTCCAATTCTGTTTTACAAAACCTATACTTGTCTGTTTCTCCCACAAGTTCAATGGACTTTGTAAACCAATGTGTATGCAAGCCCACTATCTTAGGCCGCCAATATTATCCTTTCATCTTTTGGTTTGAATTAGCCTCTCCTTAACAATTCCTGCATTTGATCCTGATCAACATGAGGTTCTTCCAGGAGTTTTCTCTACTTGCAACTATATTTATGCTTTTTCCACATTTCTTGCATTCTCAACTGATCCTTCACCTTATATTCTTTCTTTTGTTTTTTGGCACATTTAGTTGCTGCCTGATTGTTAACTACTTCTGGTTTGATTTCCATTCCCGCCTGATGCCAATATGCTTCTGCTAGACAAAGAAGGGAAGTCATTTTAGATTTATTCTCCTCATGTTTCAAAACTTTCACTATGTTTGGGTCTTGGGAGGTCAGCAGATATGTATGCAGTTCCACGAGTGCAGATCTGTACATATAATCAATTTCAAGGAGGCCCATACCTCCTTCGGAATGGGGAATATATCATTTTGGTATGCACTGAGTTTTATAAATCATTTCAGGAGAATGAAGTACCTTCTTGTTTTCCTGTCTAGTCTATCCAACACCTTTTTAGGGCCAGTCAATCACTCTAAAACTGCAAATTAGGACAGGAAGAGCAAATTGGTTTATAGCTTGAATTTTGTTCCTAGATGTCAACATTTTTTCAGGATTAATTTAAGTCTTCTAAAATATTCCTCACTAAGTTTTATTCACACTTGTTCATGCTTTATTGTTGATCCTTCATCAGTTTCTCAAATATTTATACACTCTCTCTTGCTCAACTTTTTTTTATATATCACATTCTTGTCCCAAACTGATGTTTTCGTAGTGCTGCAGTTTTCTTGCCTTAAAGGTTGTTTTTGCACATTTTCTAGGCTAATGGCCCTGGGCCCTTTACAAACCTAGCCCACAGAAGTGCCCTGGCATCGTGCCGCCCAACATTAGTTCTCAGTGCCTCTATCAAGTGCAGCCACTGGAGTGATCCCCAGCGTGAACTTTCTATTTTCCATCCACTCATCAAGACCTCTCTTGAAGAGGGCCAGTGAGGTGCTCTGCTTGACATGTATGGGAAGCCTATTCCAGAGCATGGGCAGTCTCTGGGTTATGAAGCTGCCCCTCCAGTATGTTCTGTTGATTGTGGTAATGATTCTGAACCTGTCCCTCCAGTATGTTCTGTTGATTGTGGTAATGAGGTTGAGGTCTCTGGAGCATGTGGTGTGAAGGGACTGGGATTTCTTTAGACGTAGCATTTCTAACAGAGCTGGGTCAGATATGACTAAGTCAAGCAGAGATTGCCTCTTAGTAGATGATATGAGAGAGAGAATAGCTGGAGTTTTTTTGAGTCTGTCCATGTAGGACATGTGTTTTAAGCCCTAGGATTCTCTTCGTGAGGTACTTTTGTGGTCTTTCCAGTGGTTGCATGTGTCTAGTGAGGTACAGGACAAATGGGGGATTATACTAAATGACTGGCCTAATGAGGGAAGAGTAGAGAGAGAGATGATGACCTCTTTATTCCTGGATGCAAATCCCTTGGTAATGAGGTGTGTCACATAGGACTTTCTGACCACAGTTGTAATGTGGTGGTCGAAGGAGAGGTTGCTGTCAACCTGTGTCCCCAAATCTCTTATATCTTCAGTGTTCAGTGGGCTCCCATCGATGTGGTAATTAGTAAGAACTGAGTTTTTCCCAAAGGGGATGACACTTTTTTGCATTAAGCTTAAGGCCATGGTTTTGACACCAGTCATTGGTCTCAGTGAGGCTTTCTGTAGGATGTCTACATCACTTGGGGAGTTAATAATGGCTCCCAGCTTGCAGTCATCTGTGAACTTGGTCAGCCAGAATCCTTCCATGTTGACCTGGACTACTGAGAAGTAGATGCCAAACAGGAGAGGACCCAGGACCGATCCCTGTGGGACTCCACTCGTGACTGGTCGGCAGTCTGACTTGGAGTCAACTACCTTTCACACTGTGGGTTCTGTCTGTGTGCCAATTTGCAACCCCGCCTAGTGATATAGGGGTTGATGCCTAGTTTGGTAGTTATCAAGACCAAATGACATTCTTAAACATCTGAAAAAGTTTTTGACTACTTGCAGTTGTGCTTTCAGTTCCTCATCTGACGAGCTATGCAGTTTTAAATTGCTGACAGAGAGAAGGTGAGAAATCTTTACACTTTGTTGCTTTGTGGGAGCTAAATTATAGCCATGACCTAATATGTCAAGCAGACAGCTTAATGGGATAAGGGGCAAGTCAAACCCTGGAATATCCCCCTTTGGATTTTTATCCCTGGAATAATAATTTGTCCTTTATCATGGCTCAACTGTAAAGTGGTTTGCCACTGTGTCCATGGTTGCTGTGATGTAGTTTATCAGTGTAGGGTGTATCTTCTATATTTTTAAGCATTCTTTTATCCATGAATGTGTGATACTGTCAAACGCTGTTTTGTAGTCAATCCATGCCATACTTAGATTCTTTCCCTTTTTACAGTTTTCCACTATGACTTTATTTAACAAATGATCCTTTGTTCCATATATCTTTCTTTTATTACCCTTTTGCTCTATTACCATAATGGAGTTTTCTTCCAAATGAGTATAAACTCTGTTGGCATCAGTTCCAATGTATACTTTTTATGTCATCGGAAGGCAAGTTATTAGATTATAATTTTTAGGGTAGCTTGGAGCTTCACTCAAGTAGGAGAATTGTTTTTCCTGTTAATCAGGCTGGTGTCTGTTTGGGGTGTGCATATAAATAGTTCTTACTCATGGCTAAATCTTTGTGCAAAGATGTTAATACTTTTAACCAGAAGTTTGGTACTGCATCTGGGCCTGGGCTTTTCCAATGAGAGGCTATTCTTAACTGTGGTTCAATTTCTCTGGCTGTTACTTCACCCCATTTCATATCCTGTACCTTTAAACTTCTTATTCTTTATTTTACTTCTTCTATCCATTTAGCATCTTTATGTTCCATACAATCTTCATAAATACTACTGCAAAATGCATCCATTTCTTCTTTTTTTGGTGGTCTTTCAATTCCTTTTACCTTGTTTCCCAATTCTCTATAAAACTTTTTAGGGGTCATCATCAAATTGCTTATTTTGTACTTTTCCTTTATAGTTATCTGGATTATCTTCTAAATGTTTCTGCATGTGTTGAGATTTTTAGTTTATTATTTGTAATGCTTTATGATACATCCTGATCCGTTATAATACCGTACAATGCTTTTATCACATCTATATTTGTAAGTATTTTTGTTGATCTGTTCCCTCTTCTATACTCTTCTAACAGTGACACTTCTTGTCTTAATTGCGTTATAGTTTTCTCTACTCGAAACTTCCATGATGGTCTTAGATTTCTCCCCTTCCTTTCCCTTACTACCATTTGTTCTTGTGGTAGAATTTTATCTGTCATTAATTTAGCTGCACAGTAATATACCCTGTTTATTTCTGCTACATTGCATGGGTCTCTATGGACAGTCCTAATTACTGTGTTCATTTGTTTCATCAAATCTCTGACTTTTTGGGTTTTATTGAACTTCTGCAGTCTGTCTCTTTCATTGATCTTAATACATGTATCTCTATTAAACCAAGCAACTCTTTTCTTAGCCCATTTTTGTTCTCCATTTCATGCAGGCATTCTACAGAAAGTTCTATAGCAGCTTCCTGTGGCACATTCTCCAATTTCATTCTGTGTCATCTGTTGCTGTATCATATGAGAACACACTGGCCTAACACCCCTCAACATCAACCATGTCATAGTTGCCACAGTTTCCTGTTCCCTCTCTTGCTGTCCAGCCTCAAGTGAAACTTTAACCTGGTTTCCTGTGGAAAGTCCAAAATATCTTCATATGGCAACTGACCTGTTGCTTCCCATTCCACTAGTTTCTCCTTAATTTGGATGTCTATTGCACTGCTGTGCTGCTTTCTGAGTTAGATTTTCTACACTGAATCCTTCACTTTGCAGGTACTCCATAACCTCAGTTTCTGTTTCTTTAATTTCTCCGTTACTAATAATCTTATCTACTTTTCCTCATTGTAGTCTTATTTTTTTTGTACTGTAAAGTTTTCCATGTCTATATTCCTTTGCCTTGAGTTCCAGTACAGAGAATCCCCTTTTCCTTGAGAATCAGGTGCCTCCCTAGCTACCTCCCTCAAGTCTTGCATTGTAGGGTCATAGAGCTGAGCCTGTCTCATCTCTCTCCTTGCAACTCTTTCCAGCTCCCCTCCACAGAAGTCTGATATCCTCTGACAGCAGTGTCTCACTATCAGCCTGGGTACTACTAGTCACCTCTACCCTTGCAGTCACTCTGTTCAAGGGAACATCAATACCCACCCAGCAGCTGTTGCACACCTTCTGTCTCACTGCTACAGGGTAGCTCCCTCCCTGAAGTAGCCACATTACCAGTTGTGGCTTCAGGTGTGCAGTCTGCGCTACCAGATCCACATGCCTGTCTCCAAGAAAGGACTCCCATGTCACTGCATGCACACAAGGTACTGCATTATCAAAATCATTCCCTATCAAGACATATGCAGGGATATCCTTAAATACACCTACTTACTTGCTTCCTTTTCTACCCTCCCAGTCAGGGCGAACCCTGTCTAAGAGCATTTGGAATGGGACCTCTCTTAAAGCTCTGACTGGAGTGGACTGCCCAAGCAAGTACTGCTCCTCTAACCACTGCAGGCTTCACAATGGTTACATCAGAGGGTCTCTCTCTCTCCCTCTCTTGGCAGTGGCCTGTTTTCCATACATATAAAATCAGATATAAACTCTGCTGGTAGTTTGGTACCTCTGTTGTCTCCAGAGAAGTTACCACTGGCATTCTGTTATTCCCATTTACTGGCTCCACCACCTTTTGTTCCCCAACTTGCCTCTGTGGACATCTATATGCTACATGGCCCCAGTGGTTACATTTAAAACATTTAACCCTTGATTTTGGCTGTGTTCCTGAACTAGTGGCTTCCCCTGTTACTGGCAGACTCTGTTGGGGTGGTTTAGGCTGACCACCATGGGTTCTATTATATCCATGTGCAGCACTGGGTATCCCTTTCCTGTGCAGTGATACCCTGCTTGCTAGGTATAGGTCTCCCTTTTCCCCAACTCATCTGCAGAGTTGCATTCCTTGCCTGCCAACCAGATTCTCATGTCCTCAGGCAACATGCTATGGGCTTGTTCCCTCACCGAATGGTCTGCCAGCCCTTGAAAAGTGGTGACCTGACATCCACTCACCCACCTATGAAAATAAGTGCTTAGTTCAGCAATATAATCACATACACTTTCACGTGCCTTGTCTCTATGCCCATGAAACTTTTTTCTGCAAGCTTTAGGTGTTTACTTAAAACATTGTAATAAACAGTGCATCAATTTTTCATAATCAAAACAATCAGTATCAGACAATTTAGAAACAGTTACAGCTTTACCATGGAGTAAGAGAGTGAGAAACTGTACCGAGAGCCCTCGCTTAACATCATACTGTTTGCATACTCTTTCAAACATATGAATAAAACTATCAAAATGATCACCTTCTCGGTACTGTGGAAGAAGTTTACTGATTTTATTGCTTCTGGGGTATGGTTATTCCCCTTCCCCATTGCCTCCACGATCCTGGCAAAGAGTCAGCACTTACTTTTCATATTGCCTATACCTCTCATTTTCTTTGGGTTTCAGACATCTCAGTCTCGCCTTTTCTTCAGCCTCCAAATGCTGCATTTGCTCTGCTGATTCTAATTCTAACCTTTTGGCTTCCAGTTCAAGTATCTTTAACTCCAGATGGGTTTTTACGCCCTCTGAGGAAAAATTGAACTGTCCTGTTTCTGAGAGCTGCAAGTCCCCATCAACAGACTGGTTATCCTCCTAGTTGCGGGTTTGTGCTAAATCTGTGATTAAGGCTGCAATTATTTCCCTTTTAGTCAAGTTGGCATGCACCAGTCCTATGGCTTGGCACATCTCAGCCAAATGGTTCCTTGTCAGCTTGCCATAATCCTCTGCGGACAGCCTTGCCTGCTCTGCCTAACTAAGCTAACAAAAAGTAAATAAAATGATTGTGATATGAACCTCTGAATGTCTACCATGTGGCTGCTTGAGAGTGCAACCAGCTTCTTTAGTGACCACTGCTTACAGGCTACAGGAGTTCAATATCCACACCACTGCTCAACAATATGTGAGCATGTGATGATCCTACCACTGCCAACCAATGAATGTGATGCCCACCACTGCTACCAATATGTGATGGCCACCAATATGTGTCACCCCCACACTGGGCCAGTAATCAAGGAGCCTGAATCCTCACCACACACTGGAGAAGGATGTGCAGTGCACTTGGAATACAAATGGATACACTTAGTATTTCCAGATGCAGATTTCTCTGCATCAAGTACAATTTCCCTTAAGAGCACACAGGGAACACACACACAGCCCGGGATCTGGATCTCTCTATATCTGTCTCCCTCTATGTCACCAGAAAGACTCCCCATTGGTACAGCTGTTGGGTCCAGTCCTCAGCCAAGTGTCCAAGCCAAGTCCTTCAGCACCCTCTCTGTGAACTCAGTGCTTAGTGTCCCTGCCTCAAGTAGCTGACACACACCCATTCTAAGACTTAATTTTCACACACACACACCTGGGAAAGGTTGGCACAGATTATCCGCTCTACCAACTTTGCTCAGTCTATAAGGTAGCTATCACTGTCACCAGTCAGTTACTGTAGGGCTCTTAAAAGGTTATCCAATTATACAGTGGAATATCAATACTAACACAAATGGTAGTAGTTCACTAAGAAGGCTAGGCTGTCTGGAGTGGCCCAGACAGTGTCACCAAATAAATATACGCACTCTCAAAAAGTAAGTACTTTCTGCACGGACCAGCCACAATAAACATTTTAAATATATTTTATAATAAAAGTACATGAAAAGTAGTGAATATATATTCACAGCAAACCACAAAGTTCAAATCACAGAAAATATTGAAAAGAACATTGATATACAGACTCAGACAAAGACAGAAAAACAATATCTAAACTAAGCTTCACTATATTCCTGACAGAATCTGACAGAATTACTGCCCCCTACTTAAGTTACTTACTACCCTATGGAAAGATGCTTTGGGTGAGGGTCTTTCTAGTCAGGCTTCACAAACAGAATACTCAATACTCTGAGATTTCTCTTTGTTTGTTTGTTTATGTCTTTCGGCTTTTCCCTGTTAGGGGTCGCCACAGCGGAACTCCGGTCCGCTAATGATTGGCAGTTGATTTTTACGTGCCGAGTTACCAGCCCTGACGCACAACCTTCAACGAAGGTACGCCCATTCACGCATATCTCCACGCAGAAGACGCTCTAGCTGAGAATTGAACCAGACAGTGTCTTAATGTGAGGCGACAATGCTACCGCAGCACCACCACCGGAGTTTCCAAGAGGGCTGGCAGAATGACCTCATCTGGTCATGTGACTGTAGATTCTCACAGTATTCCCCTTAGAAGCCGACACAGGAAGTTAGCACAGATGGCAACAATACACATCCAAATGTTTATGGCAGTACCTGGGGCCACCCCTCTTTTCAATGAGCTAATGAACAAAGGCTCTGTCCCAGACCCAGTATATCCATTCCTATTCAGCACTGTGGGGTGCCTTTTAACGGCTTAATGGTTCATTTACATTTCCCTTATTTTTCTTAACGTTAACCTCTACTGTGCCAGTATCCTCTATTAAAACAGATATGTTTAATTCAGCTACAGTAATACATGTACATATCTCTTCATTTCAGCAGGATGCCCTGTTGATGCATTTCAACACAAGCAAAGCTCACAAATACATTTTCAGCACAAGCATCTGTACAAAATCAATTTGATATACAAATGACATACAGTTATACATTTGTAACACAAGCATCTTGTATAAATCAATTTGATATTCAAAGGACATATTCTTTACAAAACTCCAGCTGGCTATGTTGGCACTTGCCCATATCATCACACAGGTTTTGTGTCAACATACATTTTCTGAATAAGTATGCAACTCTAATGTTTGGCAATACTGACTTACTGTAATCCTCAGTGATTTACCAGAAAATCAAACATTTCCTGAAGGGTAATACAAAAATTTGGGACATACTGCAAAAATCTAGATAGATGAGAGGTATGCAGGTAACTCAGAAAGAGAAGCTGCCCTGAAAAAGTTGTCAAAGCTCCATATTCAAGAACACTTGACAAATACGAGCTACTGCCACAGCGGTCTAGGGCACACACAACACTGATAAATCACTCAAAGTGTATGAGTGGTGTACAGTCTATTCTAAATATGTGAAATTGTTTCACTACATACGAACACCATTAATGTGTTTAGAACACAGAATAGCAGCAAACTGTGTGTATTCACAACAGGAGTACAAGTATTATATTCTAAACATTACACCATCAGGAAATGAAAAGATGAACCTTTTATTAAAGCAACGTAATTATTTAGTGCTCTTGTCCTGTTCCCATTTAGGACATCATCAGAACTGAAGTATATCATAAAATTTCCACTTAAGTACTCAAGCCATCAGTTAGATTAAATATTTAAATTACACAACAATTAATCCCGTAAAGGCAACAAAGCTTAAACACCCATATTTAAAACCGATCTCCCTCAAGGCAATTGTATTCCCAACAGTTATGTACAACATAAAATAATGAAAATACAGGAAACAATATTATAGTTGAACTGTGATAGAAAGAACACTTCTACACTTAGTACATTCACTTCCATAATACATTACAATATAGGTGCCTTTAATTTTAAAACTGGTAATATGGTAACACATTCAATCAAGCCTGGATGTTTAGTGGTATTTAAATCCAACTGGCACATAAGCTCCCTAAATTCCAATAAATCTTACAATGCCCCCTGTGGTCCCTTTTTATTTGTACTATAACAAAAAACAAAAACATCCCATTGTGGCAATATTTTCTATTTTTTGCCAAGGGATTATTTTCATTGTTTTTACTAGTATTGTAGGAATGTTCATACACACACTTCTTGAGAGTTCATAGGTTCATACATTTGTACTTGGCTAACTGTCCTTGTGGGCCATTTTAAGCCTAGCCAATTATCCCATGTGAGAATCAAACCCTGCACCTTGTGTCTGTAAGGTAAACACCTTAACCATTATGCCATCCTCCCACCCTCAGAAAGCTAAAACCATTTTTCGATATAAAGACACATATAATCAAAAGATTCATGGAATATTTTTGGCCAGGATCAATGATTTAGAGTTTGGACAGGATATAATTTTTGTCATGATTAACATTAAAGACTGGTTTACAGTTATCCAACATACATAAGGGTTAGAATGGTTTGAAGAAATCTTGTAAGGTTTTCCTCATTTATCAGTAAATGACATCTGGACCCTATGTGATGTAATGGCTTTAGTGTTAAAACACAATTATGTATACTATGAAAGAGAAATCTATAAGCAAAATAGTGGTGTAGCGATTGGGCAGCATGTGCCCCCCATCTTTACTAATCTAGTTTCATATGCATGGGAGTTAAAATTCGTTACAAAAATCAAGATTTATTTCAGCAGTGTGGGCTATATATGAAATTCTTGGATGACAGTTGTATTTTTTGGAAAGGAGGCAAGGATCAATTGGGATAATTCATTGCATACATTGGTAATACTAAATAATTTCTACAGTTCACACATGAAATTTTTGAGATTGAATTACATTTACATGTAGCTATCATCAAAGATATAAATAACGTCTAGTTTATTTCAAAGATTTACAAAAACCGACATACTGTAACGCCTTCCTTCACTATGATAGTCAATACCCATATTACCAAATATGAAATACAGTCAAAGGACAAATGGCAAAGGTTGTATGTATGACTTCTAGATATACTGATTTTGTGGAAAATGTAATATCAAAAATATGTCTATACAGAGTGGGTATCCAGAGGGCCTTATTACAGCAGTGCAAGATGAAGTTATTAATGGTTCGGAACTAGGTATGTACCTATTATTAAAGATGGTGGTAGTATCATGTATAAGAATGGCACCTCACCAAGAGATATGGTTAACAGCAATAAAGACAATGACAATGTTGAACACGCTTTATGTATAGAATTTAATTAATATTCATATACAAGAAAATGGTGCAAAAATGCTGGCATATGTTCCAACAATTACTTGGTATATCCAAAGTGTTTAATAATTTTCCCAAATAATGTAGAAAAAAAATGGTAAAACCTTAAAGAAATTTATGAGACAAAGTATACACAGGTGCATTAAAAAAATTGGGAACATATAGATGTAGGTCCTGTAGACAATGTCCTTTTATGAGTAACTTTGAAACTACTGAGATAGACAAGGGCATACCTTTAATTATAATCCACAAAAAGGGCGAAACAGTAAGTGCACCAAACAGCAAAAAGTCCACAGCACGTTACTGACAATATAACCACTGCTTAAGCAACAGTCCCAACTTGTGAAAAAATATATTTATTAAAGCGCTTTTCGAATGCCTTCTTAGGCAATCTTCTTCAGAAACAAATGAGTGATTCTACAACTGATTTAAATAGTAGGACATCACTTGATACAAACAGCCTTTGCTAATGGTAAAGTTAATTACATTGGTAAAATCATTAAGAGCTTTAAAGGTAGAGGACCTTTTTAACTTGTTACTCAAGTTGATACCGTTACACAGTGTAGTTTTACTCTACTACTCTATAATGCATTTAAAACATTTAAAACCTGTCCAACAGGTAAATGCAGAATTCATTTTAAACGTGAATTAAAAAATTTTGGAACAATTTGAAAATGAATTGAGTTAAAAAATCAAGAAATGACTGTACATGTATTAAAATGAACCCTTTCCTGTAAATAAACTACATTATCGGTGGTACAGTGTCCTGCCAAAACCAAAATAAAAATCCAGATGACCCAGTGAACCAAATTAGGTCATATGTATTAAAATCCTTCCAAAATATATGTATTAATAACAAAAATTGAATAATGCCAACCTACCTCTTCAGACTCAAACTACGAAGTATACATGAAATAGAACAAGATTTGTTTAGCCCAGGACTATGATAAGCTTCTAACTTGATTTGCCAATATAGTTCCCTTTCTAAGAGTCTTAAATGTGTGGGTCCCCCTCTAACATCATGTGTAACCTGTTCAATGCCTATGAATTTGAAACTATGCATAGGGAATTCCTGAATGTGTTTCGCCAAGGCATTGGTCTCCTTGCCTTTCCTAATCGCATAATTATGCTCGTAAATGCGCTCTCTAAGCTTACGCTCGGTTTTCCCCACATAAAATCCCAAACAATTTTGGCACTGAGCCAGGTATACTAACATTGTAGAGTTACAATTCAATCTAGATTTCAACTTGAATTCCTGATTCTGTACATGAAATCGATTAGACTCAAGGATGAACCGGCAATAATTACAATTTTGACATTTAAACATGCCAGGGGATCTGACAGAGGACGATTTCTGTTCAAAAATTGACTTCAGGTTCCTAGCTTTCCTATACGTGATTTTAGGCTCAGATCCTAACTTTGAAAAAATTAAAGGGTCAGCCCGAAAAAGTTGCCAATTTTTGTTAATGATTTGACACATTAATGAACTGTCAACTGAAAAGGTGGTGATAAACCTCGGAAATCCTCATACAGGTGGTTCAGCGTTTAACTCCACATGCTCTCCAACTGTACTCGGCTCAGTTAAACCTGCTGATGACTTGAATGGTAACAAGGGGACATAGATGTTAACTGCCCTTTTATGTTTTACCTCGCTTATGAAGTCTTCCAGTAGGGCCAACGGGTAAGAGCGACTAAGGAACATCGATTTCATGAGGGAAAACTCAAGCTCGAAATCATCGTCCCTACTAACCATTCTCGCCGCCCTCACCAACTGCCCTTTAACTATCGCCCTCTTTTGTGAAAAGGGATGGCAACTGGAGAAGTGCAAGAAGGTATTGGAATAGGTCGACTTCCTATATATACAGGCGGAGAAGCAGTCCGATTCCAGAGCTTTTGACAATTCTATGTCCAAATAGGAAATCCTTGTGGTGTTGAACTGGAAAGTGAAGGACAGAAAATTGGTGGTGTTGTTGAGGAAACTCACATATTCTTCGGCTTCTTCCCTGTCTCCTTTAAAAAGGATAAAGATGTCATCCAGGAAGCGAGTATAGAATCCTATTCGTGCACAGTAGGAAGGGTGCTCCAATACGAACCGATGTTCCCAGTCAGCCATCACCAAGTTGGCAGCACTTGCCCCACATGGTGACCCCATAGCTACACCGATGTTCTGCATGTAAAAATTGTCCCCAAACATGAAAAAATTGTTGGTTAAAACCAGGTCCAATAGCTCTCCTACTAGCTCAATGTCATTATTGCTAGCTTCATGTGCTCTCATTCTAGTCGAAACCCAATCAATTGCCACATCATGTGGGATACTAGTGTATAGGTCTCTGACATCGATGGTCAAAAAATTGAAATGGACCTGGTATTGCATGTTATTCAATTTAGTAAGGAAGGACCAGGAATCCTTACAAATCTGAGGTTCCAATTTAACAAACTTCTGCAGAATACTGTCGATGACCTTAGCGCACGAGTATGCTGGAGAGCCTCGGCTGTCAATGAGAGGCCGCATCGGGGGATTGACCAGGTCCTTATGTAACTTTGGTATTCCAAAAAGATAAGGAAACCTAGGGAATGACGTATAAAGGTAATCATAAAGCTCCTGGTTAATCCTACTTTCCAAAAACATTTCCTCAATGTTGTCCTTAATACGCTTGTATGACTGGTTGACCTCGTTCCTGGAACTAAGAGTGTAGGCTGGGGGTGTCAACATAGCTGACATGCGACCAAAATAGTCATCTTGACTAAAAATCACTGCCCCAACTCCTTTGTCCGGTTTACACACACGAACGTTTTGTAACCTAAATGAGGAAAGTAGGTCCATCTCCTCGGCACATTCAATTGACAAACCCCTACTAGGCAACCTCCTGGTACTTCTAATATCCACTTCACATATTTGCTCAAAAGTAGAGAGAAGTGGATGAAGAGGGGGGTTAAAGGTGCTAGGCACATGAAGCTGTTTCATACTACTTGTGTACACCTCACCTCCCATCATTAACTGGAAATTGAGTTTCCTGGTAAAAGATTTAACATCCAGGATGGTCTTAACTATGTCCAGGCGCTGCTTCGGAACATATGTTTGACCTTTAGACAGTAAGTCGGCTATTGCTGTGGAAACTACCATTTGTGAAAAGTTGTAAACTTTAAAATCGCCTGTGGAGTTAACTATAATCTCAGGACCTTCAGATGTAACTGAGTTGCCAATAATGGCAGAGGAAGACCCCCCAAGCGAGTGGACTAGTGAATTATTGATTGTCGAAACAGACTCATCACCTCTCAGGGGAGAATCCCTTTTTACCTGTTGTTTCTCCTTGGAACGGGTCGATTCGACCAATGGTTCCTCTGTTTCGGTCTGGCACCTAAAAAATCATTATTGTTGTCAATTTTATTAGAGCCATCCTGCATTATTCCGTTAACCCTCGCATTAGCATTGTTTCTATTCAACAGGCGTTCACTCCTACGTAATTCCACTGGCTGGTACTCATTATTTTCAAAAACCCCCTCCTCATCTATTTGAACTGAGTGGTTCAACATTGTGACTGACTGGGCCTTAGGTGTTGAATTCACTTTAGAATTGAAAGGTCTAGGACCACCTTTCCAAGTTTGACCTGAAGGAGGACTTGGGTAAGCTAACCCGTCCCTGTAAGCCTTAGTGTCCCTATCTAACTTCTTAACCTTAATAGCTTTAAGTTTATTCAAGTGTGCATCAATACCATTAAACAATTTAGCATAATCATATGTAAATTTCTCAAATAAGAGGTCACTTTTGATGTTATTGTCTAATGTCGATGCTTCCACATTTAATTCTTCAATTTGAAGAAGATAATGTTTAATAATTACATTTAAAAGGTCAGCACCATGCTGATCAAAAAGACATATAAGTTCCTTATGAAATAATGAATTAGCTACTAAGCCAGTTGGGTACTGATAATGTCTAAGGCCTTTAGGCACGATTCTCCGTGCCAAACATTCATTGAAGTAAGCTACTTCAAGTTGTAATTTCTTAATTTTCAATAAGGTAGCATCGAGCTCTTTAAGGCTATACACAATGTCAGGGTCCCTGTTTGCTTGATGATTTAAGTCACTACAAACATTCGAACCAAATGAAGGGTTAAAAGAAACCCAATTGCTAAAATCAGGAAACTTTTGAAAAGTACTCACTGGACCTGGTGGATTAATAACTCCAACGGGTACCCCTGCAGGTTGGATCACATCGGAGTTATGACTCTGCATATTCAAGCCAGTAGGATTCATCAAGCCAGTAGGATTGTTTGATAATGAAAAAAATTGCTGCCCCATTGCATGGTTAACCCCTGTTACAAAGTTATTGACGGAGTTAAACTGCACTACTTCATCCTGGTGGAGTTGTGTTTCAGCCGATGAAACTGCTTCCGGAATTCTCCTCTGCGATTCAGTGGGTGAAGGCACTACTTCACTCAAGTGCTGGTCCACGTCGAACGTTAATCCTGCCGCCGGAATTCTCCTCTGCGATTCATTGTTGAAAGCTGACGGGTTCTTCCCAACACCACTAGATTTACCGAAAGTCAGAGTACCACTTTGTTTGACAGGGAAAGCAGCCGGTAGTCGCCCTTTAAAACAGGAACTACTCTCAAGCACTCCTTCAACGTTAAGCGGGACATCAGCTGAAGGAACGTTAGAGCCATTCAGTAGGTTACCACAGTTAGAAGTACCTGCAGCAGCTTGTTGCAAACGGGAACAACCTATTACGTTGATCCCCGAAGCAGTTGTAAGTGTAGTTGGTGTTACAGGTGTTACCGGTAACACGTCTTTTAACACAGGTACATTAACGTCTCTGTTAGAAGCCGGATTAGGCATTAAAATTGGAAGGGAAGATTGAACCAAATTTCGCACATTGACCTGCTGCTTCTCTAGCAGGTCGATTCTGTTCAGCATAACGTCTATTTTGGAAAATAGCAATTCAAGCGATTTATCGCTGATATTATGTGTAGATCCATTGAGAGGGACTGGACTGGCAGTGGTTGGCGGGTCCGGTTTCAGAATCTCCGGAGTTGCATTCGGAAAGTCACTTACAGGTTCCCCCATAACTTCAAACGCCAAACAAGGAAAATAAGTAAACCAATAATCCACAAAAAGGGCGAAACAGTAAGTGCACCAAACAGCAAAAAGTCCACAGCACGTTACTGACAATATAACCACTGCTTAAGCAACAGTCCCAACTTGTGAAAAAATATATTTATTAAAGCGCTTTTCGAATGCCTTCTTAGGCAATCTTCTTCAGAAACAAATGAGTGATTCTACAACTGATTTAAATAGTATGACATCACTTGATACAAACAGCCTTTGCTAATGGTAAAGTTAATTACATTGGTAAAATCATTAAGAGCTTTAAAGGTAGAGGACCTTTTTAACTTGTTACTCAAGTTGATACCGTTACACAGTGTAGTTTTACTCTACTACTCTATAATACATTTAAAACATTTAAAACCTGTCCAACAGGTAAATGCAGAATTCATTTTAAACGTGAATTAAAAAATTTTGGAACAATTTGAAAATGAATTGAGTTAAAAAATCAAGAAATGACTGTACATGTATTAAAATGAACCCTTTCCTGTAAATAAACTACATTATCGGTGGAACAGTGTCTTGCCAAAACCAAAATAAAAATCCAGATGACCCAGTGAACCAAATTAGGTCATATGTATTAAAATCCTTCCAAAATATATGTATTAATAACAAAAATTGAATAATGCCAACCTACCTCTTCAGACTCAAACTACGAAGTATACATGAAATAGAACAAGATTCGTTTAGCCCAGGACTATGCTAAGCTTCTAACTTGATTTGCCAATATAGTTCCCTTTCTAAGAGTCTTAAATGTGTGGGTCCCCCTCTAACATCATGTGTAACCTGTTCAATGCCTATGAATTTGAAACTATGCATAGGGAATTCCTGAATGTGTTTCGCCAAGGCATTGGTCTCCTTGCCTTTCCTAATCGCATAATTATGCTCGTAAATGCGCTCTCTAAGCTTACGCTCAGTTTTCCCCACATAAAATCCCAAACAAGGCTCTCCAGCATACTCGTGTGCTAAGGTCATCGACAGTATTCTGCAGAAGTTTGTTAAATTGGAACCTCAGATTTGTAAGGATTCCTGGTCCTTCCTTACTAAACTGAATAACATGCAATACCAGGTCCATTTCAATTTTTTGACCATCGATGTCAGAGACCTATACACTAGTATCCCACATGATGTGGCAATTGATTGGGTTTCGACTAGAATGAGAGCACACGAAGCTAGCAATAATGACATTGAGCTAGTAGGAGAGCTATTGGACCTGGTTTTAACCAACAATTTTTTCATGTTTGGGGACAATTTTTACATGCAGAACATCGGTGTAGCTATGGGGTCACCATGTGGGGCAAGTGTTGCCAACTTGGTGATGGCTGACTGGGAACATCGGTTCGTATTGGAGCACCCTTCCTACTGTGCACGAATAGGATTCTATACTCGCTTCCTGGATGACATCTTTATCCTTTTTAAAGGAGACAGGGAAGAAGCCGAAGAATATGTGAGTTTCCTCAACAACACCACCAATTTTCTGTCCTTCACTTTCCAGTTCAACACCACAAGGATTTCCTATTTGGACATAGAATTGTCAAAAGCTCTGGAATCGGACTGCTTCTCCGCCTGTATATATAGGAAGTCGACCTATTCCAATACCTTCTTGCACTTCTCCAGTTGCCATCCCTTTTCACAAAAGAGGGCAGTAGTTAAAGGGCAGTTGGTGAGGGCGGCGAGAATGGTTAGTAGGGACGACGATTTCGAGCTTGAGTGTTCCCTCATGAAATCGATGTTCCTTAGTCGCTCTTACCCGTTGGCCCTACTGGAAGACCTCATAAGCGAGGTAAAACATAAAAGGGCAGTTAACATCTATGTCCCCTTGTTACCATTCAAGTCATCAGCAGGTTTAACTGAGCCGAGTACAGTTGGAGAGCATGTGGAGTTAAACGCTGAACCACCTGTAGGAGGATTTCCGAGGTTTATCACCACCTTTTCAGTTGACAGTTCATTAATGTGTCAAATCATTAACAAAAATTGGCAACTTTTTCGGGCTGACCCTTTAATTTTTTCAAAGTTAGGATCTGAGCCTAAAATCACGTATAGGAAAGCTAGGAACCTGAAGTCAATTTTTGAACAGAAATCGTCCTCTGTCAGATCCCCTGGCATGTTTAAATGTCAAAATTGTAATTATTGCCGGTTCATCCTTGAGTCTAATCGATTTCATGTACAGAATCAGGAATTCAAGTTGAAATCTAGATTGAATTGTAACTCTACAATGTTAGTATACCTGGCTCAGTGCCAAAATTGTTTGGGATTTTATGTGGGGAAAACCGAGCGTAAGCTTAGAGAGCGCATTTACGAGCATAATTATGCGATTAGGAAAGGCAAGGAGACCAATGCCTTGGCGAAACACATTCAGGAATTCCCTATGCATAGTTTCAAATTCATAGGCATTGAACAGGTTACACATGATGTTAGAGGGGGACCCACACATTTAAGACTCTTAGAAAGGGAACTATATTGGCAAATCAAGTTAGAAGCTTATCATAGTCCTGGGCTAAACGAATCTTGTTCTATTTCATGTATACTTCGTAGTTTGAGTCTGAAGAGGTAGGTTGGCATTATTCAATTTTTGTTATTAATACATATATTTTGGAAGGATTTTAATACATATGACATAATTTGGTTCACTGGGTCATCTGGATTTTTATTTTGGTTTTGGCAAGACACTGTACCACCGATAATGTAGTTTATTTACAGGAAAGGGTTCATTTTAATACATGTACAGTCATTTCTTGATTTTTTAACAATTCATTTTCAAATTGTTCCAAAATTTTTTAATTCACGTTTAAAATGAATTCTGCATTTACCTGTTGGACAGGTTTTAAATGTTTTAAATGTATTATAGAGTAGTAGAGTAAAACTACACTGTGTAACGGTATCAACTTGAGTAACAAGTTAAAAAGGTCCTCTACCTTTAAAGCTCTTAATGATTTTACCAATGTAATTAACTTTACCATTAGCAAAGGCTGTTTGTATCAAGTGATGTCATACTATTTAAATCAGTTGTAGAATCACTCATTTGTTTCTGAAGAAGATTGCCTAAGAAGGCATTCGAAAAGCGCTTTAATAAATATATTTTTTCACAAGTTGGGACTGTTGCTTAAGCAGTGGTTATATTGTCAGTAACGTGCTGTGGACTTTTTGCTGTTTGGTGCACTTACTGTTTCGCCCTTTTTGTGGATTATTGGTTTACTTATTTTCCTTGTTATACCTTTAATTATAACAGCAGTGGGGTTATATATATTACTATATGTGATCAATGTACATCTTTCTATATAGGAAAAACAGAAAGGACTCTCACGAAGGGAGTGTATGAAAATTCTTATATTAGTAAAAACAATGAAAACAATGCCTTAGCAAAACATAAAAAATACTTCCACAATGGAAAGGTTTTTATTTTTTTACTATAGAACAAATAAAGAGAGACCCCAGAGGGGGTCATTGGCAAGATTTACTGGAATTTTGGAAACTAATGTGGTAGTTGGATTTAGAAGCCAATAAACAGCAAGGCTTGAATGAATTTATTTCCATATTACTAGTTTTAAATTTAAAGGCAGCTATATTATAATGTATTATGGAATTGGATGTCATAAATGTAGCAATGTTCTTTGCATCACATTTCAACTATAACATTTTTTCCTGAATTTTCATTATTCTATGTCATACATAACTATGGGGAATGCAATTATCTTGAGGGGAAATCTGTTTTAAATATGGACGTTTAAGGTTTGACATCTTTAAGGGGTTAATTGTTGCTTAATTTTAATCATCTTCTTCTTTTGGCTGTTCCCGTTAGGAGTCACCACAGCAGATCACCTGTTTCCATTTCTTCCTGTCCTCTGCATCTTGCTCTGTCACACCATCTACCTGCATGTCCTCTCTCACCACATCCATAAACCTTATCTTAGACCTTCCTGTTTTCCTGTTACCTGGTAGCTTCATCCTCATCATCTTTTTCCCAATATACTCAGCATCCCTCCTCAGCACATGTCCAAACCAATGTAATCGTGCCTATCTGGCTTTGTCTCCAAACCTTCCAACCTGGGCTGAACCTCTAATATACTTATTCCTAATCCTGTCCACCCTCGTTACACCCAGTGCAAATCTTAACATCTTTAACTCTGCCACATCCAGCTCAAACTCCTGCCTTTTTGTCAATGCCACTGTCTCCAATCCATATAACATAGCTGGTCTCACTACCCTCTTGTAGACCTTCCCTTTCACTCTTACAGGTACTAGTCTGTCACAAATCACTTCTCCACCCACTCCATCCTGCCTGTACTCTCTTCTTCACCTCTCTTCCACACTCACCGTTACTCTGAACTATTGACCCCAAGTATTTAAACTAATCCACCTTTGCTACCACTACTCCTTGCATCCTCAACATTCCTCTATCCTCCCTCTCATTCACACACATATATTCTGTCTTAATCCTGCTGACCTTCATTCCTCTTCTCTCTAGAGCATATCTCCATCTCTCCAGGGTCTCCTCCACCTGTTCCCTACTCTCACTACAGATCACAATGTCATTTGCAAACATCATAGTCCAAAGGGACTCCTGTCTGATCTCGTCTGTCAACCTGTCCATCACCATTGCAAATAAGAAAGGGCTCAGAGTTGATCCTTGATGTAACCCCACCTCCACCTTAAACACATCCGTCACTCCCACCGCAGACCTCACTGCTGTCACACTGCCCTCGTACATATCCTGTACCACTCTTACATACTTTTCTGACACTCCTGACTTCCTCACTAGGCACCCAGTCATATGCTTTCTCTAGGTCTACAAAAACACAATGCAACTCCTTCCGACATTCTCTGTACTTCTCTATCAACACTCTCAGAGCAAAGATCACATCTGATGATGTCCTGAATGGGAACAGGATGAAAGTGCTAAATGTTATGTTGTTTTAATAAAAGGTTTGTGGTTTCAGTTCCTGGTTGTGTAATGTTTGGAATATAACACCAGTACTCCTGTTGTGAATGCACACAGTTTGCTGCTATCCTGTGTTTTAAACACATTGGTGGTGTTCATATGTAGTGAAACAATTTCACATACTTTGGGTGAGACAGTACACCACTCATACACTTGGAGTGATTTATCAGTGTTACGTATGCCCTAAACTGCCATGGCAGCAGCTTATATTTGTAAAGTGTTCCTCAATCAGCTGGACCCTTGGTGGTGCATTTTTTTTAAAGCTCCATGTCTGTCTCTTTCACTTTAGGATAGTGTGCAGACAGCTCTCCTTTTCAGACCAGTAGCCTTTATAATGGCAGACTACCAAAGTGGACTCACCAAGCATAAACCAAACAGTATATTCCCATCTATATAACCAATGAAAGAATTGGGAGCATTCCTTTACATGGCGTGTGAAGGATCCCCACACCAAAGTTGTTCCTTTTTTACAGGTTGAGCAAGGTAAAAAATACTATAATGCATTCCTGAGAGTCCACTGTAGCATTCAATCTTGCAAGAGAAACTAGTATACAATGCAAGATGACAAATTCCAAAGCTCTTAAAGTATTACTGCCTCTGGCTGCAGAAACAGGCACTACATTCAGAATTTCCAAGTTGCTTGGAGAGAAACTATAACTGAAGCCAAACAGAATAGAAATATCTTTTGAAGGCATCCAGGCTTCATTATTGCTGTTTATTGAGATCTGAAGTACAGCATCAATGAACCTATCAAGCTGATGTGTTGATCTAACAGCATTTGTGGGTGGATGATGAGCAGGCAATTGCCAACAAAAGGGAAATTGATTATGCTTTGCTTTCTGACACATACAAACAACACAAACATTTGGCAAAACCTCTGGGACTGTGGATACACCAAATGGTAGAGGTGAAATGGGAAAATGATAGTGGGTTATGTGAAACCTGATCTACATCCTGTAGGATGACCTTATAGAAATGTGAAGAAAGAATCTTCAACATTAAGCACTGACATAAAAAAGATCCCTGTCCTATGCAAGGCAGCAGTGCAGTCACGGGTAACATCTTGAATTTCTTTCGCTGTACAAAGGTAATCTGGTCTGAGAACTCTAGTATTGGTCTGAAGTGCTGTTATTTTTTTCCTCATGGGACACAACCAACCTGCAATCGAAGCCCTGCCATACAAGAGCATATTACCACATGTACTGTCTTTTTCAGTATGAAAAGATACACTGACAAAGTCTATTTTAGTCTGATGCAATGCAGTGTAAGGGACATCACATGCCTGAGTTACCTGAAAAAAAGTCTGATGTATGTTCAGCTATTGTCTGCAAAACCAACTTGTCCTCAATTCTTTGCTGATACAAGGTGAGATGGTACTGGAAACGTCAACACAGTTGTAACATGGAATGGAGCAGCATACATTCACTTGGATGATTGAATTGATACACCTCTTTCCCCAGAACTTAAGGTGCCTGGGAATTGTTTCACTTTCTACTACTCATGGCTAAAAAGGCATTTTTTTAAATGGTGTAGTTTAGTAGCATAATGTGGTTTTCCTTAAAGAATGACATTGTCTCATCTTCCTTTTGTAGGTCAGTGAATATATCATGAATTGCTGACCAAAAGCACACTGCTAATCAATGACAGTCAACAGCTGTGATTTTATATCTGGATAATTTTCATTTCTCAGAGAAGTATGCCTTCTTTGTACCACTCTTGACTTAGCTGACATAGAAATATTATCTGCAGACATATGTACACTGCAAAATGCAAACATATTCATCTCTGTGGCAATGAGGTTTTCAACTTTCTCCCTCACTTCACTTTCAGGCATCTTCTAAGTTTCTTGAACTTTTTTTTAAACAAAAAACATTATCATTTGTGCCATAGGCAACCTTACATTTATACAAATGAAAAGCACACCATGCAGACATATTTTCAGTTGCAAACATTAAACATTACATATATTCTATACAGCCACTGTCCATCAAACATTACATAGTTCATTTAATTCCCACCTTCTCTTAAACTTCATTCCACACTAAAACATTGTTTTTCATGTATTGTTCCCACAATTCCCATTTTTTCTACGTAATTTGCTCCTGCTCTTTTCTAAAGACTTCACTTCCAAATATTTTATCCCTGTATATTCACTTCTACCATGGTTGGTTTAGACTTTGATTTCTATTTTCTAGTATTTTTTTTTTTGGCAGCCACTATAATTAAACTCAGCAAGGCCTTAACTATGTCTAGGCAATTTCAATTCTATATTACAGCTCAAAAAATCATTTATTTGGTTACAACGTTTTGCTCCCACAGTATTTCTGACAGAGTAGTCTGCAGGGAAATTTTAAAGTCAGATAATTCATTACACTCAGAAAAAATATGTTCCTAATTACTTTCCTCCTCATCACTACTCCAACATTTGAAATCTGCCTCAGGATAACTTTGGAATCTGCTTGGAATATAAAAATACCAATGCAAACATTTCCAAGCAAAGATTTAGACTTTGTTACATATTTGGGAGCCATATATATATATATATATATATATATATATATATATATATATATATATATATATATATATATCCTCTGATTGTTTCTTTGTGAACTCCTTATCCAATCTCTCTTCCCAATCCTTTCTAACCTCCTCTGATTCCTATTGTTACCATGCAATATTTTATATGCCCAACTATTTATCTTTTTTTTTTAACAGCAGCATCTTTTCTAGATTTTGTTGAAAATTCTACAAATGCTGTTTTTTCACTTAAGATCTCCATATTCCCTTCCCTTTCCTTATACTCTGATATGAATCACTGATAGGGAAAACAATCTCTAGCCTGCAGTTCAAATGTATTCTTGGCCTCTTCCCATTCTATTACACTTCTCCCTCTAATTACTTGCTGCCAATACCTTGGGTTCCTTTGTCAGTTTTTCTACAGTAAATTCCAGCCCTCTCTTGCCTATTCTCTGTACCCCTAAATTGCAGTCATCCCTATCTGCAGAATCTCCTTTCACCACTCTCATGTTGGCTTTGTTCTTAAAATACTTTATGAATATGATATTCAATATGGTTATTGTTATTCTCCTTAAGGATCAGCACCCAATGATCTTAGTCTCTCCTTATTTCTTGAGCTTCCCCCCATTTCATCATCATCCCTTTCCACTTTGAATTATAGCTTTCTGTTTGTGCTATGTATAGGACCCTAACTGTGTAGCTCTGAAATACCCCTTCAAATCTGGTAATTCCAAACCACAGTGCTCTATTGGAAGGATCAACTTATCCCACTTGACTCTTGCCCTTTTCCTCTCCTAGACAAAATCCTTCAACTCTTTATTAATTGCTAGCCACAATTTCTCCTCCGGTTGATAAAATTATGACTAACCTGTGTATAAAACTAATGGGACTAAAAACACTGAGTATATCCTGCTATCTGTATCTATAAAATAGAGCTTCCAATTTCTAAGTTTTTGCATTATCTTTTGTTTAGTCTCTTCCCACAAATCCTTAGCTACCATAACAGAATCCTTTTTAACCCATACTCCCAAGTAATTAATTTTATCATGTCCCCATAAATATGAGTATTGTTGAATCAATTAATGTGTGGGTACATGGTTTACAGCTATTGCCTTTGTTTTACCTTCATTATTTTTCCTGAAAATACTTGAAATGGTCTCAGAATGTTCCATAACAATGAAGTATCTTTTTTTTCTGGTTCTATCAGGTGCAAAATAAAGCCAACTTTTCGTGATTACCATACTAATTATATACTTGAATTTCTGAGTCCCTTACTTTCTTTCTCAATGGTTCTAAATATAATGTAAATCACAAAGGGGAAAGGAAAACCCTGAGTGGTTCTCCTCTGTCCAGACAGAACTTATCAGAGAGGAACCCCTCAACTTTAATTTTTGCCTAGGATTCCTCATATATCCCCCTAAGTAACCTTATGCCAATGCTTCCATTTCCCTACTCAAAAATCCCAGCTTAATCTGTCAAATGCTTTGTCTGCATCAAGACCCACCACCAATAGTGGTATTTTCTTACATTCTGCTTGCCCTGGAGCATCATTGTTCTATTAATGGTGTCAAATGTTTGCCTCTCCATACAAAAGTACTCTTCCTTATCTATCAATTTTGAAATTACCTTTGCCATTCTTTTAGCCACTACAAACACTTTAGAATCAAAATGGACCTCTATGAAGTTAGATCTGATGGGTCTTTACCATCTTTAGATGTCACAGCCACCACAGCTTTCTTCCAGGATGTTGGTTCTTAGTCTCCCTTTAAAATACTGTTCAACAAAGCCTTCCACATCTTTATCACTTTCTTCCCTCCTTGCTTCCAAATTTCTACAGGAATACCATCTATTCCTGGTGACTTTCCTTAACATATACATCACCATTTTTGTCATCTCCTCCTAACCTGTTAACAACTGAGCCTGATCTACTGCTAACATTGGCATGTTTCATTTTTCTATAAACATTTCCATTTGTACTTTTTCTTGATTTTCACATTTCTCTGCGTTATACAGATTTTCATCAAATTTCTTAAACATTTTAATACCTCTACAGGATCTCCAGTTATTTACCTTGTTACAGGCTCCTTAAGCTTGGCAATAATCCTTTCTACTTTCTGTTGTCTGAGTTATTGTGCTAAAAGCATTTGTGCTCTGGAGTTATCAAAAAAAAAACAGTTGCTTAACAGCAATCTTACGAAACCCCTGCATATTATCAAGGTAGTCCCTTATTTTCTCTTTAGCACTCTGCAGTTGTGACTCTTGTTCTGTGAGATTCCTCCTATTCTGCAATACTTTAACCTTGTCAGTCTCTCTAAATAATTCTTACTTCTTAACCATATTGCTTTTTCTTTTATTTCTACCTTATTAATAAACTCCACTTTTATTTTATCCTACTCTCTAGCTGTATTTTATGAAAAAAGATTCTGTCTTCCCTAATAAATCCCAAATAATTTCCATTCTCCACTTCTTAAGTTTCTCTCTGTTTAACACACAGGAGGGGAAGTGCCAGTGTCATTTTTGTTTTATTACCTATTTTTTTTTTATTTCAGTTATTGTCATTGTGTGATCTGAAGTAGTTACTGGATGCATATCAATACTTTGAATTAAATGCACATGTTCCTGTGAAATATAATTTCTGTCTAGCATAGGCCAAGTTTTTGAACCTCAGGGAAGAATATTTAAATTCTCTCCGAGGTCCTACTACTGCATTCATATCTTCCATACCAAATATTTTCATAAATTTCTTCTAGAGCCCTCTGTTATATTTTCTCTTCTAGGCCCACCAATACATCCTCACTATGGCAAATCAAATCCCAGCTCCCACCTATAAGCAATAATCTCTGATGAAAGTTGACTTCTCTCAGAATTTTCTTAACTTCATTGTAGTAGTTGTAGGTGGAATATAAATACATGCCAGCATAATCCTTCCTCCACTGCCAGCAGCCTGTACTACTACAGATTTACCAGCATATTTTCCCCCTCTTCTATCACTATCAGACCTCCTCTAGCAATACAAGTTCTATCATTTTCATTTGTCCCATATATTCCACTGAATTACCATCCTAAAATCTTTCCATTATCAAATTCACATGCTCAGTTCTTTCCAAGTATGTCCCGTAGCATAGCTATTTCAACTCTGCATTTCTTAATATAGTTCACTACTGTTTCTTTTTTGTATACAACTGTGAGACCATTCACATTCAAAGACAATAGAGAAAGTGTTGCCATTATAACTTATTATTCTCACCTATTATGTTTAACAGCTCTTTTTTAAAATATCTAATATCAGCTTTTATGTTACATGCATACACTGCAGGTCAATCTTTCAGACTGCTGTTTCCAGTCATATCCATTTGAACTCATGTCACACCTTACTAGACTTTTTGTTTTAATGAAAACCCTCAAAAAACACCCTCAGAACCTATTCACTTAATACAACCATGCAATGCTATGTACATCTTCAAATAATGAAGTTTAACCCTCCTAATAGGAATAATTGTACCAGACTGATAGCTATACTCACATGATTTAACTGACACGTGACATTTATCCATGCTAATGTCATGGTACAGGCCATGCTTCTACTTACATTAAGTGTAGTCTGTTTTTGTCTTATCTTTATTCCTCTCCCAGATGTAGAAAACAACTAAAGTGCTTTCAAAAAACATTATCTTTTAGTCACTGAAAGAAAAAAAGTATTCTGTTTTTTGAAAAAAGTATCCTGAGTTTTATTGCTCTTATCTGCACTGTGAACATTTGTTTGTTAAAGGAAAATATTTCATTACATTCAATGCTGTTTTATTTGCTTGCTTCCAATTAAAACTTGTTGCTAAATCAAGTCAAGGGCCCTAATCATGCTCTTTTGGCCCAGGCTTTCTTCGTTTTTTACATTGCAGTGCCAATATTTCTTAAACCTAACAAGAAAGGAAGAAAAAGGGAAAAAGGGGCACCTGTTTACTTTAGTAAAAGTAACTGAAAAACTCTACTATACAATGTGCAGTATATATTTTATAAATATATTGATAAATATTTTACTTACCGTTACCTTTTTCTTTCCTTTTCCCCTCTCCTTAATGTTCTTCCAAACACTGATGACATGAAGCAGGGCATATGCTTTGAAGTCCCATTACATGTTTAACACAGTCAATTAATCCAATATTTCCAGGTTTTTCTGTTCTACCATATTTCACAAATGTGACTGATGCTTTATAATTCTACATGTATTCATTAATTTCAAAGTTTCTGGTTTTCTTCCTGTTGATCTTCATCTCTCAACTGCAGTCTCTGGTTCATTTCCAATGCACTCCTGGTTCTTCTAAACAACTCCTGTGCTTTTCTGACTCTCAAGGATTTTCCTTTGGAACACTGGAAAAGGTTTCACTGGCATAGTCTATCTATGAGCTTTATTATCAGAAGAATAAGAAACATAATCCCCTTCTGTTTGACAGTTCACTTTTTGTTAGACAAACTTTTGTATTTCCTCCTTAGCATGCTCTGCATCAAAAAATGACTTTGGCCCTCCAGGAAAAAAATAACAATGGCTGGATACAGCAGTTTGAATTTCACACCTGCTTCTTAACATTCCTTGACTAATGGAATAAATGTACTCCTCTTCTCCCTGGTGCACAGTGAGTAATCACTTTCTACAAACACACTACTGTCTCCAACTTTTAGTACTTGGTCCTTCTGTCACAATGTCAGAATCAACTCCTTCTGCTGTTAGGGCTGCATATTAGAGGTCTTGGGTGCTTTCTCGTGGCCAGGTCTGGAGCACACATATGAAGTGCCCTTTCAATTAACACCTCCTGCTGTGGAATACCAGTCCAGTTGCTTAGTTGTACTTTCATAAAATTGATAGAGTCTGTTCCTTCCAGTTTCACTGGTGCAGCAGAAAATCTCAGGATTTCCCTACAGGTTCTGTCCTCTAATTCTACCATTTTTTTAAATATATCTTCTTGAGCAGTCTCATACTCAGCCAGCTTTTCTTCATTTCCACCTCTATTTTTTTGCGGTTTTATCAGGTCATCTGAATATGTTTAAAATGTCTTCCATTTTTCCCCAGCCTTTTGTTATTTGGGTTGAAATACTCCCCCTCACTGCTTCACTTATTTTAATTAGCTCTGAGGACATTAGACTTATTTTTTCCTCTAGATTACTGGAAGTCGTGTCTTGCACAAAAGCTGGAGCTTGAACTGCTTTTTACTGAATAGCTGCAGGATTCTTCTCAGACAGTGTTTTCACCTCACCCATTGCGGCTGATTTTCTTTCAGGTTCTCTAAATTTCTTCTCTGCTGGCATCCAGTCAGTGTACTTACTAGCCAGTAACTGAAATTTACCTCAAAACACAAATTCACTCACTCTCTTTTCTGAGTTTCTGTTTTCATAGTGGGAGAGCTGAAATTAAACTAACTCAGTGTGCAACCATCTTGGAAGTCCAAGTTTCTTGACCTTGATGCAGGATTCAGCTCTGGTATGAAACCATATCATGCTAAGCAATTAAGAGCTTTTACAATAACAGCACTGGATGTGCAACAGTTTTTCCTCTTCTTGTTTAGCAAATTCTGTTACCCATCAAAAGGTAAAAATAGCAAGGGGAATACATTTCTGACTGTGATATGCTTTTTTAACAGATTCTACTTATTTTTGCAACTTTATATAATGATACATATTGCCCTTCTTGGCACCGCAGCCCAGGACTCAAGGTTCAAACTGTTTTCCTTAATCATGTCAGTGAAAGAATTAAACAGAAGAGGGTTTTTCCCACTTTAGTTTGAGAAATTGCATTGCCTCCAAATAATATTTCTTGGAGACTAATGACGGGGGACAAATGAAGGACTCTCTCACATAACATTATATCACTCCTGAAAATTAAAAATTGTCTGTGGAAAGATAGTACACTAGGAGGGCATATCCTCAATATCCAAGTCATATTCTGGTGACTGTGTTTCACATAAAAACTCACACTGCTCAGTGGAATCAGGGACATTTCCTCTTCCTTTCTTAAATCTTCATTAGCGCCAGTGAAAAATTATATCTTTCAGTGTTACATACATATGTATGCCTGTCCAAAGATAGGAAGAGATATTAATGTGTGCTGATAATTATAAGCACGGAATCCTTGCTTATATTACTAAAGATCTCATGATACTATGACAACAATTCTCAAAGAATCCTGGTGTAGGAACTACAGTAGGTTTACTTGCTGCTTAACAACTTAATACAAAAGTTGATGATTAATCTTAATTGCAAAAGAACAGATAAATTATTATATAAACTGCTAGCATAGCTTGTTACAGCAGCTTATAAACAAAACTGCACATTCCTCCTAACAAACTCCTTGTCAACTCTCACAACTATTCTGACTGTTTAAAGAGCAAACGTTTGCATTAATCAAATAATGTACCTGGTCTTTGGATTCATGACTGTCCCAGAAAACTTGCATTAAAAGAACTGCTACATATGATTTATTACTTGCTATGTCAAACACTGTGCCAGTTAATTCACTGGTCCCAGAGTTGTGTTTTTTATGAACTTAATGTACTGAAAAAGCGGACTAACTCAATGACCACAAGGTCCTACCAAGTGAAATATGCCAACCATAAATGTAGCTTTCCAGCACACTATACTACCCTCCTTTACCTAAGGGACAGTCTTATTACAACAATCATATGCACTGAGCTACACATGGTCCTTCACTAGATCCATCAAGTCCTCCTACCTCAAACCAAAAAAGTTTTTTTCTGTTATCCGATCCACAGACCCCATTAACTCACTTAAATTAACTCACCTTCTCTTCCTCTTCCAGATTACTGACCATATTCTAAATTTATTAGTTGCCTGCTTGTTGCCTTACCAGTTTATAGTCAATATTCCAGCAGCAGCCATTGCTCATTTACCACTCTAATATAAAGTGCACACCCCTCACGTCTCTTATACTACACTGTTTAGAGGCAGCACTACTAGTACTCCTTACAGCTACACCTTATTACAAGAATGCTTGTTAGTACTGCTACTCAATTCTAATTTGTGTCTCTCAATTCTAGAATGCTTGTTAGTACTGCCACTCAATTCTAATTTGTGTCTCTCAATTCTGACAATAAATGCACAATTCTGTAACAGCACATTAAACACGTAGCTTATGAGTACTCCAGAATTTATTCTTAGACTTCTTCCCCTAAAGCCATATATCTAAAATTATAGGTTCATAGGTGACTACTATGCCAGCTGCCTTTGTGAGCTATTTTAAGCCAAGCAAATTTCTCCTTCAACGGTGAAAATCATACCCTCTACCTTGCGTCTAAGAGGTAAACATCTTAAACATTAGGCCAACCTCAAACTTAGAATTTGCTTCAATCTCAACCACCCTAACCTCAATTTGTTCGGATATAACCAAGATAAAAGTACCAATTCTATATTTATTAATCAAGTAGCAAAACTCCTATTGCATTCCAAACTGCTGCTACTGCCCACTGAATTTTTTTCCTTTAAATGTTGGCTCTAACAGTTATACCTGCTGCCACTCAGAATTTAAACATGGCAATTTAATTTCAATGTTCAAAAAGCAAATGAATTTCAATTCTAAAGATTTAGGCCTTATTCAATTACATTTGCCCACAGTAGCACTCTTTAATTTTAATTATTAATGCCCACTGTCACTTGCACAGCTAAATAACATAGAATGTCTTTAACAACATTTATATTAAGCAACTTTAATTTATGTAAAGGTATCAAATCTTAGTCTGGTCTTAAATACAACTGAAATCTTATTAACTACCCTTTTATTTGGGAGAGGTGTGGTAAAGATGACCCTTACACAAATCCGCAAAAAACAGGAGCTAATTAAAAGAATCAAGAGAAGCTTGGACTTGATACCAGTGTTGGAAGGATGAGATAATCAAGATGAAGGCAGGCAAAATGTGAAATGTGTGAATAAATGGGAGAACTGTAAAGCATCTCTCATTAGATGTAGATGTAGATTGGACACTAATTGTTGTTCTGCAAGAAGTGGTCGAAAAAGACTGGAAAGTTTGCAGGATGAGAGTCTAAAGCTCCACTTTATGTCATTAATGTTTAGAAGGACAATGAAAAAACTGCAGTACCTGTGCAGAGTTTTTGTTGTTACAATCATGTGTATAAAATATTTTATGATGCAAACTGCATGTCATATTGTAAAGCGGTTCTGCACTGCATGCAGAGGTGTTTTAAATGTGGTATTGTGTACATTTTATCACAGACTGTTGTCTGTGCTAGTTATATTAAAGTGATAAAGTATGTTTTCATAAATGTAATCTATCAAGGCTTTACATTGTGACACAATAAGAAAGGCTGGAAAAAAGAAGTTATGTACTTAGCATAATGTTGCATTCATGTCGTCCATTTTCTTTCTTCCTCAACTGATGGGTTTCGATCTGATCCTCGGATCTGACTTGGCCACTGCTAAGGCTCGTGGTAACCAAAAAACTCTTGAGCTTCTCCCTTACCCATAATGCATGTTAGCTGATTTTTACCAGAAAAGAAATATTTACTACGCATAAATAAATGAAGTGTAAAATTGCATGCACTCAATATGGAAAAAGAGTATATCTGGAGCTCAATATAAAGGACAGTTATTGTGTCTTTCGGCTTTTCATGGTTAGGGGTCGCCACAGCAGAACTCCGGTCTGCTAATGATTGGCAGTAGAATATAAAGGACAGTGATGTCCCTTAAAAAACTCATTCTTCCAGAAGTTTGTAAATAGAAAGATGGGGGTTGGTGGGGGAAAGTTGACGAAGAATGAAAATGCACAACACAGATGGAACATTATAGTAAGTACATAATTCTTTACCTGATTATGTCAAATTTCATTCTATCCTCACCTGATGGGAGAGAGTCCACAGTTATCTGAAATCCTGGGTGGACTCTAAGAAGGATATTCCTGAGCACAGTTGAACCAAATGATGCACTAACTCTGGTGACCAGATCCAATTTACAATGAGTAATGAAGGTATGGGGAGTGGCCCAAGTAGTTGCTGCACATATGTCGTGCATAGGTGCTCTGTATAGGAAAACTGAAGATGTTGCCATGGATCTAGATGAATGAGCTTGAATCAGTTTTGGTAAGGTAATATCCAATTTTTTTAAATAAATGAGACACAATCAGTTAGCCATCTGGCTAAAGTAACTTTGGCAACTGATTTACCCAATTTCAAGTCTGCAAAGGAAACACCTGATCTGTTTTTCTTAGGACTTTTGTCTTATGGAAGTAAAAACATAAAATTATAACAGGTTTTCACCTTTGTTAGCAAATTTGGGGAAGAATACTGGCAAATTAATGGACTGATTGATACTGGATTCTGACACCACTTTGGGAAGAAAGGATGCATTAGTCCATAATGTAACTCTAGTCTTGTGAAAAATCAAGTATGGAGGTTTAGAAGACAGTGCCTGAATTTCTGATATTCGTCTAGTAGCTGTAATGGCTACTAGAAAAAACTTTTTCCAAGATAGATATTTAAGGTCACATTTAGCTCCTGGTTCAAAGGTGGAATGTATAAGTGCCTGCAGCAGTACCAGACTGAGGTCCCACAGGAGTAGGATCTTTAAAAGGAGGTCTTAAAAGTATAGTGCCTCACATGAATGCTCTGCACAACTTAAGAGAGGCTACAGATTAACCCTCAAATCCAGTGTGAAAGTTTGATATAGCTACTAAATGAACTTAAACTGTTACGGAACTAGCGCCAAAAACTCAAGGAGGTTATGTATCATAGCTGAAAAATGTTCAGCCTAATCCAGATGTGCCCAGTACACAAATCTGTTCTACCTACTGGAGTAGAGTTTACATGTTGATGGTTTATGGGAAGATAAAGTATATGTTAGACAAGGGAAGAGAGTGCACAGGTTGTCTGGCTATTAATGAAATTGGAGATGCCAGGCCATCTGCCTGAGGTTTGATATGTCTGGATGGATCATGCCTGAAACCAAGGTTGGTGAAATAAGTGAGGGCAAAGGAAGAGGAACCAAATCTGTCAAGGCCAGTAAGGTGCAATGAGGATGACTTTGTCTTCAACAAGGCAACTTTCTGTAGGAATTTCAGAATTAATGGGATTGGTGGATAGGCATATAGTAGACAGAGGCCAGTCATGAACTACATAATCCCTCTGTGATTCCCCCTGTGGGGGGATTAGGGCAAAGTAGCTGCTGCATTTGTTGTTTAGGGGAGAACAAGAAGATGGCAGCAAGGCTGACCCCATCAACGAAAAAATCACTTCTGTCACCTTGTTGACAGACCACTCGAAGTAGAAGAATGCACCTGCTCAGCTTGTCTGCTATCACACTGGACTTCTCCAAAATGTGCATTGTTGTGAGACAGCAGTTGGATGAGATTGTCTACTGCCACACTCTGAGCTCTTCTCGACACAAGGGGTAATATCTAGTCCCTCCTTGTTTTTTTGATGAAGCAAACTACTGACATACTGTCTCTCTGAGTTGCACAGTGGCACAGGAAAATAACTTTCTTGGGTGGCATAAGCCAGGGAACCATGTTGGCTAGGCTTACATAGGCCCGTGGGCTGATAGCCTAGTACCTACCTATGAAGGGAGAGCATCGTGAAGGGCCTGCAACACAAAGCACTGCTCTCATCTCTAATACATTGATATGCAAGTTGGCCTCTTTGGGGGACCAACTGCCTTTTACTATTTTCCCCAGAAAATACCCCCCCAACTGGGTAGTGTCTGTGGTCACTACAGCCTTAGGGTGAGTGGAATAAACGGATGGCCCTGTAGAATCTGATCTGAGTGAATCCACCACCTGAGATCTCACTTGCATATCTGAGTGATTTGTATCAGAGCTGACATGGATTTGTAAAGTATCCACCATTGTCTTGCCACCATCCACTGTAGAATCCTCATGTAAAATCTGGATAAAGGTACTAGTGCTATTGCCGCTGACATTGATCCTAGAGCCTGAAGGACCAAGCGGGCTGAAACCTTGGTACTGCAGATTATTTTTCTGACCTGCGATCTTAGAGTCTGAATCCTTGAGGGAGGCAGTGAAGCTATCATTGAGTTTGTGTTGAACAATGCTCCTATGAATTCCATATTTTGAGTTGGTTCCAGTTGAGACTTGTTGTAATTTATGGTTATCCCCAGATGAGAACACGTCTGGAGAACCTGATCTCTTGCCCTTATTAATTGATGCCTTGTTGGGGTGGTAATGAGATGGTCTAGATATGGAAACACCTGGAATCCTTGCAGTAGACACTGCTCTGGTGGAGTGAGCCTTAATTTTATGTTCTAAGGGCATATTAGCAGCTGAATAAGCAAATGTGATACAATCAGATAACCACTTAGAGTTGTTTTAGCCATTGGCATACCTTTCCTGGAGTCTGAAAAAGAAATGAAAAGCTGTTCAGATTTCCTAAAATCTTTTGTTCTATCCAAGTAAAATCTGAGCTGTCTACAAACATCAAGTTTGTGCAGCATATATTCTAAATTGTTGGAGTGACTGGGGAAGAAAACTGGCAAATCGATAATTTGATTAAGATTAGCTTTAATGTGAACTTTAGACAAAAAGGAGGGGTTAGCTCGAAGTGAGACTCTGTCAGCATGGAAAATCAAATAAGGAGGCTTAATGGACAAGGCCTGAAGCTCTGACACTCTGCGGGCAGAAGTGATAGCTACTAAAAAGATATCTTCCATGACAAAAATTTGAGGTCACATGAAGAAGCTGGTGAGAATGGAGGGAGAATAATGCGAGACAGCATAAAATTTAGATTCCAGGGGGTACAGGGAGATTTCACAGGTCCCTTTGAGAAAGGCTTTGGATAGTTTGTCTGACAATGTTCAGTCCTTCAAATCCAAGGTGAAAATTAGAAATGGCAGCAAGTTGAACACAAACTGTTGCTGCTGCAGCTCCTTTGTTGAAGATCATGGTCAAGAACTCTAGTATAGAGGCCATAGGGGCTAGGTAGGGATCGATGTTTTGAGAGGCCCATATAGAAAATTGTGTCCATTTGCTAAGATATAGCTTCCTCGTAGAGGATTTATGAGAAGATATGAGAATTTTCTTCATCTCATTAGAAAGGTTATGGAACCTGGCTATGATGGGAATTGGAGCAGCCAAGCTGTCAATTTCTGGGACTGAAGAGAGGGATGGGGTTCCCCAGAGTGCGTCAGAAGATCTGGAACTGGGTCCAGAATCCAAGGGTCCTTCAACAGATGAAGTCGAAGGAAGGGGAAACAAATCTGACTAGGCCAATGAGGGGCTATTAGAATGATGGTCCTCTTCCCAGGGCTTTTGCTTTCTGTAGTACCTTCGGTATCAACAGGATTGGTGGGAATGCATACAGGAGACCCGGAGGCCAATCGTGTACATGTGTGTCCCTTGGGGCTTCTTCCAGAGGGGGAATCAGGGCAAAGTAGCTTCTGCATTTCGTGTTCATGTGGCTGGCCCCACCTGCGGAATATCCTGTCTACAATTTCTTTCTTGAGAGACCACTCGTGAGGCAACAAAATTGCTCTGCTCAGCTTGTCTGCTATCACGCTGGATTTCCCCGGGATGTGCATTGCTAACAGAAAGCGGTGGGTGGATATAGCCCACTGCCATACTCTTAGGGCCTCTCAACAAAGGGGGTAGGACCTGGCTCCTCTTTGCTTGTTCAAGTACCAGACCACTGACATGTCTGTCTGTCTGAATCGCAATTGTACCCAGAGGAAGTGTGTCCTGGAAGTACTGCAATGCTAAAAGTACTGCTCTCATTTCTAGGACACTGATATGCAGATGTGTCGGTCCATGTGCCTTGGGCTGTTCTTGAAAATGACCCACCCACCCTATCAGGGAAGGGTCCGTGGTCACTGTGGCTGCTGGTGGGGGTAGGACAAAAGGACGACCTAATGTGACATGGAGAGGTCAACCACCACTAAAGATCCTTTTTGCATGAGGTCATGACCATTATAAGGTGAGACATTGGGAGCTCTTGGTAAGACCATTGAGTGAACAACAGCTATTGCAGAATCAGCATGTGCATGCGACCCAGCGGTATGGCCAATATTGCAGCTACCATCATGCCTAACAATTTTAGTACTTCTGATGCTGGAGTCTTGTTTTTGGATATTAAATTGCGGACCTGCTGATGGAGTAGTACAACTCTTTCTACTGAAGTCTCAACGTGGTGGTGGTGTCCAATTCGGCTCTGATAAAAAAAATGGTATGTTGCGATGGTGACAAGGCAGATTTTCCTGAGTTTATTGTAATGCCCAGCTGACTGCAGAGTGAAAGTCCCTGGCTTGAATGAGTTGATGCCTGGTAGTGGTGGTGAGGAGCCAATCATCTAGGTATGGAAACACCTGGAATCAAACATCTCAGGTGAGCCGTGACCACTGCCATGCATTTCGTGAACACTCTGGGGGCTGTAGTGAGACCAAAGGGCAAGGCTCGAAACTGATGACTGGCTCCCACATGGAAGCGCAGATGATCCCTGGATGGTCTGGACAATTTTATGTGGTAGTATGCATTCTGGAGATCTATCGAGCACATCCAATTGTCTTTCCCTAAGAAGGGAAGTATCGACTGAAGCGTGACCATCCAAAACTTCTCTTTCTTAACAGATCTGTTTAGTCTGCTGAGGTCCAAAATAGGTCTCCAGTCCCCTATCTTTTTTGGAACTAAAGAATCTTGAGTAAGTTCCGGATCCTATCTGGTCTGCTGAGACTGGTTGGATGACTCTGTTAGCAACGATCGTACCTCTATTGTTGCTTGTTCCCTGTAACTGGGTGGAACGTCCGGGATTTTTCTCGTCAGTGATGGGGGTGTGGCAAAAGGAATGAAATATCCTCTGGAAGTGATACTTTGTACCCAGTTGTCATTTGTAATTTTGCGTCAGGCATCTGGATACAAAGATAAGTGACTCCCTGACTGCCTCCAGAGTAGGACAGTCGAGCCTCCTTTCAGGAGGCTCTGATGGCTCCACGATCAACAAGTCCGACTCCTCCAGCTCCGAAGGACCGGTATGGCTTGAAGGAGGAAGAGTAGTAGCTGGTAAAAGGGTCTTCGGTTCCAAAGCTGCTTGGGACAGAGCCGATAAGAATTTAGCAAAGGCCGGTGCCTGTAAAAGATTCTGCACCACACAATCCACATCCAAATCAGAAAGGCTAATCGAAGACAGAGATGAGTGGATAGATGGTGGTACAGACTGTAAGAGTGGAGACTTAGGCACTTTGGATACTGGTTCCAAAACTGGGGACTGGCTCCGAAAGGATAAGACGGTCGGCTCCAAAGTCTGTGGAACCGGCATTGAAGACTTTTTAGATTTCTTACTCTCAGAAGTCTTGGAAGACTTTGAGGACTTACTGGATCCATCTTGGTTGCTCAAGGCTGCTTGGAATGAAAGTTTAAGTAAACCTCTGTCGATCAATTTTCTCTTGCTCTCCTGGAGAACCCTAGAATAGAAATAATGAGATATGGAGCAGCTTTCCTGCAGATGCAATGCTCCCAAACAATAAACACAGTTTACAGGACTGTCAGTGACAGACATTTTCTGCCCACATTTAGGGCATTTTTAAACCCTGATTTAGGGTGTTTGTCTTGATCAGCCATACAATAACTCACAGTATGAAAAAAGGGTGCTGTAAAACTAGACAAAATCAAACAAACCCTTTAAAAACTATGGGCTAAATAGTAATCACACACAGACAAAAACTATTTATATAAAGTGTAGAAAGATAAATATATCAAAGTTCTGACAGAAATTCACTATCTAAAGGCACACAACAATACTACACACTACTATTACACACACTAAAATATAAGCCTTAACACAAATTATTTTAAAGCTGTGACAAAAAAGGTCACTATGCAAACTTTAAAGGTTAAATGTAACAAGCTGCGACAGAAAGGTCACTATCTAAGCACACACTATAATCTAAACTACTAATAAAGATATAACTAGGCCTAAGAAAAACGAGGCCAAAAAGCTAAATAGTAATTTAAGAAAGAGGCACACCAAGGGAAGGGAACCTCAACAAAAAAGCTTATCTAAGTATCTAAAACTATTATTTAGAAAGAGTTATCTAAAACTATTATTTAGAAAGAGTTATCAATATTATGAAAAATATTTGAAGAAATAAGGTTTTTACTGGCCCGAGCTAGCGAGAACCTCCAATCTATTGCAGCCACAAACTAGATCCAAGGTAACTCTAGGTGCATCATGGGATAGGGACTTGGCCTCGAGCTATCTAAAGACTTTGAGCTTTGTAGTAAGAAGACTCAGAGCCGAGGATTGGCTCTGAACCAATCTGTAAGAATGAACGCCTTCACATTAACTAGCTCCACTGTTGAAAAAGGAAGCTAGGAAATCAAGAACAGCTGGAATCCAAGCAGAAAAGCAGTCTAAATGTCTCTGATGGGCCTAAATAGAAAAGCTTTTCCCTTTACTTTTATAGATTTTCCTTGTAGTGCTTTTTGAGATGACTAGCCACTCGGCAGTGTAAACCTTGGCTCAAGAGAATTGTCCCGGCAGATGTGACACCTCGACCCCATGTGCAAAATGGGAAAAAGGGTTGAGGATGGATGGATTAGAATCTGGCAAACAACAGAAGAAAGGCAGAAACTTCTAGTCATCATTATGCAAATCAATATGAGAGATAGTATGTCCAGTTGAGACAAACCTGGACAGGTGAAACAGAAGGTCCTGACCATGATCCAGCACGCAGGGAGGGTGAACTAGGTGAGGCCACAGGAAATGAAATCACAATTGGGGAGGCCAGAATGGTGGCAATGAGGATAACCTTGCTCTTCCCCTGTAATGCTTTTGGAACAAACTTTGGAATGAGAAGAGTGGGAGGGAAGGTGTATAATAGACTGGAGGGCCAAGAATGAACTAGATCATCTCTCTGTTACTCCCACTCTGGGGGGGATCAGGGCAGAGTACCTGCTGCACTTGGCACTGAGAGGACAAGCAAAGGGGGTCAAAGCAAGGTTGACCTCATCGGCACAATATCATTTCTGCCACTGACAGGTTGAGGGACCACTCATGAGGAAGAAAGACGGACCTGCTGAGATTGTCTGCTAGCACACTGGTTTTGCCAGGAATATGCATTTCCAAGAGAGAGAGGTTGGAAGAGACCGTGCATTGCCAAACTCTCGTTGCAAAGTGGGTAGGATCTAATTCCCCCCCTAGTCGGTTGATGTAAAAGACCACTGACATATTGTCCACCTGAAAGGCAATCATCCCTAGAGGAAGAACATCTTGAAATGTCTGCAACACCAATAGGACGGTTCTCATTTCTAAGATACTGATGTGAGGACTGGCCTCTGTCTGGGACCAAATGCCTTGGAGTGCCTTTCCCAAGTAGCCCCCCCCCCCAAGTTGGGAGGCATCAATAGTCACTGTGGCCCTGAGGGAGGGAAGAGTGAAAAAAACAGGCCTAGGTAACATCCTCTGCAAGAATCCACCATGCTATGTGCCATCTGTAGACACTTATGATGCGAGTGGGAATCATCATTGGCTAACGTCTTATTGACCCCTAGAGTCCACTGTAGTACTCTCATATGAAAGCATGCCAAAGGGTTCAGTACTATGTTTTTTCTGCAACATCTTTATTAAATTTGCATGTGACAAAGGCAATCTTACATTTATATAAATGAAAAACATACAAAATGAAATCACTTTAGTTGTAAACAGTTTACATCACAGACACCATCGAAACAACTGCAGCTGTAAACATTACTAATCACTTATAAACATTCTAATCATTGGCAGTTAAGCAATATATAGCTCATTCAAATCCTGCTGCTTAAATCTCATTCCTGCTCTGCATATACTTTCCCACAATTCCCATTTTTTCTATGTAGTTTGCTCCTTCTCTTTTCTAAAGATTCCAGTTCCAGTTGTTTCATCTCAGTTACTACATTCACTATTTTTAGTAAAGTTGGTGTAGACTTTGATTTCCATTTTCTAGCAATTGCTTTTTTGGCAGCCACCATAATTAGACTCAGCAAGGCATTACTATGTCTAGGGAATTCCGATTCTGTAGCATAACTCAAAAAAATCATCTCCCCAGTCAGTCCAATCCGCCCACCCAGCATCTCCGACAGAGCAGCCTGCATGGAATCCTAAAGGTCTGCTAGCTCATCACACCTCCAAAAAATATGTTCCCAGCTACTACCTCCTCCTTGCCTGAAATACCTCCAGCATTTCCTATCCACCCGAGGAAAAATTCTTTGGAGTCTACTTGGAGTATAAAATACCTATGTAAACATTTCCAGATAAAGATCCTAAATCTTCTAGACTTTTTTGCATATTTGGGAGATATACATACATACTCCCATTGTCTCTGTGAATTGCTTATCCAATCTCTCTTCCCAATCCTAAGCTCCTCTGACTGATTCTTGTAATTATCATGCAGTATTTTACATGCTTAACTAATTATTCCTTTTTTAATGGTAGCTTCTGTTCTACATTCTATTAAAAACTATACCAGTGCTGTTTTTTCATTTAGGACCCCCCTATTTCTTTCCCTTTGCCTATACTCTGATATCAATCCTTGATAGGGAAGGCAATCTCTAACCTGCAGCCCAAATACATTTTTGGTCTCTTCCCATTCTATTACCTTTCCCTTTCTAGTTATTTGTTCCCAATACCTTGGTTCCTTTGCCAATTTTCTCCAATAAACTTCAGCCCCCTCTTGCCTATTATTTGTATCCCTGACCACAGTCACCCTTATTGGCAAAATTTATTTTCTCCATTCTAGTACTGGTTTGGTTCTTAGAATACTCCCTGATATTTTATAAATTTAATACTCTGTATGATTTTGGTTGTTCTCCTCAACAGTCCTGCATCCAAAATCCCAATATCTCCTTATTTTTTTGAGCTTCCTCCCTGCATCATCACCATCCCTTTCCACCTTGATTTTTAGATTTCTGCCTGTGCTACTTAACCGTGTTGCTCTAAAATACCCCCCCCCCAAAATTAGGTAATCCTAGTCCACCTTGTTCTATTGGTAGAATCAGCTTATCCCACTTGACCCGTGCTTTCTTCCCTTCCCAGATAAAATCCTTCAACTCTTTTTTAATTGCTGTCCACAATTTCTCCTCCAGTTGATGAAAGTATGCCTGACCTGTGTATTCCTCTAAAGGGACTAAAAACATTTTAATGGCGTGTACCTTTGTATCCATATAACAAAACTTCCAGTTTCTCAATTTTTTGTATCATCTTCTGTTTAGTCTCTTCCCACATATCCTTAACTGCCACCACAGAGTCATTTCTAATCCATACTCCTAAATACTTCATTTTATCATGTCCCCATAAATATGGATATTGTTGGACCAATTTGTGTGTGGGTACGTAATTTACTGCTACTGCCTTTGTTTTAGCTTCATTAATTTTGTATCCTGAGAAGATCTGAATTGTCTTAAAATGTTCCACAACACTGTAAAGATGCTTTCTGGTTTTGTCATGTATAGAATAATATCATCTGCAAATAGAGTCAGCTTTTCCTGACTACCATACCAATTATAACCTTGAATTTCTGAGTCCCTTATTTTCTTTGCCAGTGGTTCTAAATAAAATGCGAACAACAAAGGGGAAAGCAGACAATCTTGCCTGGTTCCTCTACTCAAGCAGAAATTATCGGAGAGGACTCCACCCACTTTAATTTGCACCTCAGAAAACTCATATATTTTTCTAATGAACCTTATGATTGTATCAGGGAAAGCAAATGCTTCCATTGCCCTACTTTTTTACCTCCTAACTTCCACAGGAATGCCATCTATTCCTGGGGACTTCCCTGTAAATTGGTTATACATAGCCATTTTTCTCTCATCCCTTCCTAGCCTGTTAGTAATTGAACCTCATCTACCTTTAACTTTGGCATATTTAATTCTTGCATAAACATTTCCATTTGTACCTTTTCTTGATTTCCATATTTCTCTGCTTTATACAAATTTTCATAAAATTTCCGAAATATTTCTAATACTTCTACAAGGTCTCGTTATCTTCCTTGTTATGGGCTCCTTAAGCTTGGTGACTGCCCTTTCCACTTTTTGTTGACTGAGTTTGTTGTGCTAAAAGTTTTTGTGCTCTAGAATTATTATCAAAAAACAGCTGCTTAACAGCAATCTTTCTAAACTCATGCATATTATAGAGTAATCCCTTATTTTCTGTTTAGCATTCTGCAGTTGCTCCTTTTCTTGTTCTGAGAGATTTCCTCTATTTTGCAATATGTTAACATTTGTCAATACCTCAAAATAGTTCTTGTTATTGTTTAGCCATATATCTGTCTATGAACCCTTTCTTTTATTTCCAACCTAGTTTTAACCTCTACTTCAGTTTTATCCAACTCCTTAGCTATGTTTTCAGAAGACAAATCTGTCTTCTATAGTAGCTCCTGAAATAAGTCCACAACCCATTCCTTAAGTTCTTCTCTTTTCAACCGGTAGGTAGGAAGTGCCAGTGTCTCATTTCCATGCATTACCTTGCGTTTTTATTTTAGTTATCATTGGTGCATGATCTCAAATAGTTATTGGGTAGTTTTCAAGATCTTCAATTAAATGCACATGTTCCTGTGAGATATAAAATCTATTTAGCCTAGCCCAGTTTTTGTATCTCAGTAAGTAATATGTAAATTCACTCCGAACTCCTAGTACTGAATTCACATCTTCCAAGCCAAACATTTTCATAAATATCTTCAAAAATCTACCCTCCCTTGTTATATTATCCCTTCTATGTCCCCAGACACATCTTCACTGTTGCAAACCAAAGTCCAGTCTCCACCTGTGAGTAATATTCCTTGCTGAAAGCTGATTATTTCTCACAAACTTTTCTGAAGCTCCATTATAGCAGTTTTAGGGGGATGTAAATGCATGCCAGTGTAATCCTCCTCCCTAGCCAGTAGCCCCTTACTATGTATCTTCCATTATTATCTTTTTTTCCCTCTTCTATCACTATTGGAGCTCCTCTTGCAATTAAAATAAGTACTCCTCTTTTCTTCTGCCCTAAATATTCTGCTGAAGAACCATCCTGAAAACTTTTCTTTATCAAATTCACACATTCAGTTATTTCTATGTGCTTCTCAGTTATTTCTATGTGCTTCTCCTCTAGCATAGCTATTTGCACTCTACATTTATAATATAGTTCATTACTCTTTCTTCATTATTTTTATCTGTAAGACCATTTAGATTGAAAGACATTACAGAAAACATCATTTTCTTATACAGTTATTATTACCACCTTTTATATATAACTGTTGTTTTGTTAAATGTCTAGTTCCAACTTTTTTGTTACATCTATATACTGTCTGGCGGTTTGGTCTTTTATGCAGTTGTTTCATGTCATATCCATTTGCACCTATGTCACATCTTACATGACTTTTTGCTTTTTTGAAAGCCATCAAACAGAACAAACAACACCCCCAAAAAGTCCTCCTAAAACCTACGAACTTTACAATAAGACACAAAGCTATGTACATCTTCAAATATTGAAGTTTTTGCTTCCTAATAAGAACATAAGTTCTAAGTTGATAGCTACACAGACAGGCTAAAATTAAAGAAAGTTTAGTCATGCTAAGACGCATGGTACAGTCTGTGCTATTAGTAAATGCTATTTAATTTTTTATATCTACATAACTCTTCCAATTGAGAAAACAGTTGAATGCTTTCAGTAAACACTTTCTCCAAGCCATTTTTCTTTATCAAATTTTCTTCTAGTGACATGTAAACCAGACACTGAACTGCTAAGGGTACCTTATTTATCAGAAAGAAAGACAGTATTTAATATTCTTTTTCATTTACATGCTTTGTAATAAACTTGTTACTGGATAATGCCTATGGATTTTACCCAGTCATTTCCCTATGCAAGCATGGGAAAAAAGCACACTGAGTTTAATTTTGGCATGCTATGTTAACCAGAACCTTGTGCTCTCCATCTCCTCTTCTCATTCTTTTTCATTGCATTGTCTACATTTCTCAAAACTGGACAAAGAAAAAGAGAGAAGGGTGAACAAGAAAAAAACAAAAGCACCTGTATATATTAGTATCCGCAATGCATTTTAAAAAAAACTGAGAGGTTTACTACAAGTCGAATTAGTTTTGTATTATCTTTAAAGCTGTCACACCTGGGAAACCCCCCGATTAATTTCAGGGAACATTATGTCCTAGCTAGTTTCTCTGTTTTTTTTTCCTTTTCCTTCAGCCAATCACCTTCCACCAGACTGTCTCCATGGAGACAAGCTGCAGAAAAGCTACTTAGTACAGATATTTGCAAGGGCTAGAAAAACAAACGTATAATAGTCAGTATTCTTTTTTCATTTACTTCCTATCAGTTTTAAAGCAAAGGTCCTTAAACAGACATTTTTCCCTTGCAAGAATGAAAAAGAAGCACATCAATTTGAACTTTGCCATGCCCCCTTAACCAGGCTCCTTTTTTTTTTTTTTCGAAATCATTACATTACCCATGTTTCTCAAAATTGAACAAGAAGAAAAAGAGAAGGGGGAGAAAACTAAAAACACCTGTTTACAATCCTCATTACACCCAAAAATAGCATGCAAAGAAAACCATGCAACAAAGATACAATACTATTAGGAAACAAAGGTGTGTTCTTTATTTACAGTTAGTGTTCTCCCCCTCTCTTGCCCTCCCAAAGCATTTTTCCAAACATTAATGACACGAAGTAGGGCATATACTTGAGTCCCCCACTCAACAAATTTTGAAGTCCAATGTTTCCAGTTTTCCTTGTGCTACCACATTTCACAAATATAATTAATGCTTTGTAATCCCACATCAAGTTACTGATTATACTACTGTTCTTCTCCATCATCCAGATCCTGTCTCTGCTTCATTTCCAACGTACCCTCGAGTCTACTGGTCAACTCTCGTGCTCCCTTATTTCTCTTCAACATTTTCCTTTGAAATGCTGGAAAAGGTTTCACAAGTGCAGTCTCTCTGTGGTCTTTATTACCAGAGGAGCGAGAAGCCGAATCTCCTTCTGTTTCACACCTCAGTTTTTGTTAGACAAACTTCTGTATTTCCTCCTTAGCATGCATTTCATCAAAAAATAATTTCTTTCTGCTGAAAGGATTGCATCCTTATTAAAGGTCTAGGTTGCTTTCTTATTGCTAGATTTGGAGCATACACATGATGTGCCCATTCAACTAATAAACCCTGCTCTGTAATACCAGTTCAGCTGCTTATTTGTGCTTTCATGAATTTACTGCAAGCTGTTCCTTCCAGCTTCTGTGGTATAGCTGAAAACCTCAAGTTTTCCCTACGTGCTCTGTCCTCTAATTCTATTATGTTTTTAAACATCTCTTCCTGAGCAGTCTCATATTCAGCCAGCCTTTTCTTCATTTCGACCTCTGACGCTTGCAGCTTTTTTATCTCATCTGAATATCTGTTTAAAGCTTCTTCCATTTGTTCCAGCCTCTTGTTATTTGTGTTAATATACAGTGTTTTGTTTATTTAACCAGATCTGTATGCAGTTGTTTTATATGATCCTGTAGGTTATTGGAAGGTCATGTCTGAAGGTTGCATTACTTTTTGCTGAGCAGCTGCAGAACTCTCCCTATTCAGTGATTCTTACTCAGTTTTGTAGGTGATTTTTTCCAGGTCTTCTGCATTTCTTTATTCTTGGCATCCAGGCAGTGTACTTACTAGGCAGTTACTTAAATTTACCAATAAACACAAGTCTACTGGCCTTCTCTGTTATGTTTCTGATTTCACACTGGGAAAGCTAAAAAAACAAGCTGTTACTCAGTGTGCAGCCATCTTGAAACCCCCGGGTTCAGTACTATGTTGGCTGCCACTGAGTCCAGTAGTTGTAGAATTAACTTGACTGGAGGTGAATGAAAAGTAAGGATGTGCAATGCCTGTTTTCTTAAAGTCTCCAATCTTGTTTTCCGCAGGCTTGCCATTTGTATCTAGAAATCTGGGAGGGCTCTGGCAAACTTCAGAATTTGAGGTGGATAAAGTTGAGACTTGTATCTACATTACCTTTATTTACAGGACCAAAGGCCTCCCATTATCCAAACATTCTAAAGGTCACATCATACACTTTTTGTTCAAACGTTTATAGTAATTGCTCAGTTCAAAACAGAGATGGAGGAGATGGGTCTCTGGCTTGAATTAGTAGAGGTTTGGTGGAAGCACATGGGAACCAGGTGACTAGATACAGAAACATTCAGAATCCCTGCAGCCTCAGGTCAGCTGCGATCACTGCTATGTATTTGGTGATGAACATCATGGGGGCTATGGTGAGACCAAAGTTTTGAACTGGTAGTGACTGGCTCATATTTGAAAGCGTAGATATCTCCTGGAGTGCTTGTATATTTTTATATCATAGTACGCATCCTGAAGCTCTACAGAGCACATCCAATCGTCCTTCCTTGAGAGGGAGGATGGACTGAACCATGACCATCCGGAGCTTCAAGTGTTTCACAAACTGGTTTAGACTGCCAAGATCCAAACCTGGTCTTAGTTTCCCAGTCTTTTTTGACACTAAAAAGAATCTTGAACAATCTCCGGAACCTTGTTGAGCTGGTGGGACTGGTTAGAGGACTCTCGTCTACCAGATTTTGTACTTGTGTAGCTGCAGATTTCCTCTGACTGGGTGGAATGCTGCAAATTGTTTTGTTGCATTTTGGGGGAAAACAGTACTTAACACTTTCTGGATATAATATTCTGCACCCAGGATTCTTTGGTAATGGCCATCCAGGCTTGGGGATGCAGAGAAAGGTGTCCCCTGAATACCTGCAGAGTGCAGCAGTCAAGTAACTCTTCAGAGACTCTGATAGGGCTTCTCTGAGAAAGGAGCTCTGCAGCCCCAATGTTGCGAGCCACCTCTGCCATGGGGGTATCATCTTCCATTAGAATTGTCACCTCTGTCTAGAGTGGACCTATCACCACAGGGGTCTTGTGAAGTACCTTACGACTTTCTGAACCACAATTTTCTACCACCTATCTAATTACAGGAAAAAGTCCACTGAGAGGCAGAAAACCAGACTGCCACACTGAAAGTGTCTTCTCATTTTGCTCGTTCCTGGAGAGACTCTCTTTCACCTTAGGGCTGAATAAGGTGGAGCCATCAAAAGGGGCATTTATGAAAGCAAACTCAAAGGGCTCTGCAAAGTAACAGAGGTGTATCGAGGCATGCCCTATCTTTTGGTGTGGCAAGATACTTGTCCTGGCATTTGGGGTGGGCTTTGTGATATATGGATACTTCCAAGTCCGGCAGGAGATGATGTCTACTATCTCATCCGCCAGGGGGACTACCCAAGTTTTAGTTGAGCCACCTCAGAAAGCCTCAAGGAACACTGACTCCTCTTGGGAAGGGGGGGGGGTCATAAGACCAACCTCCTTTCTGTTTCAAAAGCTTGAGTCTCTCTGAATGAGACATCCTCAAGGAGTGATCTGGGGGCCCTTCTCCTTCATAGAAGTCAACGTCTTCAGTTAATGATGCTTGTGGAGAGTCTAGGTGCCTTTTACACATCCACTTCTGTGGGGGCACTTCAGTGGGAGATTCCAGAGAGGACTCAAAAGTGCCATTGACTAGACTGGTAGCCCTGATGTGACAGGATGAAAAGGGTCAGCTTCCACAGTAGACAGCTGAGTATAGGATGGACACAAGGGGGGGGTTAATGATTACTTTTCCACTGAAGAGAATGATCTTTCCACTACCATGAAAGCTGAAGCCATGGTGGACGTCAGTCCTGGCTCCACTGGAACTGAAGAAGACTGTGAGGGCAGAAACCCAATCCCCTGGCTCCATCCTTGAAACAGAGTTTGGAGTTGAGCTGTCTAGTACCAAAGCTCTGAGAGAAATGGATGGCTCTGAGAGCATTGTATTTGATTCCAGCCCCTCAAATTGGCGTAGATGCTACAGCCTTGACATCCTTCTAGATCCAACAAGGACAGACCCATCATGGTCAAAGAAATCCAGTCTTTGGATCTGACAGACATGCTCAGAAGTCAGAAATCTCTGAAACCACCAAATGGACTGGAGTAGGAGTTAAAACTAGGGGTTGTGTGGTGGTAAGACTCATGAGTCTGATGGGAGATGGAGCTGGTAATACACCCAAACTGAATCCGAGTTCTGAGAAATTCTCTCATCATCTTATCCACCTCTGTTTCTGACAGACTCCTGGATGACCTGAGGGAAGACAGTTTTGATGATGAATGGGAAGCTCTTCGAGGTGCATCCTGAAGGAAAGTAGAGTGAAGCCTGAAAGAGACTAGTTTGGGTGAAAATCTGGGTGACTTAGACCTGGATTTAGTTGGATCCCAATGAGAGGATGGATCCAAGTGGTAGCTTTTGTTGGAGTTGAGCACTTGAAGTGGATGGATCCGGCATATGAGTGATTTTCTCAGGCAGAGCCAAGCCTGAAGAAGTTAGGGGAGAACAGCAAACAAAGGAGCTCTTCAACTCTTTGGGTTTTTCTGCTGCTTGTCCTGAGGATTTCTTGGATGAAGAGAGAGCCCCAAAGGCAGATTAAGTAGAAGACGGGAAAAGACCTTTGAGGATTAACTTATTCTTTCTCTTCACCAAAGCCTGGTTATCGAAAGCAGAAGAAATATCACAATTAATATTAAGATGGCCTGGGCCCAGGAAACAGGCAAACTGAGAATGGCTGTCAGAGTCCAGAGTCTTGTAAGCACAGGCAAAGCACTTTTTAAAGCCAGTAGGTTTTTCTGATATAATAGAAAGGTAAGGGAAAATACCAATAATGGGAATTATAAATACCTAATAATAGGTGAAGCAAGTAGAAATACCAACAATGGTATTACAAAGATGCACCACAGGAGTAAACATCAACTCCAACAAGAAAGTATGGAGGGTGTGAAGTTCACTCCTTGAAATATGTTATGCACCTAGTTCACTAATAAAAATCAAACTTTAAAATGTGTACTACAAAAAAATTAATGAAATAGTAGGTAGTCCACAGTCAAGTTAAAAATGGCATATCCTTTACTGAGTCAAATGATTTATTTAAAGGTATCCAGAATATTTTTTCTTAAGGCTAAAGGTTAAAGTTTAGTGAGATCAGACAGAATAACAGGATTAATAAGGAGGATATATGAAGTGCCACAGGCAATAATTAAGGTGGGTGCATTCTTCTCTGACAAGCTGCATTTGAAATAAGGAACTGGGTTGGGATATCCTCTTTCCCGTTTGTCATTTGCTTTATATTTAGAACTGCTGACAGGGAAAAATCAGAACTGCATAAACTCATGGATATAACTGGCATGGTACTCAATAACCACTAGCGTTATTTGCAGATGATATATTGTAATTGATAATCTAAAAAGGCATGTTTTGTTGAACATTTTCAGTTATTTTGAAGTCTTTTTGGGATATAAAAATGAAGATAAAACAAAGGTTGTATAGCAGTAAACTATGTACGCAAACAGCAACTGGTTCAGAAAAATCTATATTTATTGGGACATGATAAGATGAAGTATTTAGATATATGGACTAAAAAAGATTATGTTATGACAACTAAAGAGATGCGGGAAGAAACTAATACAAAAAAATAGAGAAACTGGACACTCAGGATTATGCTTATGGATAGTAAGATACAAGCAGTACACATGTTTTTAGTCCCCTTAGCTTTGTGTACAAGTCAGGCTTATTTTTTATTGTTCAAAGAAGTTGCGGAAGACGAACAGTTGAAGGGATTTACATGGTAGGGGATGAGGATAAGAGGTAAGTGGGATAGGCTGATCCCCACACAATAAGGTGGTTTAGGGCTACTTGATTTGAAGGGTATCTTTAGAACTATACAGTTTATGTCTCATCAACAACACACAAAAATTAAATTTGACAGTAACAGGCTGCGGATGAGTACCTTTTAGAAGTACAGAAGCAAAGCAGGGAGTTGTTTTTTGGTAGTTCCAAGTACCTGCTGAAACAATTAAAAGATAATACAGACCTTGTCTTCACAAACAAAAGAAAGAGAATTCCAGCAAGTGATCATGAAAACAGGAACTATGCTACAACACCAAAATCATATTATATAATATCCAGTGACATTAGAAGAAGCTTGGAAAATACAATGTTCAAAACAGAAATTTAAGGCCACAGAGAAGACTGGAGGTACACCATCCTGGGAAACAAAGGTCACAGACTGAAGCAATCATAGAAAGGACCACTGCAGACCTGTTCGACAGATAATCCTTCATCTTTGTACTCATCTTCATGGTCAGCCCTTATGTACTCTAGCTGAAGACAGTACAATTCCATGAAAAACTTTTCACCACTGTCATGTCACATCAGAGGTAAATCGGTACCCTAATATCAGTAGTCAGCTTATCAGCTTTTTCCTGTGTCAATAAATTTCACCCGTAACTCTCAACCTCTTATGTGGACAAAGCCTGACATAATGGAGAGACAAAGGCCTAAAAATAGGGACAGATTTTAAATATTGCTCTTATAAACTTAGAAAGTTAATAGAATAACAGGATTTATCTTAGCTTGCATTTTAATGAAAAACAAAGTCTGAAACTCAAATGTATCTTATTATTTAGTGATTTCAATCCTCAGATCATCCCAGTAATTCGCCAGAAAAATCACAGATTTTAAGAGAATCAGACCAAAAATATATGGCAAAAATCTGGAAAAACAGAGATATGACTGTACCTTATATCAGTTCTTGTGAGTCAGCAAGCAGTACACTGCATTATTTCTTCCCTGTTGTCTCTGTATTGCATGGTATGAACAGGATGACGACACCATAAATGCTGAATTACCAAAAATGAAAGAATTCCATTTGAAGACATAGGTTTATAGGTAGGTACTAGGCTATCGGCCCTGGGGCCTATACAAGCCCAGCCAAAAAGGTACCCTGGCTTTTGCCACCCAAGAAAATTATTTTCCTGTGCCACTGTTGAGCAGAGTTACAGAGGTGATCCCCGGGGTGAATTTCCTATTTCCTATCCAATCATCAAGATTTTTCTTGAAGAGTGCTAATGAGGAGCTTTGTTTGATATGGTTAGTTAGTTTATTCCAGAGTATGGGAAGTCTCTGGGACAGGAATCTATCCCTCCGGCATGTTCTGTTTATTGTGGTGACAAGGTTTAGGTCCCTACAGCGTATAGCTCGGAGAGATTGGGATTTCTTTAAGTGGAGCATGTCCAACAGCTCTGGGTTTGACATAGCTTTGTATGTTAGGCAGAGATCACCTCTGAGTAGGCGATATGCGATGGAATAAAGCTGGAGTTTTTTTGAGACAGTCTGCATAGGGCATCTGAGGCCGGTAATCCTCTTTGTGAAGTATTTCTGGGGCCTTTCCAGTTGTAGATGTCTTGTGAGGTACATACCAAAAAGGGCGTTGTACTCTATAATGGGTCTAATGAGTGATGATTAGAGAGGAACAATGACCTCTTTTTTTTCTGGATGAGAAACCTTTTGTGATGAGGTGTGCCACGTAGAAGGATTTCCTGACTACTGTGGCGATGTGATTATCAAAGGAGAGACTACTGTCCACCTGTGTCACAAGGTCTCTTACCACACTTTCGATGTTAAGTATACTACTGCCTATGCTGTAGTTCATGGGTACAGAGTTTTTACCAAAGGGGATGACAATGCACTTTTTGGCATTGAGCTTGAGGCCATGGCTTTGACACCAGGCATCAGTCTCAGTGAGGCCCTTTTGTAGGATGTCCACATCGTTAGGAGTTTCGATTATGGCTCCTAGTTTGCAGTCATCTGTGAACTTCAATAGCCAAAGACCTTCTGTGTTAGTCTGTACTTCAGAGAAGTAGATACCAAACAGGAGAGGACCCAGGACTGAACCCTGTGTTCCTCCACTTGTCACTGGTCTGAAGTTGGATTTGGAGTTTGCTACTTTCACAGTGTGGGTTCTGTCAGTGAGCCAGTTGGTAACCCATCTTGTGACATAGGGATTTATACCTAGTTTAGTGAGTTTATCTATAATTCCAGAGTGGGGGATGGTGTCAAAAGCCTTGGCAAGATCTAGATAGGCTGTGTGGACCACCTTACCTTTGTCAACAGCTTTGGTGACTGCTTCAAAGAAGTCTATCAGGTTTAGGAGACATGATATGCCTTTTACAAACCCGAACTGGGTGGGGTCCAGAGTTTGGAGATTACCAATGTCTTTGTTTATAAGTTCCATGATAATACGTTCCATGGCCTTGCAGACCAGGCTCGTCAGGCTAATGGGGTGGTAGTTCCCGGGGTCCGTGGTGGCTCCACCCTTGTGGAGTGGGATAACCATTGCTGTGCACCATTCAGCAGGCACAAATCCTGAGGTGAGGCTATGATTGAACATGGTAGTACTTAGGTGGGGTGCCAGTTCGTTCTGTAGTTCGTGTAGAACACAGCGTGGGATGTTGTCTGGTCCCATGGATGCTGTATTCTTGGCTTTGGAGAGAGTGTTTTTTACCTGTGCAGCCGTGATTACAGGAACTTTGCATTCTTCCAGTATAGATATGGGCTCTTTAATGGGTGAGAGGGGGTTAAAGTTAGCACTGAACCTATCTGCCAGGATGTTGGCAATATCAGTTGGGTCTGTATATTTAGTGCCATTGTGCATTCTTGACATAGCTATAGAATGCTTTGTGGTTGTCTTTAGAATCAGTGGCGATTTTGTTTTCGTAACTAGCTTTGGAGGATTTTATCGGGGATCGCAGCTTCTTACTGAGGCTGACCAGGGAACTCCTCCGCTCATCAGATTTTACTCTCTTTTGCAACAGTTTCTTCCTTCTGTTGTACAGTTTGTTTATGGCAGGGGACCACCAGATTGGTTTCTTTTTTTTGGAGGATAGCATCTTGGTTCTGTTTGAGATAGCACGATCCATGCACTCATGTAAGTGCTTATAAAGTGCAATTGTGTAGGATTCAGTAGTCATAACTGTATTGTCCATCTGCATGGGTGTCATGAAGTTCACCACTTCTGTCTTAAGAAGCATGAAGTTGGCTTTGGAGAAATTTTTTACCATGGATTCCTTAATGAAGGGTGTGGGCAGGATGTGGATATCTAGGGTAATTAGCTTATGGTCGGATCGGACCAATGAGGCGTTGACTTCAGGTGTGGAACACCGGTCACTCATGTTGGTAATGACTAGATCTAGGATATTGTTGTCCCTGGTGGGGGTGTGGATAAGTTGATCCAGGGCAATGGAGTTCATGAATTCCAGAAATCATTGATCGAAGGAGTTGGTACACGAGTAGTTTTCCCAGTTAATGGTGGGGTATGCCCATTATTAGTGTGTTTGGTTGAACCCTAATATTTTCCAGTACATCAAGAAAAGAGGAGTGGGAATCCTGGGGCATGGTGGGTGATCTGTAGCAAGCTACAATTTGGATTGCAGTTTTGCCCAGAGTTAGCTTCACTTGGATAACCTCGGGTGCATTATGCTGAGCAATTAGCCTGAAGGTGTGGATATCCTTAATGAATATGGACACACCTCCTCTTTTGGTGTTCCGGTCCAGGTTACATGGCCGAAAAGTGTGGTATGAGTTATAGCCTGGTAGTGCAGGGGTGCTCTCTGGAGCCTTGAACCAGGTCTCAGTCACTGCACACATATCAATGTTCTCCATTTTAAGGAGTGCCTCGAGTAAGTGCATTTTGAGATTTAGACTTCTAGCATTGAGTAGCATCACCCTCAGATTTTGCTGGACTGTTCCTGTTACGGTGGTGAATTTGTCATTTGAACCTTGCCTAAAAAAGGCACTATAGGGGCGGCAAGAACCTTAGCCAGTATCCGGAATCCCAGGGGTGACAGGTGCAGGCCATCTATGGCAAAGCATTGTGGTCTGTCGACCATGTCATCCCAGGCAGACAGATACTGGATCCCTTTAGAATGGCACCAGAAGCTTAGCCAATTGTTGAAGTAAATCATTTTGTCCTTGTACTGCGGCATCATTCTGGGTGATGGCAGAATGCTACTCAGGGCTAGGGCCACACCTGCATGGGCTACAAGATCGGAGAGCTCTTCCATGTTTCTTTTTGTGCAGTCCAGGGAGGTACGTCTCAGGTCGTTCACACCAACATGGACAATGACAGAGTCATATTTGTACTTGTTGTGGAGTGACCCGAGTGCGTGGGTTATGTGGTGGATCCTGGGACCCGACAGGCAGCTGACAGTAACCTTCTCCTTGTTTATCCTGGTGAGTGGGACATCAGTGTGCCTGACTACAGAGTCACCTATGACTAGTGTGTTGGATACATTGTTTTGCCTTATTGGCTGTGGTTGAGTAGCACATTGAGTCTGCGGACTGTGTGTCATTTGGGTTGTGTTGGAGGTTGCTTGCGTTTCTGCTTTGGAGGTCTCTGTTGCTTAGACAGACTATTATTGAGAGCCTCCACAAATGTTTTTGTGTTACTATGTGTGGATTTTGGTGGTGTAGATTTAGTGAGACTATGTGATGAGTGTGGTGCAAATATTTACCTTCTCCTCTTGACTGTCAAGTTCAGTCTTGATTGGAGAGAGCTTTACCTCCTGTTTGGCTAGATAAGTGCATCTCTCACAGGTTGTAGTGTTGGGTAGTAGGAGGAGAGGGTTGTCTGTGTTCATGAGGCAATTTCTACATTGCCCCAAGATGCCCAGATTCATCAGACAGACAAGAGAGGACACTGGGAGCTGACCCTTGGACATGCCTGAATAAAAAACTATTTTCCTCTAGATAAGTGAGGAAAGTGAGTACAAGAGCTGTTTTTCTCTAAGCAAGTGAGGAAAGTAAGTACCAAAACTGTTTTCCTCTAGGTAATGAGGAAGGTTGAGTGCTGTAGTAATTAGTAGGTTATTTAGTGCTTGCAAGTTCTGAAAAAGTGCTGATCACGAATAAGCAAATTCAAGTGCTAAAAGTAAGGATCTGTATCTGGACTAAACTAGTTACAGGAAAGGGGGGAAACAAGTGCAAATGTGGGCTTTTAAATCAGAGAGATGGAAAAACTGCCCAAACGGCCAATAGCTACAATTTCTGGGCCAGAACCACTGCTTATGTGGTAGACAGGTTACCTAGTGCTTACCACTCCCACTGATAAGCTAGAAGGCTTCCCTGCAACACAGAAAGCTTGGGTGGGGGGGGGGGGAGCTCAGAAGCTGGATACAGCAAATCTGAATCTGGACTACACTAGTTACAGGAAAGGTATATATATATATATATATATATATATATATATATATATATATATATATATATACAGAAAAGTATCTAAAACAGCAGTAAAAACAATTCAAATGCAGTGCAAGCTAGCACACTTGAGTATGTAGCAATGTTAGACCAAACAGTTTAAAAAATGCAATTAAATTAAAAATGACTAAAAACAAGTGCAGAAGGAGTCTATTAGGTAGAATGAGGTAAAGAGATGGGACTGGGAGGAGTGTCCCAGATCAAATCTACAGTGGGGGCGGGCAACTGCAAAAGCCTCCAAACAACAACACAGGAATAGGAAGAATGGGTATGGGAAAACCAACACCTTCAGCAGAGATCTGAAAAACTATACAGTAAAGCAAAAATAACAGTGCACAACTCTGAAGTCAGCCAGCAATGATATAAAATTAGTCAAACAACAATTACCTGTACACAACTCTGAAGTGCCAGAAAAATATACTCAGCTCTGTATATCTCTAGATAGTTTGAAGAGCACTCTGTCAGGAAACACAGGAAGGCTCCAGCAATGATAGAATGAAGGAAAAACTGGAAAGGGCAACTTGCATATTCAGAGGAGCCATTGCATGTAGTCCTGTTTCAGGGTGCAATCCAATTTAGCTTTAAAGGTGTTTTATGTAAGGCATTAAAAAATTTTAATACAATAGGAGTAAGCAAAGACAGTCTGCAAGTACATTTTTGCAATGCCAAGGATTAAGCAAAAACAGAAATTATAACAAATGACAGTCAAAATTAAAGCTCAAGTCCACTGGAAGACAATTAAAACAAACTATCACTTACTAATTAAGTGAATCATCCCTTGTGTATGAAGTATTTAAAACGGAAACACAACTGACAGCTGCGCCTCAATCTAGAGGTGTATGAAAGGGAAAGAAAGTCCTTTTGTTGCTGGACTATCTTTTCTACTAAAATACATCTCTCTGAACAGTGCTAGCTATTCAGATGCTGTTTTCCCCCCAAGTACAGAATGTTAATATTATGTCCCCACTTCATCTTTTCTGAACTGCTGCCATCTAACATTACTGCTTCTCTTTGTCTATGTGCAATGAAAATTAAAAGCATTGATACTTTCTGAATATTAAACATTACAATATAGCCATATCATTGCTATACGAACACAGCATTTGTTTATAATTTCAACATGAACAGAAGGATACAGACAGTGAAGTACAACACTGACATGCTTCCTCTAGAGTAGGGTAAAGTCTGTATTGTGGGACTGCACCCACGTGCCAGATGAGGGAAGTGCCACACCAACACTCCTATAAACCCAATGCCCTCGGATCCAACCCTAAAGGTGGAGAAACAGCTGGGACTGAAGACCTCGGATCCAAAGGGGCTGAGGGAGGAAATCAAGGTGACTGAGCCAAGGGTCCAAGTCCAGAACCAAAGGAATAAGGCCCAACTGCATGAGCTTGCAGGAAAGACCTCATCAGTTGTCCCAAATCCAAAGCTTTGATACTGCCTACCAACCATAATGACTGAGTGGATGATGCCACCGACAGGGGTTTGGAGGTTTGACTGGTGAAGAGCCCTGCCATCGGATACAAGCTGGAGAGACTTGGACCTGGGACAGGGAAGGAGAACAGTCCAGCAATACCTCCGGAGTGGAGGATGAGAAAGGGGAAAGCTAACTGACCTAAAGGAACCCTTTTTATCAAAAAAGGACTCGGCACACTAAGAGCCAGAGGAGGAGAACTGGTCAAGGTCAGCACCAAAGGCAATCTTCCCCTGGGTGTCAGACCCAGTGCCAAGGCCGCAGAGGGACCCAAGGACTAGGGACCTTCGGGCTTGAAAGACCAACACAGGGGCCATGATTTGAAACAAAGGAGGGCCTCTTATGGTCCCTTTCAAAGTCTTGTAATGATGGTGACACTTGTCCAAACCAGCCTTTTGAGCAGAAGGAGAAGCACCACCTGGGAATAGATCCTTCAAAACCAGCTTTGCCCTCCTCTCATTGATAGCCCTGGAACCAAACCCTCCCAGATAGAACAGGATGAACACAGGTGGGCAGCCCCCAAGAAGTAGATGCGCTTATTGTGCAGATCCTGCGAAGAGAGCTTGTGCCCACAAGTAATACATTTTTTTTAGTAAACCTTATCTACAGTAAACCTAACAAAAAAATGCACAAACTGCATACAACAAAGCATACACTATGAAGAATAAAATACTTGTAAAGTTACCTAAAAGAAAAGGAGTAATACTCTAAGGTGGGCAAAGCCTGTCACTAACTACACACAAGCAACAACAAAAGACAGCAAACTCAATCAAAAAACAAATAGGCAGCTAGATGTAGAAAATGCAGGTTTATTTAGAAAATTATCCTTAAAACCAGTAGTACAGGATTTCGTCCCACCAACAATACCGGAACTTCATCAGATAAATTCAAAGAACCAATATGCACCTTTAAATAAAAAGAAAACCAATCAATAATTAAATTAAAATACACACCTCTTCTTAGAAACCAATCAGTAACTAGCCTCATGACACACCCCCAGAACACAGTCTTCATTCGCAGAGCAACTTGTTTCAAATTTGCATACACAATACAGGAAAACATGGTTCACTTTAACATTTTGTGTTCTATTCAAAATAGCATATTGCAAATACGCCTAGCATCTATCTCAAGCAAGCTTTTAATTTTAACAAACATGCCAGAAATTCTACTTCATTTAAACCTGGCCAAAAATGTGCTCCATATCAGATTTGTCAGCAGAGTTCAACTTTTTCAAGCAAGAGCGGCCATGCTCCACTGCTGCCTGTAACTTGCAACGAGTCCAACATAATAAATTTAAAATAATGTTCATTATAAGCATTAATGTGTCTGGCCAATGCATTTGTTATTTTATTGTTACGGATGTCACATAAATGTTCGCTAATTCTACATTTAAGCTTGCGCTGTCTTGCCCACATAAAAACATGGGCAGGACTGACAGAGCACAATACATTACTTTTGTAGAATTGCAATAATTTTTACCATAAACAATGATGCTCATGTTATTTATACATACTTGTCCAACATCAAGAATATGTTTACACAAAGTGCATGCAGCACATTTTCTCATATGTCCTGCATTTTTATTTATTTTACTACGCCCTACTTGCTGCTTGAACTTACAGCCTTCTTCTATAAACTATAACAGGTCTCTCCCGTATTTTTTCTCTAATGAAACTGTCATTCATTAAAACCTTCCAATTCTTTGTTAACATTTCTTTTAAAACTTTACTATCAGTACAAAAAGTAGTTATAAAAGCTCTATTAAAATTCCCAACCACATTAAAGTTGATTGTCTTTAAATTAAAAACTCCATCATTAGACAAAATCATTAGACATTGTCAAGTGGGAAAGGGTATTAAGTAAAGGTGTAAAATATCCAATTTCTCTTTTATGCCGTACTTGACTGAGAAGCTCATCTACTAACCATATGGGATAACCTCTATTAATGAACATATTTTTCATTAATTCATATTCTTCCTGAAATCTGTCCCATTTGGTAGTCATACGGGCCGCTCGCACCAGATGACCTTTCACAATGGCTCGTTTCTGGGCAAAAGGGTGAGTGCTTTCAAAGTGCAAATATGTGTTAGAATAAGTTGGTTTGCGAAAAATTTCAGCAGTAAAACACCCATTTTCCACATCCTTCTTAACCAACACATCTAAATAGGACATTTGGTCCTGGTATGACTAAGTGCGAGTAAAACAAAGGAAATCAGTGGTGTGATTAATGAACTCAATAAATAATTGTATAGCATCTACAGACCCTGACCAAAGAATAAAAATATCATCCTGAAAACAAAGGTATAAATCACAGCTGGAAAAATGTGTGGAGGAAAATAAGAACTTGTGTTCCCACATTAACATCACAATGTTAGCATACAAGCCCCCACAAGAATCCATGGCTATGCCTTCTTTCTGGAGATAAAGCTTTTTCTCAAACCAAATAAAGTTTGATTTTAACACTAGGTCTAGTAAGAGCTCATAAGTATTCATCTTTTCCTGCTCAAGACCTTTGAAGGTCAGGTATTTGCAAAACCACTCTTCTCCAATAGCATGTAGTATAACTGTGTATAGATCTTTTATGTCATTTGTAATAACATTTTTATCGTTATACTAAGCACCATTAAGCCTTTTCAAAAGAATCTCACGAGTCAATGCAGATGTGTCTCTGCAAACACATTTTTTAAGTTCAATGTCTAACATTTTAGCAAGAGGATGTGTAATCGACCCCCTTGCATCCACAATTGGGTGCATAGGGGGTTGAGTCACATCCTTATGGATTTCGGGAAGCCCAAAAATGGTGGGGGTGATAGGAAATACAACTGTAAGGTAATTATACTGATGTATGTCAACTGAACTCTGGATAAATAAATCATGTAAAATTATCCTGATTCTTCCATACACAGTATTTATTTCACTTAGTGAACTTTCTTCATATGTGGTCGAGTGTAATAAACACTCCATTTTATTGATATTCCTTTCAGCAAATCTAACACTTGTTTTTCATCATAGGTTAGATTATTCACACTAGGCTTTCTAGAGCCAGAATTACATAAAGCTCTAATATCCAGTTCACATATATTCTGAAACACCATAAGAGTACTATTGGTTCTTTGAATTTATTTGATGATGTTCCGGTATTGTTGGTGGGACAAAATCCTGTACTACTGGTTTTAAGGATAATTCTCTAAATAAACCTGCATTTTCTACATCCAGCTTCGTATCTGTTTTTTTTATAGAGTTTGCTGTCTTTTGCTGTTGCTGGTTTGTTGGATTCAGCAGCGAGGATCGGGGGAACATCTGCAGGTTGTGCGAATGCACTTGAACAGTCTTATTGGAGAACTGACTGTCCTAATACAGTAATTAAACAAAAGAATGCAAAGGCTTGAACAATCACCATTCCTATCTTAAACCTTGGATATATCTCAACTTTCTGTGTACCCCAAGCCTAGTTCTTCAACCCAGGAGCCAAGAAGGGGAATGGTTTAAATGTATCTCCCATTTTATCTACAAAGAAGAATACGACTGCAGGTGAGAAAGACAAAGTGTATCTAATCCTGACCGTAATTTTACTAATGGGCCTAGTGCCCCTGTTTACGTTTGAACGACATGCTTAAATGTCGCAATGTGTTTAATATTAATACAATAAGAGACAAGAGTAGCTTATGTGACAAGCTTAGTGAATTTGAACGATGCTTGTTAAAGATTAAGAAATTACAAATGGATAATGACTATTTTAGAGAATGCATAAACAGAGGGATAGTGCCTAAAGGTTTGTGAGTATGGCGCTTTCCCACCGGATTGATCAATAATTTGGTCTTAACCATGAATTGTTGCAGATGTTCGACAAACATGGGATACAGTACATGGAAGTTGTTATTAAACACAACAGCCTAACCACTGAGTCTCTTACCAAAGAAGTGGTGGAATTAGACAGGAATATTTCTTTTAGTGATAATAAATTTGAACACACGCGTATTCTACGTTCCACTGAATAACAGATGGAATCTATTAAATCTAGGAAGCTTACAAAGCTAACTAGAGACACTGATGCATATACAGACACCAAATTGTACCCCCTACCCCCCAATTCCCAAGGCTGGCATCAGCGTATAACTGTGGATGAATCTTTGAGTGAAAACGTTAATGATGCTGACTGTGTATTAACTACAATTGATAATGGTGATTTTTTAGACCAGGGGAATGGTCCCAGGCACTCAGAGCGTCAGAAAAATCAGAATTACAACCAGAAAGGGCAAATGTCCAGGTATTATGCAACCCCCTCAAGCCAACAGAGGGAACTTTTGGGGGAATGGTTGGAATTAATAGTGGGGGAAAGCAATAGTTTCAATTAATAATGAATGTGATGAGAGACAACTTCCTACATTTTTACTACCTCCTTTGAACATTGTGTTTAACACTGCAAAAGACTTTAAAATATATATTTTTTCTTCTTTGGGCATTCCAATTGAGTTATGTGATTTGCTTTTTAAAGTATTAACTTTTGTTCCTACAAGGAAAATGAATTTGGTTGTAACTCTCACTGATTTGAAATTATATACATGAAAATTAAATCTTCATTTATTGTTTTTGAATAATGTATTTGTGGAAAATTCTTTGACAGTGGCTAGTACTGACAATCCGCCATTGCATAGTACTCTAATGGTGTTTCAGAATATATGTGAACTGGATTGGTAGAGCTTTATGTCATTCTGGCTCTAGGAAGCCTAGTGTGAATAATCTAACCTATGCTGAAAAAACAGCGTTAGATTTGTTGAAAGGAATATCAGGTGTTAGCCTCATTAAGCCTGATAAGGGTGGGGGTTTGATTGCAATGGATGAGTGTGATTACATCAATAAAATGGAGTGTTTATTACACTCTACCACATATGACGAAAGTTCACTAAGTGAAATGAATACTGTGTATGGAAAAATCAGGATATTTTTACGATTTATTTATCCAGGGTTCAATTGACATACATCAGTATAATTAGCTTATAGCTGAATTTCCTATCACCCCCACCATTTTTGGGCTTACCAAAATCCATAATGATGTGAATCAACCCCCTATGTGCTCAACTCTGGACGCAAGGGGGTCAATTACACATCCTCTTGCTAAAATGTTAGACACTGAACTTAAAAAATACGTGTTTGCAGAAACACATCTGCATTGATTCGTGGGATTTTTTGAAAAGGCTTAATGGTGTTGGGTATAACTATAAACGTGTTAATTACAACGGACATAAAAGATCTATACACAGTTATACCACATTCTATTGGAGAAGAGTGGTTTTGCGAATACCTGACCTTCAACGGTCTTGAGCAGGAAAAGATGAATACTTATGAGCTCTTACTAGACCTAGTGTTAAAATCAAACTTTATTTGGTTTGAGAAAAAGCTTTATCTCCAGAAAGAAGGCATAGCCATGGATTCTTGTGGGGGCTTGTATGCTAACATTGTGATGTTAATGTGGGAACACAAGTTCTTATTTTCCTCCACACATTTTTCCAGCTGTGATTTATACCTTTGTTTTCAGGATGATATTTTTATTCTTTGGTCAGGGTCTGTAGATGCTATACAATTATTTATTGAGTTCATTAATCACACCACTGATTTCCTTTGTTTTACTCGCACTTAGAGTCATACCAGGACCAAATGTCCTATTTAGATGTGTTGGTTAAGAAGGATGTGGAAAATAGGTGTTTTACTGCTGAAATATTTCACAAACTAAGTTTTTTTTAACATATATTTGCACTTTGAAAGCAATCACCCCTTTGTCCAGAAACAAGCTATATTGAAGGGTCAGCTGGTGCGAGTGGCCCGTATGACTACCAAATGAGACAGATTTCAGGAAGAATGTGAACTAATGAAAAATATGTTCATTAACAGAGGCTATCCCGTATGGTTAGTAAATGAGCTTCTCAGTCAAGTACGGCATAAAAGAGAAATTGGATATTTTACACCTTCCCACTTGACAATGTCTAATGATTTTTCTACCAGTGGTAATGATGGAGTTTTTAATTTAGAGACAATCAACTTTAATGTGGTTGGGAATTTTAATAGAGCTTTTATAACTACTTTTTGTACTGATAGTAAAGTTTTAAAAGAAATTTTAATAAATAACTGAAAGGTTTTAATGAATGACAGTTTCATTAGAGAAGAAAATGGGTGGGGAGACCTGTTATACTTTATAGAAGAGGCTGTAAGTTCAAGCAGCTAATAGAGAGTAGTAAAATAAATAAAAATGCAGGACATGAGAAAATGTGGTGCGTGCACTTTGTGTAAACATATTATTTATGTTGGACATGTATGTATAAATAACACGAACATCACTGATGATGGTAAAAATGATTGCAATTCTACAAAAGTAGTGTATTGTGCTCCACGTCAGTCCTGCCCATGTTTTTATGTGGGAAAGACAGAGCGCAAGCTTAAATGTAGAATTAGCGAACATTTATGTGACATCCGTAACAATAAAATAACAAATGCATTGGCCAGACACATTAATGCTTATAATGAACATTATTTTAAATTTGTGTTGGATTCATTGCAAATTACAGGTAGAGGTGGAGCATGGCCGTTGTTGCTTGAAAAAGCTGAACTCTGCTGGCAAATCCGACTTGGAGCACATTTTTGGCCAGGTTTAAATGAAGCAGAATCTCTGGCATGTTTGATAAAATTAAAAGCTTGCTTGAGACAGATGCTAGGCGTATTTGCAACATGTTATTTTGAATAGAACACAAAATAGTTCAATGAACCATGTTTTGCTACATTGTGTACTCAAATGTGAAACAAGTTACTCTGCGAGTGAAGACTGTGTACTGGGGGTGTGTCATGAGGCTAGTTACTGACTGGTCTCTAAGAAGTGGTGTGTATTTTAATTTAATTCTTGATTGGTTTTCTTTTTATTTAAGGGTGTGTATAGGTTCTTTGAATTTATCTGATGAAGTTCTGGTATTGTTAGCAGGACGAAATCCTGTACTACTGGTTTTAAGAATAATTTTCTAAATAAACCTGCGTTTTCTACATCCAGCTGCCCATTTATTGGCTAACTACATACAACACACCCTAACAACCTAATATCTAGACAAGAAACCTATCCAACACTATCTATAACCTAACCTACCACACACTAAAGGGTAGGGGAGAGAGAAAAGAAAATGAAGAAAATAGAAAAAAGATAGAGTCAAAAGCAGAGCCACGGATTGTGCTGCAAGCTAGAATAGTGGCAAACTTAATCGAGGGATTGTGGGTTGGGGAGGGGGAGCCCAGTAAGCTGAAGTCTTCTGGATTTGTCCGGCACTGGATCCAAGTTGGAAATGATAACATAGAGCTGGAAGCCAGATGAAGAAGACATCGGATCTCAGTGTCACTGTTCATTTAAATAACGACATGGTGTTAGTTTAGCCAGACAAGGACAGTGTCTGAAAACTTTTGAGAGGTTTGTGCCACTATCTCCTAGTAACTAGTTATCAGATACCAGTCCATTGAATTTAATAATCCGAAGCTGGAGGCACTGAAGACATCAAGTGCTTGGCGCTGGAAAACAAACTTTGTAGGGAGGTTAGAAGCTAGAAGGGTAGGGCCAAAAATACAGAGGTAAAGAAACGAAAGTTATCCATGTACATGTATATGGATGAGTATGGTGTGCCTGGTGCAGGCGTGAAAACAGGTACCTGCATCTATAAACACATGCATCTAAAAGTTATATACTTGCCTTTAACAAAAGTGTCAAGATTAGGGATTTGAAAGAAACATTCATTTAACAGTTCCCAGAGTAATTAATTCCAAACAGTTTTAATTCCAGTATTAGAAAGGTTAATAAAGTCTCAGAAAAACTGTGCTAAGGTTAAGAATTATTTATTTATCATTTGTTGACCGAGAAAGTCCGACTAGGACAGAGCCTATTTTCAGCGAAGGCCAGGGGAGAAACGTTCCACACGCATGTCTTTAGAATGTGGGAGGAAACCCACGCGAACGCAGGAAGAACATGCAAAATCCCCACAGAAGGCATCCCAGCCGAGAATCAAACCAGAGAACCTCTTGCTGTGAGACAACAACGTTAATCACTGCACCACTGCGTCACCTGCAGAAAGAAACGTTACTGTGTTAAAGCTCCACAGAAACTACATCGACTGTAAAAGCTGTTTCGATTGTTTTATCAGCTTAAGAGCTAAGTGCAATGGACAACTAAAAACCTTGCTAGTTTTATGCAAAGTATACCAGGTTTTAATTATGTTGACATCAGTGACTAATTAATATGCAATGCACCTTTAAGGATTTTAAAATAGAGATTCAACAAGATGCAGCCAATTTTTCTAGCCTCAATGCATAATAAAAAACAAACAGTCTCTTGTATTATGTGTGCAGCACTGGGTGGAGAATTTGCTACAGCAAAGAGAGCTTTTTGTGGAAGAATGACACAAATCATTTGCCACCTTTGTTTAATCGTTCATGAAGTAAATACTGTTCAAGCCAAATTCTCATTTAGCATGTATAAACAGGAGATCTATTTGCTATTCCTAGTAATAAAGTTAAGGCAATTCCTTGAAAAAAAAGTTAAGTCATCAAGAAATCAAAGATTTCAACTTACAAATAGCTTGTTACTGATGTACTGTGCAATATGAGAACCATTTCACAAGGGAGATAAATGCTTCCAGGCAAAAGTGAAAGCAGTCAGAAAGAAAGACAAGTTAACAAGACAAATATTTAGTAGTCTATGGCAAGAGTTAACATAGTTTAGTTCAACTTCAGAGGCTGAATCTGACATCCTGACACTTAACAGACGTGTTAGTCAAACAGGATTTACTACGGCATGAAAGGATGTACCTTGAGCTTTGCACCGACAATTTTCTAAACTAGATCAGATGAGATGCTTTGAACAGAGAGACTAAGACTTGCTACATCCAGAGTCTGAAGTAATCGTAGTACAATGACTGGTGCTGAATTCTTTAAGGCAAAGCTGAAAGGAGTAGCAAGTGAGAAAGTAACTGAATGTGTTGAAACAGAACAAGCTGTATATATTGTTCAGTGTGGAGTGACAAATGGAGTACAATACAGGCCATTAAAGGAAATAAAAAACATGAAATTACAACAAACAGGGAGAAAAAAGTGATAAGACCTCAGGGCTGCCCCAAATCACAACTGCTATACTGGATATCTGTGCTTTACAATCTACTGAGTACCTGCATTATTTACTTATTTATTGCAAAACAGAGGTATTCTGTTTCTCAACAAGACAAGATAAGATAGCAAGGATAGTATCAGGCATATCCCTCAGCCTCTCAGTGTAAGAAATCTGGTCAAAGCCAGAAATAATGGGGGAACAAAGGCCCAAAAATAGGGAAAGAAGTTAAATATTGTTCTTATAAACTTAGAAAGTTGCTAGAATAACAGGTTTTGCATTATTATGTATTTTCTGAAGGATATGAAGTCTGAAACTCAAATAGCTGTCATTATTTAGTATTATTTAGTAATTTCAATCCTCAATGATTTGCAAGAAAACCACAAATTTTATGAGGAACAGACCAGAAATATGAGGCAAAAATCTGGACAGTTGAGTGGTATGGTAGCAGGTAAACTGGACAACTACAGAGCTTATGATTTCTACATGAACTTTATGGACAAGCTGAACCATAAACATTTTAAATTACACAGTAACACACAAAATCGTGGCAGTGGCATATTTTTCCCATTTACATGCCTTCAAAAACTTGTGGATGAATATAAAACTAAGAATTCTGTAATTAGATTATTCACAGACTATAGCCTTTGTGACTGCGGTGGTGGTGCTGCGGTAGTGTTATCGCCTCACAGTAAGACGCTGTCCGGTTCGATTCTCAGCTAGAGCGTCTTCTGCGTGGAGACATGCGTGAATGGACGTACCTTCGTTGAAGGTTGTGCGTCAGAGCGGGCAACTCGGCACGTAAAAATCTACTGGCAATCATTAGCGGACCGGAGTTCCGCTGTGGCGACTCCTAACCAGGAAAAGCCGAAAGACACAACATAGACTATAGCCTTTAAGCCTTAGCAGATTAACTGCAATAGAACTAATCTGTGGAATCCATTAGCATGATTTAAGGAGGAGATAACCAGATGATGCCAAGAACCTTAATATGTTACAAGAAGCTGCCCAAAAGCTTGTGCTATAGCTGTAGTTGTCCAGTCATGAATAGATATTAGTCCCAATAGAGTTAGCGCACCAATACTACTAACTTATAAACACACACAATTGCCAAGGTGGCCCCATTCCTTGGGGAACAAGGACTGTAGCACTACAAACCCTGTACTGGATAACTTCACCAACCACTGTGTGGTGACATCACTGTACCACCCATAGTACTTTAGAGATATCAGCAGTACTGGGCAAACTGCCAGAAACACTGCTCAAGTCTGAAGCCTCCAGTGCCTTGAGACAAGTCAAATATTTGGTCAAAATAACTGAAAGCAGAATTACTTTTCCTCCCCAAGACACAGCATCCTCAGAGTTGATTATTTAATATAGGTGGCACACGTCTTTATATTGCACGGAGGAGGCAAAGCATCCACAAAAATTCGGTGTTGGCTTTGAACATCATGTGTCAGCCAAAAATATTATTTGGTTAACTGATATTTGATGAAACACCCCAGATTCACCCACTGTCCCTTGACAAAAAGGACAAATCTGAGGAGTCTGCATTATGGCTAGTAAATTCACTAGATTTCAGGTAACTATTTTATGGAAAAGTAAAGCTGCATCCAAAACAGGTTTCACAATGAAACCAAAGGTTGACCATCACTCTGGACACCTTCAGCCTACTACTTACAAACAAAGGCCTGGGCACTGAAAAAGCATAAGCAAAAATGAAGAGGTCACCTCAAGGGAGCAAGCATGAAATCTTTAAAATTCCTTATGCAAATACTTCTTGTAAAACTTCCCATTTTCTAGGAAACGCCACAGTAGCATTACTTACTTTTTCAGCTTTCCCCTTGCAACTTCTTCCCAGTGCCCATTAAAGTTTGGCTATATGGACCCCCACAATGCCCATTCCTGATACTGCACATTCTCCTCCTGTAAGAGCTTTAACATAAACTGAAGTAATACTGCTTGTTAACTTTTAGCCTTCAATAAATATGGAGGAGAGAGAAAATTGCCTTTTTTGTCTTAATGTCAATTTCCTTTTTGCAATAGTTACACTTTCTGATTTAGGAATATTGTCTGCAAAGGTACCTAGTGCCTCCCTAAACTGCCTTATTAAGTTACTATACAAGGACTAAGTGGGGTTAAGGTGGGGCATCACACCTCCATTACAAATGTTATTACAAAACAATTTGCAAAAATGGAAAAATAGTTTGTTATGCCAAGTTATCCGGCCAACAGTGATATACAGGAATATGCATGATGGCTAAAGGAGTGCTCAGCTACCCCTGCCAACCACAATGAAATAATATGATTACCTTTGGACACATGTCAACAAAGAAGCCAGCTCTTACCCCTCACACAGAATACAAACTGTTCCTCTAGTATTCAAAGCAACAAACATTTCAGAATGTTACAGCCTGAAAGTGTCAAGGGCATACAGTCAAAGAAGACAAACATTCTATGTAATCAGTTTTGTTTTTTAAGTTTTATGTAAGCCTGATAACAAATTCAAGACTTTACTTCGATTTTCTATTCAGATGAACAGCTACCACAAATTCAGATTCTGCAGAAAAAAGTCATAAAATGGAAAAACAGTAACACGTTCATATATAGACAGATATGTAGATAATCATACTACTTGTGAATAGTCAAATGTATGAATTCACTAGACATAGAAACCAACGTGCACCTTTATCAGACTGTATCATTCCCTCAGCATCAACTGGCAGCTATTTTACCAACATAGTAGAAAACTGTACGCAGAAACAGGCCATACATGTATTCTTAACAAGATCAAAGTCAAAGCAGAAATAACAGCAGTTATGAATTCGAAAAAAATATTGGAGTCCAAATGGAGTACAAACACTTGGTAAGCCTTCCTCTTACAGCTGCAAGGCCAAGGACAAGTTATGCCAATTAAACTGCCAAAAGCTGTAAATAAATAACTAAAACTCAGAAAAAATGTCTGGTAGAAGAAAAGGAAGCTGCAAACTGTAGATGTATTAAGCTGCTTTTTTAATACACACACTTTTCGTCCGGGCACAGTCCAGACTTCTTCAGACAGAAAAACACAATTAATGTAAAAGCGCACACTAAAATACTCATATAGGAACAGCACATGACTAATTGTGCCCTATCCTAGCTGTGCTTGACTAATTAGACAATTAAATACTTAAATGATTAAGTACTACAAGAAACCCCACCCTTCATTCACCTCAATTACTGTTAAAAAAAAAAAAAAAAACAGAATATCACTAAATATCCTATCACTGTCAACTCTAAAAAAAATAAAAATATAAAAATATACAAACATATATATATATATATATATATATATATATATATATATATATATATAAAATCACAGTGAGTTGCAGTCATAAATAAATCATAAAAAGTGAATGATGAACAATGACATTTAAAAACACCATAACATCAGATTAAAATTAAATGAATCAAATAATCCAATGGTTCAATTAACTGAAATTCATTCTAAGTGTATACAGCACCTTGAGAACTGCGCCGTTCAAATGTTACCAAGAAAGCTTACACTTAGCCTGGGTAATATACCTGAATTCCATACGTTTGAAACACTTTGGGGAAGTTTTACAACAAATGTTACTCATGACACATTGGTGAAAGTCCACTGAACACAAGTAATCCTTACTTTGTCACTCCACGCCGCATCTTTCTGCTATTCAAAACATTCACTGCTGACCCAGATGCATTACAATCCACAATGAAGGGTCCAGCTCGGAAAAACAGATAGAACTGGTGTATATATGCAGTGAATGTTTTGAATAGCAGAAAGATGCGGTGTGGAGTGGTGTGCCATGGGCACTTCAAGTGCGAATAGTTATGCAAACATAGTAATGGCTAACTGGGAAAGGAAGTAGATAGTATTTGAGAAGTGGCAACAAGTTAAATTCTATAGACGCTTTATAGATGACCTCTTTTTGTTATGGCAGGGTACAGAGCCAGAGTTAATGTGTTTCCACAAGAGCTTGAATGAGAGCACTACCTTTTTAAAATTTGAGATGAGTCATTCAGAAAGTATCACCACCTTCCTTGATGTAATGGTGAAAAGGGACCCACAAGGGAGTTTCTCAACCCAAGTATATAGAAAGGAGTGCTACAAGAATACATATATGCACCCCCAACATATTTTTAAAAATGTTATGAAGGGGCAAGCATTAAGAATTTCAAGATTAACAGCAGAAGAGACAATATTTGAAAATGAGATAGAAGATTTGAGTGGGAAATTCTTAAAAAGAGGTTATAATCACAATGAAATACAAGTAGTAATGACAGAAGTTAAGACTTTGAGGCCCACAAAGGGCAAACCTTATTTCTCACAAGGAGAAAGTCAGATGATGAGAAAAATAGATATATCCCACTCAGATAAAGTTAAAATAGCCACGGATTATACGTCTGATGTTAGAATTATGAAAGATATTGTGAGGAAACACTGGCCTGTACTTACAAGTGACCCGCATATAAGAGAGTTGGTTGGAGAAGAATCAGTATTTTGCTATAGAAATAAGTCGTCACTAAAAAGACACCTTTGTTATGCTAGTACAGAGAAGAAAGCAAAAGAACATCATGCAGGAACAATACCATGTGGTAAGTGTAACCAATGTAAATGGATAGATCATAGTAATAAATTTGAACACAATGATACAGGAATAGAGTTTACATTTAAAGTTACGCCCACTTGCAGTACTCAAAATATAGTATATTTAGCTATCTGTAATGTGTGTTCATCTTACTATATAGGTGAGATGAACAGGGAATTTAAAACAAGGATAAGAGAACATTTACTAAGCATTAGGAATTTATTTATTTATTTTACATTTGTTGACCGGGCTAGTCTAACTGGATATATGTCCATTTTCAGTAGAGGCCCGGGGAGAAAAGCTCCAAACATGAACAGTAACAAAGTTAACAATATTTAAAAGGACATGTATATAAAAAATACAGTACAAAGGTAGCATTGGTTAAATTAAAAATATAGTAATATAAATATGGACTATAGCCATTGTACTAAAGGTTAACTAAATATAAAATAAGAAACACTTGTTCAAAACACAAAACAGAGTAAGATCACTGCAATTTTACTTTTAATATAAATAATGAGGAAAAAAGTAGGCTTGGAGGCTTAGGTTATTGTGAGGGGAAAGGGATTTGAGCAGGAGGGGCAGAGGATTTCAGTCTGGGTTAGCACAAGGACAGAGCCACTGGGTTTTAAGATGTTCTTTGATATGTTTTTTGAATAGAGAAGTAGAAGCTAGGGTAGATAGTTCAGTAGGGAGCAGATTCCAGTTTTTACATGTAGTATTAGAGAAAAGAGAGTCACCAGCTTTGTTGTTAGATTTGATTGAGGATAACAGAAGTTTATTGGCAGAACGTAGTGTAGCTAGATTTTTATATAGTGAAATCAGATCAGTGAGGACAGGGGTATTTAGAGGGGTAGTGCAGGATCTTGTGAGTAATAAGTCACTGTTTACTGAGTATATGGTTCCGTATTTCTAGCCATCCTAGTTGTCTGAGGTTAAGGCAGTGGTGAGTTTCAAAGGGAGAGCATGTGATGAATCTAGCTATGTTATTATAACAGTGAGAAAGTTTGGAGAGGTTGTTTTTTGATAAGTTAGTATATATGGCAGAGGCGTAGAAGAGGGCAGAAATGAGGTGGGTTTGGGCAATTGTTTTCCTGGCTGAAGGGGTAAGGAATGGTTTAATTCTATAGAGAGTACCTAGTTTTTTGTTAACAGACTTTATGGTGGAGTTAATATGGTCATCATAGTTAAGCAGATTGTCAATTGTAACTCCTAGTAGCCGGGTGGTAGTATCCGGGGTTATGTTGGTGGCATTGTTAGAGGTAATGGTAAAGAATGGATTGGGTGATTTATGAGTTGGAGTAAAAAGTAGTAGTTTTGTTTTTTTTGGGATTAAGGAAGAGGCAGTGTTGCATAAACCAGTTTTCAACATTTTGGAATACAGTTTGGGTAAGTGACTGGAGGGAAGCTAGATTTTTAGCAGTACAGATTAAGGTCGAGTCATCTGCATATTGAATGCAGGTGGCTTGGGGTGTGTTCAAGTGTAGGTCATTGATAAATAAGGAAAAAAGAAGGGGACCTAAGATAGAGCCTTGTGGGACTCCAATATTTACGGGAAGTAATGATGATAGATTGTTATTCCAAAGCACTGCTTGTTGTCTATTTTGAAGGTAACTCCTAAACCATTGTAATGCTTGTGGATTAAGAGAATAGGAATTTAGTTTGTTTAGAAGTTATGGTTGACCATGTCAAAGGCTTCTGACAAGTCAATAAATAGTGCAGAGAAGGAGTTATTGCTCCGATTTTTATTTATAGAGTCAATGAAGGATAGAAGGGCAGTCGTAGTACTGTGGAATGGTCTAAAGCCATGTTGGCAGTTTGCTAGTAGGTTATTTTGTAGTAGGTGGTTAAGTAGTAGTTTGTGAATACATTTTTCCATTATTTTAGATAATGGGGAGAGTAAGGCAATAGGTCAAAAGTTAGAGAGCTCAGTAGAGGATCCACCTTTATGAAGAGGGATGATATGGGATACTTTCCAGATGGTAGGAATTTTACCTTCAGAAATAGTTCTATTAATAAGGATAGATATGGGGTAGCATATAGCTTTTGTGGCAATTTGTAGGTATTCTGATGGGAGACGGTCAGCTGATGGGGTAGAAGGTTTCAGTTTTTTAAGTAGCTTGTAGATAAGAGATGTACTAACAGGTTTAGGTGAAAGGTAGAGTTGAAGAATTGGAAGTATTTGGTAGGGAAGTAGAAGAGGGAGGTAAAGAATTAGCTAGGGTTTGTATGGCTTCTGTAAAGTAGTTGTTAAAGGCATCAGGGATTTGGTTGGAATTATTATGGTTGAAACCTGATGGGACAGGAGTAGTAGGGTGTCCTGGCTGAAGAAGTTTATCCCTGACCAACATTTTTGTGGGGTATGTTCACTGGATTGTTGGAGGTGGAGGTAGTAGTCTTTTTTGTCCTTAAGAGTGTCTTTTTTGGTAGCATTTCTTAACTGTTTAAAGAGGAGGTGATCAGATGGACATTTGGTAGCTCTCCATTTGGCCCAGATTTTATTTCTGAGGAGCATTTTTTGCTTTGTTTGTTTAGTTAGCCATGGAGCAGTTACTGTTCTTATTCTCGTAGTGCGATAAGATGCATGGTAGTCCAGAATTTGAAGAAAGTTAGTGTTGAAGTAGGTAACAGCCTCATCAAGTTCAAGATGGGTTAGGGGTGACCAGTTACATGCTAGCAATTCATTTAGGAAGCTATCTGGGTTAAAGTTTTTTTTTGAGCGGGATGTTTTGAGATTATGAGTTGTTGAAATATGAAGTTTTTGTCTAGTCATATAGGTAAGCATATGGTCACTGATGTTATCAGGGAGGGTACCTGGAGTATAAGTATTAGGGTGGTAGTTGATAAGGATCCAGTCAAGAGTAGTTTCTTTCCTGTTAGGTTTGTGGATTCTAGTGGGAGTAGTTATTAATTGAGAGAATCCAAAGAGATTAATGTGGTTAGTAGGGTTCTGGGTACTGCAGGTGAACCAGTCTATGTTGAAGTCACCCAGTACAATAGTCTCCTGGGGTAGTTGGTTAGATAGGTAACTAAGTATGTTTTCAAGAGTATTAGTATTGTTACCAGGGGGTAGATACATACAAATTAGGTAGATAGATTTGGAGTTGCTGATTTGGAGTTTGATAGACAGACAGTGCTTCAGATTTGCTGTCTAATGATGGAAAGCACATTACAGGGGGAAACTTGGAGATTAGATTTGTAGACAATGGCTATACCTCCACCTTTTTTGTTTATACGGTCACATCTAAGGATATTATATCCTGGGGGGTAATTTCATGGTTTAGAGTAGATGGTTTTAGCCAGGTTTCTGTGAGACATAGAATATCAAATGAGTGCAAATCAAGGAGAGCATGTAGATGGGAAATGTTATTGTTGACACTTCTAATATTCAGGTGAGCTATTAGGAGGGAGTTAAGTCCTTTAGCTATTGTAGGAGTGTTGGGTAAAGTTGCATTATCAAGGTTATTGCTTTTGTCATTATTGGGGCCAGGGTTTGGATGAATATCACCATCTAGGAGGAGGTGATGTTGGTTATAGTATAGAAATTTAAAGATTTTGTGGAAATTATTAAAATTCTTTTTAATAGTGAAATAAGTCATGTGGGTAGTTCTGTGATATTTTGGTAGAATATAATTAGAGGTACTGGTTATGTTGCTGTGGTTAGGGGTATAGATGAATGAAGATGGAGAAGTTTGTTGGAAATGATGGTTTTGTTTAGATAGAGTAAGATTTTCAAAGAAGGTGAGTGAATAAGGTATAGTAAGAGAGGCTATTACTGTAGTTAAGAGTAGTGTGTGTGCAAATATAGTTTTGTGTGTTGTGGTCATGGTAGTGAGTAAATTTGAGGTGTGGTTAGCTTGAAAGTGAGGAGAGGTGGAAGAAATGATGCTTTGGCCAAACATGTGTTGAAAATGGGTTCCACACAATTTTAGATTTATGGCCATTGAAGTAGTTAGTGAAAATGATAGAGGGGGAGATATAATCAACAAAACAGAAACATCAGAAGTAAAGTGGACAGTCACGTTAAGAGGCAACAGAGGTAAGGCACTAAATGACAGGATACCATTAAAGCCTATACAAAAGAACAGGTCTCTACGTCAATGAGACCCAGTATGAATAGAAATTATGTTAGCAATAGTATTAACTATGTATGTTAAAGTTATGAAGTTTATAACAGAATGGTGCATACTTAGGATGAAACTGAATTATGACATGGGAAACAGTTAAAGGATTTGTTTTATTATTTTTATGTATGTATTTTATATTTTTTATGTACTTGCATATGTGTTTTTATATTAGTAATGTTTGAATACAAATAATGCAAGTGATTCAAGTAGAGATGAATATCTCTTTAAAATGAATGGGTAATTACTATTTAATTGGTATTATCAATTTAACTTGCCTTATAAATAAGTGGATAGTACTGCTATTGTAATGGTCTGATGAAGTGGGAGGTAGTCCCATGAAAGCGCTTACCTACTGCATTTTCGTAATAAAGCTGTGTTTTTATATTCTACAAGACTTGCTCAAGGAGAACATTTTTCAAAGAATTATTTGGTATAGCAAGTTTCTGCTTGGTATATGTTCCCAGGACTTTTGTGTGCACTTTTGATTTTTAGACTTCATATACTTCAGGAAATGCATGCCAATGCAAAACCTGTCATTCGATCAACTTTTTAGATTTGTAAGAGCAATATTTCAAAATTTTCCCTATTTCTGGGTCTTTATCCCACTTTTATTTATGGCTTTGTCCAGATTTCTTGCTCTAAAGAGGTTGAGAGGTATGGTCTCTTCTCATTAAGAATGGAATGTTTTTTTAATTAACATGTTTACCAGGAATGTACAACTGGACAACAGCACCCATTTTCAGTGGAGGCTTGGAGAGAAAAGCTCCAGGAAAGACAATATTAAGACAATCACAGGCATAACTAACATGCAATATTAATAAATAGAATCAAATTACTAAATTAACTGCTCCAGGAAGATAGAGAAAATAATTTACTTGCAAATACATTAAAACTTAAGAGTAGCAGGACATTATATAGGCTACTGGTAAGCTGACTGAAGCTGTGGGAAGAGAGAGGAAAAGGAAAACAGGATGAAATTAGGCATGGAGGGGATAAAAGATTACGGTATATGAACAGAAAGTGATCGACGATGTAACAGAAACTGACAGACCAGTGTAGACAAGGAAGTAGATTAAATAAACTCAAAAGTGGTGGGCACAGCTGAAGACTAGCAATGCATATATTATGAGCAGATGGTGCCCCCAGTGGATCATTAATTTAAAATGGATAAATATGTACAGTATGTACAAAACATGATGTAGACACATTCCCGTATTCCTTTAAGTGGAGGGTTTAGAATATTTATTTATGGAGTTAGCTGGTGAAGCTGGAAGAAAGCGTTTGGCCATCTGTAGCACACAGCTGCAAAGCCAGCATTCAGTTATACATTTAGTGTGGATACAAATGACTGCATGCTAGATATGGACCTCAAGAGAAGTGGGATTGAGTGTCAGGATATGTCAATGCAGTTAGAGTACAGGGTATTTCCTGCAGATCTAATAGGTTTCTAGGTGGACAAAAGTTTATCGTGTGAGCATAGTGGTCTGTTGGGATAGCAGTTGTGCAGAACATTGCTCAAAGCTGGACATTTTGATATGTCATGAGTCACAAGCAACCAAGAATACGTGAGATGGGTAAGTAATTCAAGGTGAAGTAATTGTTTTAGGACAGAAAAGTGATGGGTTCTACAGGGTTTGTTAGCAGCGTATTTTGTTGCAAAATTGTTCAGTTTAGTTCTTACTGCTGCCTGAAGATTAGTGAGGACTGGTGCCCCATACAAGAGGGATGGTAACAGGTAGGTAGTAGCCAGGGCTGTTTTTGTGGTGCTAGTAAGAACATTTTTACCTTGCTGTAAATAACCCTCATAGTTTCTGTTGAGTTTTAAGGTTACCATCCATTAACAATTCCCAATAGTTCAGTATTCTGAAACACTTTTACTATATTATCAAATGAGGTAGTTTTAAAAGTTGGCTTTGACTTGTGCATGGGATTCGGGGAAGAAACAGAGCAACATAGCTTTTTGGGGGATGCATTGCAGAGCCAGTTTTTAATGGAGGTAAAAGCGTCTTATGTGATTTGCTGAAGATCGCTTAGGCTGTCTGTATAGCAAGCAAGGGTTGAATCATCTTGTGTATTGGATTAAAGGGGCCTACTGTGAAGAGGTATACAAATTGTTAATAAAACCAATAACGAGAACAGAGCAAAAATATAGCACAGGGTATTTCCTGCAGATCTCTCAGGTTTGTATGTGGAAAGAGGTTGTAGAACTTACGCTTGCCATAACAGTAGATGCTGAACGTAATCACTTCTGCAGAAGCATTTTCCTATATGGGTTATAATCCCACCAACAGATAAAACAGATGGCAAGTCTCTCAGAGTTTCTGGTTCTCCTCCACACATGCAGCCAGGCAGCTGTATCACAACCCCCCCCCCCCAAAAGAAGAAGACAGCAGCTTCAGCTCCAACATACTCAAGACTTTAACCCCAAGGGAGAGGGAGCCTTCTGTCCTGAAAAAACAGAAACGTTAGGAACACGACAATAAAAATATAAGGAGGGATATGGAGGGAAGGCGAGTCTACTGCAGCAGAGACTACTTCGAACATGTACTGTTATGGCAAGTGCAATTTCCACAATTATATTATGTTTATCAATATCACTACTGCAGTAGCCTTTATTTATACGGACAGAGTACCATAGCTTATCCAACCTGGGAGGAAGAGGATTGGGATCCAGAAGAATCCAGGCTGTAATGCTTTGTAAAAGTATGTACAAAGGACCAAGTACCTGCCTCTAATACTTTGAACCCACCCCCTTTCCAGTATGCCAAGATGATGACAAGGTTCTAGTAGAATGTGCCTTGATCCTGCCTGGAAGAAATCTACCATGCTGGGAATAACAAAAAGCAATAGCAAGGGGCAACCGCCTTGAAAACGTCTGCTTTGACACAGCTGCCCTTTCTATGTCCCATCAGAGAGAATACATGGATACTCAGCTTTCCTAAAGGACTAAGACAATATTCAAGAGTTGCCTAGGCATGTCTAGAGTATGGAAAATCCTTTCTCCCTGTTTAAGTTCCGAAAAGAATACAGGATGACTGATGGCTTGATTCAAAGCAAACCCAAACTATTATGGGCATGAATGACAGATTTGGTCTAAATGTAATCCTATCTCTATGGAAACCAAATAGAATTCAACCACCACAACAACCTACAAATCAGACATCACAGCAATATGCAAAACCATCTTCAAAACCATGAATCATAAAACAGCCTGCTGAGCTGGTTCAAAACAAGACAGATTCAAGATCCCAGCAAGATGACACCTGTTTCCAAGGTGGTCTTAAATATAAAACCCCTTCCAAAAACGTCTTAATTAAAGTCTGAAAATCCATGGACGGACATGCTGAAATGGTTGACAGGTACATGTGGCTAAAGGATTAAGACAGGCAAGAGGATTGTAACTCTCAAATACTGAAAGATCAGAAGTACAGAATTTGTGAATGGGGACTGATTATCACTGCAGCACCAACTAGAAAATGTCACATTAATTAGAAAGACATTTCCTAGCAGCAGGTTTTCTTGCCTCCTTTAATACCAGCTGTATGTACTCAGAAAAAAGGTCCTGAAAGGTATCAAACCTGCATCATCCAGGCAGTCCGTTGTAAACTCCTCTGATCTTGTGACAGTAGATCCAGTCTTGGAGGAAACTTGTCGTAATTGCCAATGGCCGATTCCATAAGGGAGAGCCACTGTTGCCTGGGCCAGAAGTAAGTCCCACAGTGATCTTTGGAGTGTCCTGAATCTTCAGAATAATCTTCAGAATAAACTTGGAAATCAGTGGAAAAAGCATAAAGGAACATTCTCTATAAGGGGAATGAAAAAAATATCTGTATTACTGTCCTGCTTTCAAGGAGTCCTTCTGGAGAACTCATTTAGTTATCTGTTTTAAAGGAAACAAAATCAATCCCTCTGAGGTGTTTTCCATAAGTGTATCAAATCCAGGAAGACCTCCTGCATCACCCTCTATTTGTGAGGGTCTGTCATGATCCTTCTCATCTTGTATGCCACTATATTTGGCTGTGCTGGAATGCAGAAAGCTTGGAGGTTTAAACAATGCTTCAGAGCAACCTCCCAAGCTATAAACAGCCAGTGTGCCCAGAGGGCAAGACCTACTGCAAACTGTTTATGTACCACAACACTGTAATCACTGCCAGAGGTCCAGGGGATGACAGATGATTACAAGATTCAATAGTATGGATGATTAAAAGATTATATAGTGTGGATCACAGCTAACGTGTCTTTCATGTCTGTGTGATTTGCAGGGATTATAAACGAGGAAATGGGAGACCTGTATTCAGTGAAATATGTTCTCTCCATCAAAGCAGTTCTCCCTTTACAAAACCAAAGACTGGAGTTTAAAAATTCAGAGGGTGGGAATATTGGGTCAACACTGTTTTGAGAACTACTGAATTTTTCTCAAGAGTAGCCTGGCAAGATGAATCATGAGAATCGATGCCATGAACCCTAAAATCCTGAGATACTCTCTGGCTGAGAGTTGAGACTGACTGGAGAAACTCAGGAAGACTTCCAGATACAAGACCACTTTCTCCTCAGTTAGGAATGCCTTTTATAGGACAGAATCTAGAAGGCATCCTAGAAACACTACCCTGTCTAGAGAAATTAATGAGGATTATTTTTACAGTTGATCTAAAAACCCAGGGGGATTTATAACCAATGCAAGGGACTCTTGACACCTGAAATATGACTTTGCAAAGATAAACAAGCCATCTAAATAAAGATGCATGTGAATGCCCTGCAGTCTGCAATGTACTACCTCTGGAGCTGTAGATAACCTAAAAGGTAATGCAAAGAACTGATGAAGTCACCAAGACACAGAAAACCAGATGAACCATCTCAACACTGTGGCAACTGGACGACAATCATCTTTCAGATTTAGACTGTCCCAGAGATGCCACACAGGAATGAAAGGTAATAAGCTTGTAAAGTCAACATCCTGAGCTTTGACACTTTCACACACAAGTTGGGAAAAGAATGGTTGAGAACTGGTTTCTAGACACTATCCTTTTTTGATACAAGAAATATTCTTGAATAAGCCTTCCAAGACGGCTGCACAGTGATCAACAGCTTATCCTAAGCTCACCCCTGTGTGAAAACAGAAACTGAGAAGTGCTATTGAAATGTTTTTTTTAACACCTTTATTGAATAAGACACAGGCAAACGTACATTACCAGAAAACAAACCATTTTAACATTTTCCTTTTAAATACAATATACATCCCATCTATTTTCTTTGCTATCAGTCCAACATTACAAAAATTGCTGAATTCCTGCCTTCCCTTAAACCTCACTCCTGAAGATTATATGCATGCATTTTCCCACAATTTCCATTTACTTCTATGTTAATTGCTCCTTCCTATTTCCAAAGATCCCTCTCCATTTTTTTAATCTCTTTGATAATATTCAATACCTCAAAGTTAGTGTAGAATGATTTCTATTTTCTAGTAATTGCTATTTTAGCAGCCATCATACTTAAACTTAATACAGTCTCAGTATGTCTAGGTAATTCAGATCCTGTGACCCAGCTCAAAAGAATCATTTCCTTACTTACAGCCATTTGCTCACCCCATATTTCTGACACAGCACTCTGTAGGAAATTCTTAAAATCTGCTAAATCATTACCCCTCAAAACATGTTTCCAGTTACCACTTTCTTCCCCACCACACTTCCAACATTTCCTATTTACCTTAGGACAATTATTTGAAGTCTGCTTGGGGTATAAAAATAACTATGCAATCACTTTTAAGGAAATATCCTAAATCTTCTGGACTTTGTTGCATACTTGGGAGCCACACGAATGTCTTCCCATTTAAACTGTTTTTCCAGTCAGTCTTCCCAAACTTTTATCTCCTCTCACTGATTCTTATAGTTGCAGTGTAAAATTTGATATGCCTTACTAATGCTCCTTTTAACAGCAACTTCTGTTCTAGATTCGACCACAGCAGGTCTTTAACTTAAGATTCCTATATCCCTTGCACTTTGCCTATACTCTGATATCAATTCTGTGGTAGAGAAAGCCGTCTTTAGCTTGCAGTTCAAATGTCTTCTTTGCCTCATCTCATTCTATTACCTTTCCCTGTCTAGTTATTGGCTTCCAGTACCCTAGTTCCTTTTGCCAGTTTTCTTGAGTAAATTCCAACCCCTTTTGCCTATTTTCTGTACCCCTAAACTTGCAGTCGTCATCCCTAATGGCAAAATCTCCTTTCTCCATTCACGTAATGCAATATTTTATAAGTTAGTGCTTGTTTAAGAAAGTAACTACTGTATTGTAATCCATAGTCCTAGGGTACCCTGTTATAGTAAAGATGTATGCTGTCACTCTTAAAATAAATCAGCTACATGGAAATGAGATCTGCATCCTATAAACTGGTCAAGTGCAATACAATATGTGTGTGTGTTTACAGGGTAGTTCCAGATCACAACCGACCATTTGCAGGTACAGTTCAGGTGAATACATTCACGGTAATGAAAAAATACTCAGACAATAATGTCAATACTGAGAAAGACAATTAAAATTTGTACAGTAAGAAATTATAAGTCATGAAAACAGACTTTTGAGTAACTTGGAAGACAGCAGGTAGTGGGATGTTGGCTCTGACTGCTCAATCAGACAGCTTACAGATTTTCAGCAGCGTCTGAAAAGTAAGCTCCGTTATTTATTTCTCATCTTTTATCACAAGTGGAAATGATGTCAAGTAATGTAAAGTTTAGTGGACTGTACTGAACAACACAGAAGGTTAAGAACCATTCAAATGAAAGAACTTCCCATTGTAAGCAATGTACAGCTATGAAATGTCATCATACCACTGTAATCAGATACATTTACTCCTCGCATCTGAAACAAAGAAATTAGTCACCGATTCTTGCACAGTTGTGTGTCACAATTTAAAAACAGCATTATTGTGACAGCCCCAATGCACCAGATTATAAGCATTTTCTTTAATAAATGTCAGATACTGTAATGTAATGTTCCCCAGCATTTTTCAAGAGATGAAAAAATAATCAACCACACAATGGTTCATAATAAAATATGACTGGATTTTAATACAAAATATGAATGGAATTCAAATGTAATGACATGACAATCCTCTAAGCCATTTCAAACTGTGATTATAAAAAATGTAAGAAATGGAAACAGTCGTGCTGTTAAACTGAAAAAAGAAACAATTTTACATATTTCAAGAAACATTAGGACAGCCACTAATTCTGAGCTTTGTGAAATTCATGTTCTATTAATGAAAGCAGCTGCCATTTCTTTATGACTATTTACTTGTAACTATACAGGACAGATGCCAAAACATGAATAACTGATTTACAAACACAATGCCGCAGGCATTAATAATCACACAAAGCAATACACTAATTCATCACTCATACCTTCAATCAACAGCTCTTGTCCATGGCTTCCAAGGAGTGTGCGAGAAAGGAAAGGGGCAAAGTCGACGAAAATTTCTCGCAGAAGAGGAGCAACTTTTTCTAAAGCTCTTTCTAGTTTAGCAGTGATGCTGTAAAAAGGAAAAAATATGCATATAAATATATTTATATATATATATATATATATATATATATATATATATATATATATACACACACACAAACATGGCAACAGACAACTTCACCATTGCTTCATATAAAAAAAATGAAATATTTCATAGTGTCTGGATGATACAGGTCTGATATTCACTGCAACAGATAAAGAAAGCAATAACTTAATGAAATGCAGGCTTACCCAGAAAACCAGTATGAAGTAGCTCAGGTATACGAGTGGGAGGATGGGAGCCGAGGAAGTGTATGTAACTGCACATGCACTCACACCACACTAACATCAATGCATGCCATACAGCTAAGGCAGGCCAACAGAGAAAAGCCTTCCTATGGTCAGAATGGTGCCATGATACCCTAATACTCTCCTCCATCTTGCTGTGAAAACTGGGGAACAGCACTGGGGCATGACAGGGGCCATGGTGGGGATGGGGAAGTCTGCACCAAAAGAACTAATTAAAAATGTTGTGTGACTGTATAAGTCTATGCTGTGGTTCACAAAGCAATGACAGAGAAAGTGAAGTTGGGACTACTTTCAAACAGATGGATTAAAAATGAAATAGTAATTGTTTCTATTATTCATAGAGAGATCTCACAAGGAAGTAGGATGCAGCAGTTCAGGTGGGTCAGGAACAAGTAAAGACAAATGCTTTAAAAGATACCTCTGGCACTTACTGAAGGAAGAGACTGCTGAAACTGCAATTTTTCCAAGTATGAGTGTAAATTATCAAAGCAAAAACTTTACTGATACAGAATATACCTTTCTATAAGATAATGCTAGCTGCAAACCTGCAAGCAGTTGCACTGATTTAAGAAAATCACAACTAATGCAGAGAGTGTTCACTACATTACTGATATCCCACTGTGGACACAGTCACATGCAGCAGGCTGCCTACGCATTAATATTGTCCCAGGCAGAATCTTGGGAGTCTCTGGTCCACATTCTGGCCTGCCTCACTAACAGTTTTGCAAACTCATAACAGGACAGAGTACACAAAATGTACACCCCTACAACAAGGCGAATAGTAATGATCAGAGGCTGCTGACTGACATGCTCGTCCTCAACTGCATCGTCAAACTGACAATGCTATTCACTGAAATGTACCTCATGCTCAGACAGGCAAATCACAGTGTGCAACAAGAGAAAATCCACATAAAAAATGGCCTCCAAGAGTAAGATAATATTCAAAAGCTGATGAAACCCAAAAACATGCCTTCCTGTTTGTGACATTTTGTTTCCAAGTACCCCTGACCATTACCATTCTGTTTGTGGGCCATTTCCACATTTGGCTTTTCCTATATATGTATTGTGCCTCCCCACATAAGTTTGACGTCACCATCGAGTTGTTTCATGAACTTCTGGCATTCAGCAGGCTGTGCAGTCAATATCGTGCTCACCTATCAGTCACCCTAGTTCTATCTGTAGCCAAGATCCACTCTTACTTTTCTATCATGTATTGCTCATTGTCCAATTCTGTCACCTAGCAATCTAAATAATGCATTCTTGTTGTCTTCAGCACCTTCTTAACCTTTCTTAATGTGAAATAAAAAGTCCATTACCAAAAGCACCTCCTCTTACAGAAAATAATATGCTTATTGTGAACACCTCTTCTACCTTCCATCAGGGGAAATAACACACTTGTCGTCAAAACTACTCCTTTTCCTCAAATCGAGTTATAATGGAGCAAAATATCCATTTTCCAAAGACGTTTGCACACTGATCAACAGGTTGATTTCAGCTCTCCCAGACCGAAATCAGAAACTGGGAAAAAGACGTACCTTAGAAACTGTTAGTTTGTGTACAATTCACTCACTGGCTCATAATTACACTGTTCATATGCCAGTAAATAAGAAATTTGGAAAACCTGAGAGAAAATTAACCACAAAAGGAGAAGAGAAAATTCTGGCTAGGAAGAATCCTGAAAAGCTGTTCATCAAAGGCAATTCAAGTTTCAGCTTTGTTTTTTCATAGGTTCATAGGTTCATACTAGGCTATCTGCCCTAGGGCATTTATAAGCCTAGCCAGAGTGTGTTTGGCTTTCGCCACCCATTTTAAATGAATTTTGCTATGCCCTTTTTCGAGGTTAGTATACTGTGTCTCTGTCTAACAGTGACACAGAAGTGATACCCGGGGTAAACCTACCATCTCCCATCCACTCATCAAGATTCCTCTTGAAGAGAGTCAATGAGGGACTCTGCCTAACCTGGACTGGGATTTTATTCCAGAGTGAAGGGAGCCTCTGGGTTATGAATCTGTCCAAACACCTTTACTGAATTATGACTTGTGACATAGGCAAATTTACATTCATATAAAAGTAATCAAACTGTAATAGCATAACAAACATTATACCTCACTTATATTGCTATATATCATATAACCTAAACGATATTACATAAATTATTAAATTCCTGCCTTTTTTTAAACAAGAAACATCTTTATTAAACCATCACTTACTACACAGGCAATTATACAGTTATATAAATGACAACAAACCACACCAACACAATCCTAATCACAAGCATTTTATATCACAAACCAGACTGACACTCCCAGTTGCAAACATTATACAACTTATAATAGTTCAAGTTCCAGCTTTGGTCCAGAGGAAGCTTCCAGTAATTTACAGAAATTAAATCAAATATACTTCTAAATAATAAAAATAAATGATAAAACAAAAGAATAAATCAACTAAAATAACAAACGCTGGAAAACGTGGAAGAACCTTTAGCTTAACTAATAAAACTACAAAAGTCAGAGGATGAAATGAAGATAAGGCTGGCTGAGAATGAGGCTTCTCAAGAACAGCTGCTTCAAAAAGAGTAAGTTTAGAAGACAGAATGCATACAGAAAACCTGACATTTTCTGTTGTAGAAGGAATGGACTGTATTAACTTTTTGAAAGTACAAATAAGTAACTGGACTGGTACTCCACAATAACAGCTGTTAACTGAAAAGGCGCTCCATGTGTATGCTCCCAACATGGCCACGAGAAAACAGCTAACACACTAGCAGAAAGAGCTGATCCAGATAGAACTGTAACAGAAAGGAAACATATTAAAACTGGAGCACTGTTTCTAGAAAATAATTATTCACATTGTACAATAGGCCGAAGATAAGGAAGGTTTTCCCAGCAATCAAGGAATAAGAGACAGGTATGGAATTAAAGCTGTTGTGTATCCAGCTGCCATCAGAATATTTTTCCTAGATATCAAAAAGTTTTTTTGATGAATTGCGTCCCTCCTTGCAAATAAGGAGTTGAAAGGAGAAGAGTGATGTTTGAGATTTGCTGTTATCCTGCATTTTCAGTCTTTGTTTTTTGGTGTATTAGCACTCAGTATTTTGAGTGCTGGCATTTTAAAAGGGATCCAAATTTGACAAAGAAAGGATTTTAATATGGAAATTCAGCACAATATCAGGGTCAAAGGAAAGGGGGAGGACTGATACTTGCTAGAGGGGTTCTAATAACAATATATGAGAACAAAGACAATAATGGTAGATTTGTGGTAGTAAGGGGCTAATGGCAAGGGAGAAAGGATTATGCTGGCATGTATTTATACTATACCAAAACCTTCTGGTATGGAGCTTAAAGAAAGTGGGATGGTGACTGAAAGTTGATTTGCAACAGTGAGGATGTATCAGGGGGACCTACAATTGAATATATACAACAAGAGGGTACATTTCAGAAGAACTACATGAGAGTATTTAATATGAAGATGTGAATTCAGTAGCTGGAAGTCAGAAAAAAATTACATATTATTCATCAAGGTGCAACAGCTGACCAAGGCTGGATTGAGTTATACTTCACATGAGCATGTGTGTTTAATTGAAAACTTTGACACACATCCAATAACTATATCAGATCACATATTAATAAAAAACAATATACAGATGTAGGGCAATGAAGTGAAAATCAGAGACTAGTACTTTCCTACTTACCTGTTAAGTGAGTAATTTAAGGAATGGGTAGTGCAAATGACTTCAAAGTTATTATGGAAGCTAGAAATGTATTCAGAAGGAATTGCTAATACGGGGATAAAATGACTGAAAGACAGAAATGTATTCAGAATTGCTAATACGGGGATAAAATGACAATGGATAGTAAAAATAGGAAATATTTAGAGCAGGTGAGAAAAATAAAAGTATTACAGAGTAAAGATAATCTGAGAGCAATACGAGGAGCAACTGCAGAGTGCTAAATGGAAAATAAGGGACTATTTGGATAATAAAGAAGAGTTTAGGCAAGTTGCTGTTACTGGCAAAGGACTTAATCAAGTTCATGTATCTGCCTTATTTGAAGACTTAAAGAAAGAATTACTTTTACTGAAAATTATATCTGAGCCATACAAATCTTGTACAAATCAGCGTCTACCTGCATTTTAGTTGATCGTAGAACCTCACCATGAATAAAAATGTCTACAGGGAATAAGCAGGTGTGCAGTCTGTCACCCTCTCCCTGTTTTCACCCATGGACCTTTTTTTTCAGAACTTTACAGAACTCTAATAATAGTGAGAACGTTTTTAATGCAGATGTCAACATTGCGACTTTTACTGACATTCTTTTATATTTTCAACATACAGTTAAATCTATCCTTTACTTCTTAAAAGTAGTAGAAGAATAAACAAAGCTTCAAACTATATAATCTTGATAAATCAAATATTACAAATAAAAGTGTACACACGGCAAGTAGAGCTAATATTTCACTTAAAGAACTCAAAAACGTCATGGTTAAATACAAACCTGACGTGTACACCACAGCTCTGTCTCTTGTGAGTCAGACAGAAAACAGATTAATTAAGGAGTCACAAGTTAGAAGAGGTCAGTTAAGGTTAATCATCTGTGAACTGATGGAGTGGCGCTAGGAACTAAACCTTCTATTTAAGGAGTAAAATAAAATATTTCAGAGCTTTACTGGAAATGCTCATCCAGACTCTGCTGCAATCTACTGTGAGGGAAAGGTTGGTTTGCTTTTTATTTGTTGTATGTTGTATTGCTTTATTGCCTTTTTCTATTTTGTATACTGTGATTTGTTTTCTTTACACTGTGTTTTACTCGTATTCTGCTTTTAAATGCATATTAAAACTTGAAAAGACACCACAGTTCTTGCCTCTTGTGAGTAAGACAAAATTTTTTCCTACCCAGTTACTGTTGTGTTCTTAAACTCCACTGTCTTTCTACTTGCCTGCCCCTTATGTTAATTTGACCATATATCTCATTTCCTCTCTGCTTTTACTGGTTGCTGTGAGTAAGCACAAAATTATCATTTTGTGAAATCACTCCCCTTCAACTATTTAAATTTATTGGCCAGTCTACTGTATTCCATAATACCAGAATAAAACAGTGACCACACCCTTTTAATCTATCTTTCTGTTTTAAAAATAATGACTGTCCACTAAAACCTAACTTTTTGGACAGGTAAAACTTAAGTTACCTACTGTCACATCTAACTCCTCTAGTGCACACCATGGTGTTTTGGATAAACCATTTTTTTATCTTACCTTTAATATCTATTGCAAGATCACCAGTTACTGGAGAACCCACATTCTGCCTCTCAGTAGTCATCTTGGGATTAGTGCTTCTGTTTTCTCCTGGTGAGAGAAGGAGTGCAGTTACATTATTTCCTGGAGACTGCTGATCACCAGAAAGCTGAACTGCTTTATACGGGACAGCTGTGAATCTGTGCTTATATTCTGATCCTGGTGAGATTAGGAGCAGAGTGCATTGATTCCTGACTCTTTCTCGGAGAGTGAGTGTCTGTGCTTAACGTATCTGACTGGTCTGGTTTATTCGAGGCATCTACCAGAAAAAGGCTACAGCTTGCAGACCCTTGCAACATTTGGAACAAGACTGTGGATCACCAAACAGGCTGTGGCCTGCTTCTCTTCTTGGGATTGGTGCTAACATTTTGCTAATGGTGAAAGAAAAAGCAAAGGAGTATTGTATCCCAACAGAGTGAAGCTGTAATGAAACCAGCATTAGTAGTAGCCAGGCAGTATACACTCATGCAACTCCCCTCTTTTCATCATTCTTAACAAGCTAATTCTTTATTTTCAGTAAGTACAGCTTGATTTCTTCCTAACTTTAGAATATCTGCCTAAATACTTCACCCTTAAATTTTCAGGGTCTATGTATTAGTTTCCTCTCAAGTGTTTGGCAGTGCTCTGTACAGACTCAGACACTGAGTGACATTTTTCCTGTAAAAGGCTTAAGTACTTAATATATTGAGCTCATATCCAGGCATGTCTAAAGGTCAGTTCCCTGTGCTTTCTCCCATCAACCTGGTGAACTTGGGCATCCTGAGGCAATGTAGCAACCGCCTCATGTACACAGACAACGCTCTCCTCTTACCTCCCAACATTATGACTTGAGAGATGCACATATATAGCCAAAATGGAAGCCAAGCACTCTCCAGCCAAGACTAGATTAGCCAGTCAAGAGGAGAAGGTTAACACCTGCACCACACCACATTCAACACATAGCCCTTCAAAACTTACACCACCACAACCCTCACATAGTAACACAAAACACACACCTACTTTTGCGGAAGCTCTCAATAAAAATCTGCCCAAGCAATAGAGACCTCCGAGGTAGAAACGCAAACAACCACCGCATCCCAGCCCAAACCATGAGACACATAAGCTCACATAAACAGTGTGCCACTCAACCAAAGCCCATAAGGCAAAACAACTTACCCAATACACTAGTCATAGGTGACTCAATAGTAAGGCACACTGATGTCCCACTCACTAGGTTGAATAAGGAGAAAGTTATGGTCAGCTGCCTGTCGGGTGTCAGGATCTGCCACATAACCCACGCACTTAGGTCACACCACAACAGTTACAAATATGACTCTTGTCAATGTCCATGTTGGTGTGAATGACCTGAGACATACTTCCCTGGACTACATGAAAAGAGATATAGAGGAGCTCTCGGATCTTGTAGCTCAGGCAGGTATGACCCTAGCTCTGAGGAGCATTCTATCATCACCCAGAATTATACCACAATACAAGCAGAAAATGACTGACTTCAACAATTGGCTAAGTTTCTGGTGTCATTCTAAGGGGATCCAATATCTATCTGCCTGGGATGACATGCTCGACAGAGATGGCCTGCACCTGTCACCCCAGGGATTCCAGATACTGGCCAAGGCTCTTGCCACCTCTATAGTGCCTTTTTAGGCAATGTCCTGAAGACAAAATTACCACCATGAAAGCTACAAGCAAACAAAATCTGGGGATTATGCTGCTCAGCGCTAGACGTCTAAATCTCAAAATGCACTCGCTCAAAGCACTCCTTAAAATGGAGAGCATCAACATCTGTTCAGTGACCGAGACCTGGTTCAAGGTTCTGGAATGCACCCCAGCACTAGTAATGTCTTTCGTTTTTTCTCGGTTAGGGGTTACCACAATGGAACTCTGGTCCACTCATGACTGGCAGTGGATTTTTTTTTTACAGTGCTGAGTTGCCAGTCCGATGCCTAACCTTCAAAGAATGCAAACCCATTCACACACGCACGCACCTATCTGCATGTCTTTAAACGTCACTTGACAGTGGGGAGGACATGCAGACTCCACACAGAAGACACTCCAGCCGAGAATCGAATGGGAGAACTTCTTGCTGTGAGGCAACGCAAACCGCTGCAACACCGCGGCTCTAAGAGAGCACCCCAGCACTACCAGGCTATAATTCATACCACACCTTTCAGCCCCTAAACCTGGACCAAAGCACTAAAGGCAGTGGTGCCTCCATATTCACACACCTTTTACACAGGTAAAAACTGCACTGTCCAAAGCCAAGGATACATCTTCCATGGGACCTGATAATATCCCTGGCTGTGTTCTACATGAATTACAATGTGAACTGGCACCACACCCAAGTACCCTGTTCAATCACAGCCTCATTTCGGTCTTTGTTCCTACCAAATGTCGCACTGCTACAGTCATCCCACTCCACAAAGGGGGAGCAACTACAGACCCTGGAAACTACCGCCCCAAAAGTCTGACGAGTTTGATATGTAAGGCTATGGAGCACATCATCATGGACCTTATAAATAAGGACATAGGGAATCTCCAAACTCTGGACCCCATGCAGTTTGGGTTTGTGAAAGGTAGATCATGCCTGCTCAACCTGATAGACTTCTTTGAGTCCGTCACCAGAGCTGTGGATGAGGGCAAGGTAGTTCACACAGCCAACCTAGATCTTGCCAAGGCCTTCGACACCATTCCTCACTCAGGAATCATAGATAGACTCACTAAACTAGGCATAAACCCCTATGTCATAAGATGGGTTGCCAACTGGCTCACTGACAGAATCCACACTGTAAAAGTAGTCGACTCCAAATCTGACAACTGACCAGTTACAAGTGGTGTCCCACACGGATTGGTCCTAGGTCCTCTCCTGTTTGGCATCTACTTCACTGAAGTTCAAGCCAACACAAAGGGACTCTAGCTGACCAAGTTCACAAATTATTGCAAACTGGGAGCCATTACTGATTCTCCAACTGATGTAGACATTCTAAAAAAGGCCTCACTGACACCAATGACTGGCGCCAGAACCATGGCCTTAAGCTCAATGCCAAAAAGTGGATTGTCCTTCCCTTTGGGAAAAATTCAGTGCCCATGAACTACCACATAGGCAGTAATCCACTAAACACCAAAGGTGTGATAAGAGACCTGGGGACATAGGTTGACAACACCCTCTCCTTTGCTATCCACATTGCCACTGTAGTCAAAGTCCTTGTATGTGGCACATCTCATTAAAAAAAGGTTTCTCATCCAGGAAGAAAGAAGTCATAATCCCTCTCTACTCGTCCCTCATTGGACCTATTATAAAATACAATGCCCATTTGGTATGTACCTCACTAGACACCTACAACTGGAAAGGCCACAAAAATACCTCACTAAGAGGATCTTAGGCCGTAGACACATACCATACGGACAGACTCAAAAACACCAGCTATAGTCTGTCTCTTATCAGCTACTTAGAGGCAATCTCTGCTTGACTACAAAGCAGCGTCTGACCCAGAACTGCTAGATATGCTATATCTAAAGAAATCCCAATCCCTCCGTGCCACACACTCCAGGGACCTAAACCTCATTACCACAATAAACAGAACATGCTGGAGGGACAGGTTCCTAACCCAGACACTTCCCATACTCTGGAACAAAATTCCCATTCATGTCAAGCATAGCACTTCACTGGCCCTCATTAAGAGGGATCAATTCAGTGGCCTTGCTTGACAGGGGCACTGGGAACTAACTTGGAGTGGCATGATGCCAAGGAATCTTCTTGGGCTAGGCTTATATAGACTCCAGGGCCATTAGCCTAGGACACACCTATGAACATTTATTTGGGTTAAGCTTAACCTGCCCTAGAAAGAATAATGAATAACTTAAAACCCTAGAATAATTTTAAATTTAATCTACTAGGAAGATAATCAGACTTGGTGGACAATTTATTTTTACAACAACTCCATTTCACATATTCATAGGAAACTCTTCAACTCAGTTAATACATTAATTTCAAACCTTTTGTAGCCTGGCAAGAATCTCAGAGTAGTAACAATTTATCTGATTTAAAGCAGCAAGGTAAAAGTAAAATTACAAATTTTCCACTTTCTATACTATGTTAAGAATATGTGCACTTTAGTATACCAAAGCACTTTACTTTTCACTCTAATAATCCTCCATCTGGATTCTTGTGGTTGGGTTAATTACTAAGGAATTTGTTATTGATTCTAAAATCTCTATCTTTCAACAAGAAAACTTCAAATATTTCCCTTCATTTATTTAACTAATACAGGATGTCCACAATCTGAATAAAAAATACTGCAAGTAAAGGAATTTATGATGCCCAGCCTTGTGAAGATAATCCAAAACATTACCATAAAAATGAACCACTCAAGATTTTAACTTTTTTTAATGGGTGAAGATAAATGTCTTCATCAGTTGTAAATAATTACAGGGTTTATGGCAGAAATATCAGGACCACCCTGCTGTTGAAGTTAATAAGAACGGAGGCTGAAAAACTATTCACTTTTTGGATTTGATAATAATACATGTTAAACTCATAAAAAATACTACCTTCTTTTTCTATATAACTCAAGTGTTAAAGCTCAAGTACTATTAGAAGGTTTATTCTTCAAACTACTGGTTGTCTTTATTAAAGGAAAAATGTTTAAATGGATTGAAAAATAATGTGCAACAATGTTTACAAGTTTTGTCTTTTTCCAAGTTTATACATCAGCAATTTATATTACTACTCAAAGCACACTTAACCAAACATAAATTAGCTGCTATGGGTAAAAAACTGACTCATCAGGCTGTAATATTTGTGTTGTCATGTAACTTTATTCAATTAATCTGGTCTTTTCATAATTGTGAATGGATTAACCTTCTGCTTTCTACTTATGTACCTAACATTCACTCAAAAGATAAGCTTAAACTCTTCATGGATAAAATTCTTTGTGGCTAAACCAGGGCTGTCCAACCTTTTTGGCCCAGGGGCCATTTACCATACTTGGTAAGGTTTGGGAGGCCACTTTATCATGTACATGTAGCCATCCCTACAAAACAGTACGTATAGGACATACCGAAGGCCAGATAAAATGCTTTGGTGGGCCAACTTGTGGTCCTAGTGCCACATATTGGATACCCCTGGACTAAACACTTGCCTTTTACTAGATTTCATTTACTTGACAGAAATTCTCACATATTTCTTCAAGTCGCTACTAAAAGTTTAGTTCTACCAGGTGGACTCTACACTAAACAAAGATTGTTATGAACACTAAACTTTCATAATCACACTGCTGGCTGTCACTTCCTATGATGTTATCTTCTATATCCCTCATAATAAACTTTGGACTTCCTGTGTTAGTACTAAATGTTGTCTCATTAATACATACAGATGGCTGCACAAAGCAGCAGCTTCATTTCAGCTCTCACAGTGTGAAAACTGAAACTCAGAAAAGACAAGGAGTGAATCTGGGTTTTTTTTGGGGTAAATTTCAGTTAATGGCTAACAAGTGCACTGCCTGGATGCCAGCAAAAAAGAAATTCAGAGAATCTGAAAGAAAATCAATCACAAAACGTGAAGAGAAAATAATAGCTGTGAAGAATCCTGCAGCTTTTCAGCAAAAACTAGTTCAAGCTCCATCCTTGGTGCAAGGCATGACTTCTAGTAATCTAGAGGAAAAGTAAGTCAAATGTGCTCAGAGCTGATTAAATTAAATGAAACACTGAAGATGTATGTTTGTGTCTTTCGGCTTTTCCCTGTTAGGGGTCGCCACAGCGGAACTCCGGTCCGCTAATGATTGGCAGTTGATTTTTACGTACTGACTTGCCAGGCCTGATGCACAACCTTCAACGAAGGTACGCCCTTTCACGCATGTCTCCACACAGAAGACGATCTAGCTGAGAATCGAACCGGACAGCGTCTTACTGTGAGGCGACAACGCTACCGCAGCACCACCACCGCAGGTTTATCAACTCAAATAATAAAAGTCTGGAAAAAAATGTAAGACGCTTTAAACAGATATTCAGATGAGCTGATAAAACTGCAAAAATCAAAGGTCAAAATGAAGAAAAGGCTGGCTGAGTATGAGACGCTCAAGAAGAGCTGTTTTAAAAAATGGTAGATTTGGAATACACAGCATGTAGAAAAAAACCTGAGATTTTCTGCTATACCAGAGAAACTGGAAAGAACAGAATGTATTAGTTTTATGAAAGCACAAATAAGCAACTGGACTGGCATTCAACAACAAGAATTGTTAATCGAAATGGCACAATGTATATGTTCTAAACCTGGTCATGAGAATGTAGCAAAGACCTTTAATAGTAAAGATGCAATTCTACCAGCAGAAAGAACTTATTCTGACAAAATGTCAGGAAGACAAAGTACTAACAGTTGGAGACAATAGAGTATTTGTGGATAATGATTACTCATTGCACACCAGGTAGAAGTGGAGTAAATTTAGTCCAGTAATCAGGGAATATCAAAAAGCAGGTGTGGGAGTCAAGCTGCTGTATCCAGCTATCTTCAGAATATGTTTTCCTGGAGGGTCAGTCATTTTTTCATGCAGAACATGCTAATAAGGAAATACAAAAGTTTGTCCAACAAAAAGACAGGTATCAAACAGAAGGGAAACTCTGCTTCTTATTCCTCCGACGATAAAGCTCATACAGACAATTATGCCAGTGAAACCTTTTCAATGTTCCAAAGGAAAATGCTTGAGAAATGGAGAAAAGCATGGGAGTTGACTAGAAGAACTGGGAGTACACTGGAAATGAACCAGAAACTGGATTTGTGAGATGGAGATCAACAGGAAGAAAAACAACTCCTCGAAAATAAATGAAGACATGGGATTGAAAAGCATCAATTACATTTGAAAATATTATGAAAAGAAAACCTGAAAATATTGGACTTTTTTGACTTTGTTAAATTTGCAAGAGTCTCTACGGCATATGTCCTACTTCATGTCATTAACGTTTGGAAGAACATTAAGGAAAGGGAAGGAAAGAAAGAGGTAACTTTAAGTAAAAAAAGAAGTTTTGCACTTACCGTAACATTCCAAGTGTGTTGTCCATTTCCACCTTAAGTGGTTTCTGAGACTATATAGTCCAAAGGATATCCAGTTATTACTACCTGGTCTCCCAGGAGCGTAGACAAGGGGTAGGTGGGTGGATTGTGAAAATAAAGGTGGAGATGGATAACACACATGGAACGTAAATACATAACTTCTTTAGGTGGTGATGTCAATCTCACTTCTTTAGGTGGTGATGTCAATCTCACCTTTATTCTCACTTGTGGGACCATGTCCCAAGCTACCTGCTTCTTTGGTGGCTTATGGGAGAATATTCCTCAGGATCATAGAACCAAATGATGGTCTACTCCTGGAGGCCAAATCTGCCTTGTAATGAATAATAAAGGTATGAGGGCTTTCCCATGTGGCTGCAGCACAGACACTGTCCAAAGATAGCCTTGCTTGGAAAGCTGACGAAGTAGCCATCCCCCTGGTAGAAGGAGCTTTGACAGGTGCTGGGAGAGTCTTGTTCTTAGAACTTTAAATAAAGGAAATGCATTCAGAGAGCCATTTGGATAAAGTAACCTTAGATACTAGTAAACGTTTCTTAGAGTTAGAATAGGAAACAAAAAGCTGATCTGATTTTCTGAATTCTGGAGTTCTATGTAGGTAAAAATGTAACTTTCTATGAATGTCCAAAAGCTGTAACGAATATTCTCCTTTATTATGAAAATTTGGGAAGAATACCGGTAACTCAAGAGATTGACTGAGGTTACTTTCAGATACAACCTTGGGCAGAAAGGAGGAGTTGGTGCGTAAAAAAACTCTGTCAAGTATGGTGGTTTGACAGATAAAGCTTGTAATTCTGAAACTCTCCTTCAAAGGGAGGATAGATAATATGTGATAACACACAATTTAGATCCCAAGGTGGCAATGAGTCTTTGCACTGTGACCTTAGAAGTGTAATACCTTTCAAGAAAGCTCTACAAAGCCTGTTTGACATGATTCTGTTGCCATTTTCTCCTATATGAAAGTTTGAAATTGCCGCCAACTGAACTCTAATAGTAGCTGCAGCAGCACCTTCATTGAAAAGTTTAGCCAAGAAGTCTAATATAAAATTTAGGGGAGCAGTAAAGGGATCAATCAGATTAGAATTAGTTGAAAACAGAAACTTCTTCCATTTTCCCTTGTACAGTTTCCATGTGGATGACTTGTGTGAAGAAATTAAAATGTGTCTTACAGGAGAGGAAAGGGAAGGAAACCTGTCTATCAGGGTAATTTTAACAGCCAAACTGTCAGTTTGAGGTTTAGATTGGGATGAACCACTCCTGATCGAGGAGTCAGAAGATCTAGAATGGGGTCCAGAATCCATGGTTCATCCTGAATATGAGACCAAAGGAAGGGGAACCAGATTTGATAACGCCAATAGGAGGCAATTAGGATCATTGTCGTCTTCAACAAACGTGCTTTCTGTAGTAGTTTGGGAATTGGTGGATAGGCATAAAGAAGTCCTGGGGGTCAACTGTCAACAAGTGCATCCCTTGGGAACTCCCCCTGAAAGGGAATCAGGGCAAAGTAGTTGCTGCATTTGGCATAGATGGGTGAAGCAAAAAGATCACAGCAAGGCTGGCCCCATTTTTCGGTAAATCTCTTCTGCAATTTTTTGATTGAGGGAACACTTGTGTAGCGTTAGTACAGGTCTGCTCAATTTGTCTGCTATTATGTTGGACCACCCCAGGATGTGCGTCGCTATCAGAAAGCGATCGGAAAATGTAGCCCATTGCCAGACCCTATGGGCTTCCTGACAAAGAGGGTAAGATCTGGTTCTCCTTTGCTTATGTACCAGACAACAGACATCTTGTCCGATTGGCTTGGTATAATTCCCAGAGGGATGGAGTCTTGAAATGCTTGTAACGTTAAAAGCACAGCCCGCATCTCCAGGATGTTTATGTGCAAATGGGCCTAGCATTGATGCCAGATTCACTGAACTCTCTTCCCTAGATAATGCCCCCCCCCCCACCCTATCTGGGAAGTGTCTGTGGTCATTGTGGCTTGGGGTTGGGAAGGAATAAAGTGGCGGTCTTGAGATACCAGAGGAGACTGAATCCAACACTGAAGATCATTTCTGCATGAATTTATCATGATTTTGTGTGTCAAAGGTAGCTCTAGAATTGACCACTGTGTCGAAAGTAACCACTGAAGTATTCTCATGTGAAGACAAGCTAAGGGAATGAGGGCAATTGAGGTGGCCATTTTGTCCAGTACTTCAAGGACTAGTTTGGCAGAAGCTCGTTTCTTTCTGATCAACATTCTTATGTAATACCGAAGATCATTTACTCTGTCTTGTAGAAGTTTGCTGTCATCCTTCTTGTGTCTATTTCTGCTCCTTTGAAGACCAAGTCCTGACATGGCTCTAGAGAAGATTTTTTGTAGTTTACTGCAATCCCTAGACAGGAACAGAGTTATAGCATGGAGTTCTTAGCCTGTAGCAGAAGAAGCCTGGTCGAGGTGGTTATGAGCCAGTCGTCCAGATATGGAAATACCCAGAATCCTTGACATCTCAGGTGAGCTGCCACTACTGCCATGCATTTGAACAGTCTGGGGGCTATAGTGTGACCAAACGGCAGAGCTCAAAATTGGAAGTGACTAGTTCCTAGCCAGAAATGCAAGTGCCTTCTGGACCACATTTCCATCCATATATGGTAATATGTATCCTGAAGATCTATAGAACACATCCAATTGTCTTTTTCCAAAAAAAGGAAACCTTGACTGCAGTGTCACCATCCAGAACTTGCTCTTTTTTACTGATTTGTTTAGATTGCTGAGATCCAGAATGGGTCTCCAGTCTCGTTTTCTTTGGAACAAAAAAGAATCTTGAGTAAGTTCTGAATCTTCTCTGGTCTGTGGGGACTTCTTGGATGACTGTTTCTTAGCAACTTTTGAATTTCTAAGGTTGCTTGTTCTTTTTGACAGGGTGGACCCTTTGGAACGGTTTTGTTTTTGGGAATGGGGAAGGAAAAGGGAATGACGTAACCCCTGGATATTATGTTCTCCACCCATCTGTCTTCTGTTATTTTTAGCCAAGTATGAAGCTGCAGAGACAATTGTTCCTGGACTGCATCCAGAGGCGGACAATCTGTCACCCCCTCAGGAGTGCTGAAAGGGCCTACCAAAGAAAGACTCGCTGCAGCCCTGATTCTGCGGGCCTTCCCTGCTGCAAGGGTGGCATCTTCCATTATTGTTCCCCCTTCTGCCTATAAGGGAACTTTCATCCTGTGTGCCTTGGCAAGACCTTTGTGATTTTTTGAACCACATCTTTCCACTACCGCTTTGACCTTTGGGGAAAGGGCCTGGTGGGTGTGCAGAAATGTACTCCAATGGCAGATAAGGTCTTGCCTTCCTGTTCACACTTGGTGAGAGTCTAACTTTAGGTACAAAGAGAGAAGCCATCAAAAGGGGCGTTAATGAAGGAAGACATGAAAGGATCAAAGAAATCGCAAAGGCACATCCAGGCCTGCCTCTTAAATGAGATGCCTGAACCAGCTGCCCTACTCATTCCATATGCTACATATGAGATGAGTCTCAAGGAAGAGTTTACAACTGTATTTAGGGTGGCGAGCTGAGACGTTACCTTATCTGCAACCCCATCAGCTATGGAGGGAGTCTGACAACTCCTTTATCAGATTCCTCTGTAGTCTAGCAAAATGTGTTAAGTAATTCAGCAACCATAAGGTGAAGGTTGCAGATGAAAGGACACACTTCCCGTATCTATTCATGGTCCTAGAATCTTTACTCGGAGGATGAATAGTGGAAATGGTCAAAGATAGTTCTTTTTTAGTCGCCACCACCACAAACGTAACATGAACTGCTGCACCTTTTGTAAGGAAAGGCTAGTCCAAAGGGGCAGTAATATCTTTATTTGGCCTCCTAGGAGTAGGTTCTATGGAGTCTGGAGTCTCTCAAGCCTTCCAAGAGATTAAGTGAATAAGTTCATCACACGGAAGGGTCACCCAAGAGGTGGAAGTGCGAGACCCGAAAGCCTTCAGGTAAACAGACTCCAAAGCGTAAGGGGTTTTGGACTGCCAGTCACCTCTCTTTTAACATTTCCAGGATGTCTCCAAAGGAGACATCTTCAGGAGGTAACTGTGGGGACCCTTCTGCATCATCGAGGTCAGTATCAGATGTGCCAACTCTTCTGGGGAGTCCAGATGCTTCCTCTTGCAAGTCCTCTTCTGAGGGACTTTCTCAGTGGAGTATTCTGGGGAAGTTTCAGAAGGGGGGGTCCCTTGCTGGACACCCTGAGGCCTGGAGGTCTCTGCAGTCCTGTGTAAGGGGTACATGAGAAAGTGAAGTCACCGGCCCAGAAATGGAAGGAAGATCCTGGACAGACTGTGTCTGAGACTGCAATGTAGTCATTACCTTCCTCATAATCTCAAAAACACCCCCCATCCCTGATCAGAAGTCATTCCTGGATCTGACAAAAAGGTAGCCAGAGCATAGGGAATTTCCAGAGCACAGGACAGACATTCCGAGGCAGAGGTAAGATCCAAGCTCACCTGCGCTGAAACTCCAAGAGGCAGGCTTGGATCTGGTAAGATCTGAACCCACTCTCCTGGTCCAACTGGGGAGTGTTGGATCCTAGAGATCTCCGGTCTGTGAAAGAGCAGAACTCAGGGCAGATGTCAGATCCAAGGAACATTTGGGCCTGGGATCCAAGACAGACACCAGCTGGACATCAGAGTCTTCTGGCTCCAAAAAACAGGGGATGGATTGGAGGAGGAATAGGTGCCGATGGAGAGGACTTTGTCAGATCAGATGCCTTTGGGCTTGGATCCAGTAATACCTTGGCTAAAACTAGTGTCTTCAGAAGCTTCTGCACTACCCTGTCTACATCATCTGACAAGCTCCTGGTAGATCGGGTAGATAAAGTAGGGGATCTGGATTTTGTCAAAAAAGGTGATGGGCGCCAAGAAGATATAGGCTCTGAAGTCTAAACTCAGTGGGAGCCGAACAGGTCAGAGCAGAAGGTTCAAGTTTCTCCAAAAAAGCTTCTCAGATCCCAAAGCTACTGGCTGCTCTGAAAAATCTGTAAGAGCAATCAGTTTAGGTACTTTCTGTCTCAGCTCCGAGGAAGATTTCGGAGTCGAGGAAGGTCGCTTTTGCATTCTGTCTGACTTGTCTGATGATTTAGAGGACTCAGGAGAAATGGCCTCAGAAAAAGGAGTTTTAAATAAACCTTTTAATATAAGCTTATTTTTATGTTCCATAAGCGTCTTTTGGTTAAAGCCGTGACAAACGGAGCATGACTCTTTCAGATGTAAAGGCCTCAAGCAATAAACACAGAAATTGTGTGCATCACTTAGTGGCATCTTCTTTCCACATTGTTCACATTTCTTAAACCTTAAGGGTTTCCAATCCTGTTTTTGACACATATAGAATACAAATTTTAGCCAATAAAAGTCAAGCTGTGAAGATAGGTGAAGGCTGCCAGCCTAGCTAGATAGAATTTTGTAGATAATGCTGCCATTTGTAAATATTAATATAAGCCGCAGGCCTGTTCTCTTAAATGTGAAAGGACTGTTTTGGATGCTGAACTGCAAAAAAATGCAATAGTGCATTCTGCTGTAAGAAAGCTGACAAGTCAAGCATTGTGAAATTCTTTGATCTAAAACTTGGAGCCGAGATATGCAGAGGGAGGCATTCTGCCTATTGTTTTGAGGCCAGGGTTAGTGGCTAGAATTTGCATGTATAATTTATTTTATTGCTCTGGCTTCCTAACCAGCTGAAAGATCAAAAGGGCTATTAACCTGTGAGTTTCTGTTAGCCTGGAAACCAGAAAGAAATTATGTAATCTGAAATGACTCAGTGGTACTGTGTTATCAATTTATGGACAGAAAGAATTAAGGCTTTGAGCATTTGTCTTGAGAACATCCAACTCACCAGCACTCTGCCTGTGTTCTATATGTAAGTTTACTTTAGAACTGTGTTTTCTCTTGGATATAGCTAGGAACTAGGAAGATTAGATTAGTTTTTTTTTTGTATTGATGTCAGAACTTTTCTACTGCATTATTTTAAGTATTTCTCTGCGATCTCTGAACTCTTGACTAGCACTGTGCAGTAAGAAGTATTGTCTTATGTTTTTATTATTTACTATTAAATATTTTTAAACTTTTCAACTGTGGCTGTTTTGTGTAGAGATAATTTAAGCTCTAGAGTGCACTGCATGTATATAGTGATAATGGCCAAGCCACTCCAATAAGCCTTGATTGTTCACAGTTGGACTTACCATTTGGATAATAACATTGCACAGTATAACTGGACACCCTTCCATAAGGGCCTTTTAGTAGCTGCTAAACATTAGTGGGTGGTGGCAAGTAGTACTACCATATAGTCTGGGTAAAAGGGGCACAGCTAAAGAACCTGTGCCAGCCTTCCCCAGGAGTGTCTGTGTGGTGGTACATAACTCTTATCTCAAAGTGTAAGTGTGTGTGTGTGTGTGTGTGTGTGTGTGTGTGTGTGTGTGTGTGTGTGTGTGTGTGTGTGTGTGTGTGTGTGTGTGTGGGTGCGCGTGTGTCAGCTACTTGGGCAGGGACATGAAGCACTGGTTGGACAGGGAGTCTGGAGGTATTAGCTTGCCCACTAGACTGAGATCTGGATCCTATAGCTGTGCCATGGGGAGTTTTATTGGGGATCTGGAGAGAAAGGGAGAAACCAGCCCCAGACTGACTGTGATCGCTGTGTGCTCTTAAGGGAAATTGTACTTTACTGTGTGTGCATTTATTATCCTTTCCCTATATGGAAGCCCCTTACTGGTGTTAGTGGTGAGGAGTGAGGCTCCTTGATTGCTGGGCCAGTGCATGGGCATCGGATATTGATTGTTTGGCAGTGGTGGGATATCCACACCACATATTAATTGGTTGGCAATTGGCTTGTAGTGGTGTGGATACTGAATTCCTGTAGCTTGTGTATAGTGATCTCAATGTGTTTTTGTACTCTAAATCAGCCACACAGTGAATACTCAGATTTCAGATCACAATTGTTTTATTTCTTTTGTTAGCTTAGTCAGGGAGAGTACGCAAACATGTCAGCAGAGGAGTATGGAAACTGACAAGGAGCCAGCTGACTGAGATGTGCCAGGCTAAAAGACTGGTGCTTGTAAACCTGACTAAGGCAGACCTGATTGCAGCCTTGGTCACAAGCTGCATCAGAAAACAGCAACCAGGATGATGATCAGACTGGCAGTGGAGATGTACCTCACTCAGTGAATGGACAGCTCAACCTTTCTGCAGAGGACTTAAAAATCCATCTAGCGCTAGAGAGACTTGAGTTGGAGGCCAGGCATTTGGAAACAGAAGCAGCTGAGAGACTGAGTCATCTAGAGAGTGAGGACAATGAGAAACTGCGATTTTTGCAGGCTGAGGAGAATAAGAAACTGCTACGCCTGGAAGCTGAGGAAAAGGAAAGGCAGAGGCAGCATGAAAAGGAGATGCTGACTCTTCACCAGACTCATGGAGGTAATGGGAAAGGTAGTAATCGGACCCCAGAAGCACAAAAGGTCAGTAAATTTCTTCAGCAGTTTACAGAGGGGGATAATTTTGATAGTTTCATTCATATGTTTGAGAGGGTATGTAAACAGTATGATGTTGACCAAAGCCTCTGAGTACAGTTCCTGACCCCCTTACTCTATGGTAAACCTGTAACTCTGTTGTCTAAACTTGCTGATTGTGAATATTTTGGTTATACTAATGTTAAGAACTGTTTGTTAGAATGTTTTAAGCCAACACCTGAAACTTACAGGAAAAAGTTTTGTGAACATACACGCAAAGCAGATGAAAGTGTGTGTGAATATGTTTGATGAACTGAGCACTTATTTTTCATAGGTGGGTGAGTGCATGTCAGGTCACCACTTTTGAAGGGCTGCCAGATACTTTGGTAAGGGAACAAGCCCTTAGCACTTTGCCTGAGGACATGAGAATCTGATTAGCTGGCAGACAATGTGCTCCTTCAGAGGAGTTGGGGAAGTAAGGAGACCTATACCTGGCAAGCAGGGCATCCCTGCACAGGAAAGGGACCCCCAGTACTGCTCATGGGTCTAAAGGAACCCATGGTGAGCAGCCCACACTGCCCCAACAGAATCTGTCAGTAACAGGGGAAGCCACTAGTCCAGGTATACATCCAGGACCTAGGGTTAAATGTTTTGAATGCAACCGGTAGGGCCATGTGGCATACAGATGTCCATGGAGGCAAGGTAGGGAACAAATGGTGAGGGAACCAGTAAGTGGGGAATGACAAAATGCCAATCGTAGGTTGTCTTGAGACAACAATGGTACCACACTACCAGCCTGCAGATGTCCTGATAGGGAAGGATTTGGATGAGCTAGTACCATGTGCTTATGCAGTTCCATGCAGTCAGGCTAGGAGACAAGCATGTGGGTCTGGTAGCTTGGGGGAGACCCAGGCAGACTGCATACTTGTGGCCAGGACTGGTGAGGTGGTTACTTCACAGAGGGAGTTACTCTGTAGCAGTGAGACTGAATGTGAGCCACAGCTGCTTGTGGGTAGCAATGCTCCCTTGGACAGAGTAACTGCATAGGTAGAGGTGAGTAGTTGCACCCATGCTGACAGTGAGGCACCACTGTCAGAGGATGCCAGACTTCCTGTGGAAAGGAGCTGGGAAGGGTTACAAAGAGAGTTGAGACAGGCTCAGCTCTCAGACTGTACTTTGGAAGGCCTGAGGCAGGTAGCTAGTGAGGCACCTGATTCTCAAGGGAAGGAGGATTCTGTATACTGGGACAAAGGGTTACTGTATAGAGAGTGAGGGCTAGAAGGTGAGAGAGAGTACAGCAGTTGGTAGTGCCTAGAGCCTAACATCTGGCACTTCTAGCCATAGCCCATAATCATCCATTTGCAGGTCATATGGGCATAAAATGTACAAAGAGACGTAGTATGCAGAACTTCTATTGACCTGGAATTTCCAGAGATGTAACAGGGTACTGCAGGACCTGTGAGCAGTGCCAAAAGGTAGGCAAGGAGGAGAAAAGGTGAGAGCTCCTTTGATGCCTTTGCCTGTGACTGAGAAGCCATTTCAGAGGGTAGCTATGGATATTGTGGGGCCTCTTGAGTATCCAAAGTTCCACAAGGAAAAAGTACATCCTAGTGGTAGTGGATTATGCTACACGATACCCTGAGGCAGTGGCTCTGTCCTCCATTGAGGCAGAAAAGGTGGCAAATGCTTTGTTAGAGATTTTCAGCAGTGTAGGTTTTCCAAAAGAAATACTGACAGAAGTGCCAATTTCATGTCAGAGCTGGTTTGTCTGTGGAAGTACTGTGAGGTGAAGCACCTGAAGACCACCCCAACCATCCCCAGACTAATGGTCTTGTTGAGAGGTTAAACTCTACAATCAAGTCCATGCTACGGGCATTTGCAGACCAGTTTAAGAGGGAGTGGGACAAATATCTGACCATATGGGCATAGGGTGAGGGGACTTCTAGATTTAATTTGAGATAAGTGGGAAGGTGAGTGCAACTCTCACAAGGAGTCTGTTGTGGCATATGTCCTAAACCTCAGAACAAGGCTCAGGAACTCATGGGCCTGGCCCAGGAGAACCTGACAGAAGCCCAGTAGCAGAAAAAGGTGTGGTATGACAGGAATGCTCGAGCAAGAGAGTATGTTGTGGGACAGGAGGTAATGGTTCTCATTCCTGTCAGACACAACAAGCTGCAAGCAGCTTGGGAGGGACCCTACAAGGTGGTAAGAAAGGTAAGTGATGTTAACTACATGGTGGAACTGCTAGGCAGGGGTACAAATTGTACCATCTTAACATGATGAAACCTTACCATGACAGGGAGGCCCTTGTGCTGATTATTTCCAGTAGCTTGCAGGAGGAATCTGAGGGAGATGTGGTGACTGATCTACTCAGTGAGGCTCGGACTGACACCTCAGTGGAAGGGGTAGCAATGTCCCAACAGCTATCTCCTACCCAGATATGAGAAATCTGAGCAGTGTTACAGGAGTTTGGGGACCTGTTCACTGGGAAATCAGGTGGATACAGGAACCCAAAGGCCTATTAAGGCAGACCCCTTATAGTGTGCCTGAGAGAATCAAAACAGACTCTGAGGGAGAAATGTTAGAACTAGGGGTAATTCAAGAGTCCAACAGTCCCTGGGCCTCCCCAGTGGTGCTGGTGCCAAAGAAGGAAGCAGCACCAGGCTCTGTGTGGACTACAGGAAAATAGTCACACAGAGTCAGATGTTTACTCCATGCCTAGGACAGATGAGGCCCTAGAGCAGCTGGGGGGTGCTAATTATCTTACAACCACTGATCTTACTAAGCGTTACTGGCAAGTGCCCTTGACTCCCAGTGCTAGAGAGAAGTCAGCCTTTGTGACTCCTTTTGGCTTGTATGAGTTCACACAGATGCCCTTTGGAATGAAAAATGCCCCAGCGACTTTCCAGAGGCATGGTAGATCACATCCTAGCAGGAGGGTTTGCCCTTGCTTATCTAGATGATATTGCCATCTACAGCCATTCCTGGCAAGAGCACCTTCAACATGTCAGGGAGGTGCTGGGCAGACTATAGATGGCAGGGTTAACCATTAAGCTCAGCAAATGTGAGGTGGGTATGGCAAAGGTCTCCTACCTGGGACATAGAGTGGGGAGTGGTAAGATCAGGCCAGAACCTGCCAAAGTGGAAGCCATTCAGGCATGGCCTGCACCTGTTACCAAAAGCAGGTCAGGGCATTTTTAGGGACAGCAGGGTACTACAGAAAGTTAATCCCCAGTTAAAGTACCATAGCTGCTCCCCTCACAGACCTGACAAGGAAAAACAGGCCAGATGAGGTAGTGTGGACCACAGCATGTGAGCAGGCATTCCAGAAGCTTAAAGAAGCTTTGGGAGGACCCCCTGTGTTAGCCAGTCCAGATTACAGCAAAGAATTTGTTGTGCAGGTGGATGCTTTGAACCATGGGGTGGGGGCTGTACTTAGCCAGATTTCTTCAGAGGGAGAAGAACACCCAGTGGTTTATCTCAGTCATAGGCTCCAACCCAGGGAGGAATGCTATGCAGCTGTAGAAAAGGAATGTCTAGCCATAGTGTAGGCACTGCAGAAATTTCAGCCTTATCTGTATGGAAGAAAATTCACTGTAGTGACTGATCACAATCCCCTAACATGGTTAAACAAAGCCAGCCAGCAAAATGCCAAGTTGCTAAGATGGACCCTAGGGTTGCAAGCATATATGGCAGTGCAACACCGCAGTGGGATTACCAATGCCAATGCAGATGGGCTCTCAAGACAGGGAATGGGGTACGGTATACTCAGACCTAACCCTCTCAAGCAACATTTCTCAAGGGTCACTTGAAAAACTAGCTTGAGTTCTCCGGGGGGGGGGGGTGTATGAAGATAGGTGAAGGCTGCCAGCCTAGCTAGATAGAATTTTGTACATAATTCTGTCATTTGTAAATATTAATATAAGCCACAGGCTTTTCTCTTAAATGTGAAAGGACTGTATTGGATGTTGAACTGCAAAAAAAAAAAAATGTAACAGTGCACTCTGCTGTAAGAAAGCTGATAAGTCAAGCATTGTGAAATTCTTTGATCTTATCCAGGGAATTGTTATGGCTAGGCTTGGATAGGCCCTAGGGCCGATAGCCTAGTACCAACCTATGAACCTATAATCTAAAACACGGAGCCGAGATGTCTAGAGGGAGGGATTCTGCCTACTGTTTTGAGGCCAGAGTTAATGGATTTAATTTGCATGTATAATTTATTTTATTGCTCTGGCTTCCTGACCAGCTACAAGATCAAAAGGGCTATTAACCTCTAAATTTCTGTTAGCCTGGGAACCAGAAAGAAATGATGTAATCTGAAATGAGTCAGTGGTACTATGTTATTAATTTAAGGACAGAAAGAATGAGGGCTTTCAGCATTTGTCTTGAGAACATCCAACTCACCAGCACTCTGCCTGTGTTCTATATGTAAGTTTATTTTAGAACTGTGTTTTCTCTTAGATATAGCTAGGAACTAGGACGATTAGATTAGTTTTTTTTTTCTGTACTGATGTCAGAACTTTTCTATTGTATTATTTTAAGTATTTCACTGTGATCTCTAAACTCTTGACTAGCACTGTGTAGTAAGAAGTATTATTATTAAATATTTTTAAACCTTTCAACTCTGGCTGTTTTGTGTAGAGATGAGCCTCTCCAATAAGCCTTGACTGTTCAGTTGCACTTACTATTTGGATAATACCCCTTTCATAAGGGCCTTTTAGTAGCTGCTAAATATTAGTGGGTGGTGGCAAGTGGTACTACCATATAGTTTATGTAAAAAGGGCACAGCTGAAGAGCCTGTGCCAGCTTTCCCCAGGAGTGTCTGTGTGGTTGTATATAACTCTCATCTCAAAGAGTGTGTGTGTCAGCTACTTGGGCAGGGACACGAAGCACAGGGTGGACAGAGAGGGTGCTGGAGGTTTTAGCTTGCCCACTAGGCTGAGATCTGGACTGTATAGCTGTGCCAGTGGGGCGTCTTGATGGGGATCTGGAGAGAAAGGGAGAAACCAGCCCCAGACTGACTGTGATCTCTGTGTGCTCTTAAGGGAAATTGTACTTAAATGTGTGTGTATTTGTTATCCTTTTCCTATATGGATGACCCTCACTGGTGTTAGTGGTGAGGACTGAAGCTCCTTGATTGCTGGGCCAGTGCACTGGTGTCACATAAGCTATGGAAAATAAAAAGAAAACACACACACACAGGAACACACTCCAACTAAAACAGGTGTTAAAAGGATAGAGGAAAAATAGAATTTTTTTTTTTTAATTATAGTTAGAAGTTAAAAGAGCATCCTCTAACTTAAACGGATGTTGGAAAAGGAGAGGGTGCAACACTTACACAGGCAAACAAAACGTCCTCTAACTTAAATGGATGTTGGAAGAGGGAACACTCGCACAGCCAGAAAAACATCCTATAACATAAACAGAAGTAAAGAAGGGTAAGGAAATTGATAAACTAAGTAAAAGATAATAGAGGAAAAACTAAGTAGAAATTGCAAAAAATATAATTAAGCTTTCACTTAGCCCAGAGCTTCCTGGAAGGATCACGTTTTTCGCAGAGTGGCAAATGAGATCTAGGGGTTTAAGGAATTGCATTATGGGTAAGGGAGAATGCCCATGAGCTTTGCTGAAGGCCTGCAGCTTTTGAAAAAGGCTGAGATGGATCAGATCCGACCCAAAAGTGAGAATAAATGTGAGCCTGACAACATCACACCAATAGTTATGTACTTACCATAACTTGGTATCTGTGTTATCCTATTTCATTACTCCTCACATCTGGGTCTTGGATCAGATGTCGGATCCGATCCGGCACTTTACAGAGTAGATTCAAGGCTCAATCTATCCTCCCAGCTCCCATAATACTTTTCTACCTTCAAACTCTCAGATCGAGTTTGCTGACCAAGGACAGGAAAACACCATGACACCTGACTATCCAAATGGGAATAGGCAAAAATAGCATTAGAACTGCGAGAGCAGATAGCTCAAAGGTCCAAAACTCCAGCCTCTCCAGAACCACCAGAAACAGGAAAGGGGAGTGGGAGGTGATGAATAATGAAACAGGATAACACAGATACCAATTTATGGTAAGTACATAACTATTGATCTGATGTTATCCATTTCATTATTCATCACATCTGGATCAGAATCCCCAGCTACAAAGAACCCAGGTGGCCCTAAGGAAGGACGTGCCTGAGCACCGTGGAACCAAAATATGCTCTGCCTCTGCAGATCATATCCAGTTTATAATGGGCAACAAAAGTGTGAGGAGTGGACCAAGTGGCCACAGCACAAATCTCATCTAAGGACATCCTGGCAGCAAAGGTTGAAGTAGTAGCCACTGACCTAAGAGAATGCACCTTAGGAGGATGAGACAGCTCCATTTTTCTCAGAGTAAACCTGGGAAATACGGGTCTATATTAAAATGTCGACTCTGAAATGTTCAACACCAAAATGTCGAACTACAAAAATAGCGAACGGCCATATAACAGATTTCTTTCCAATGGAAAGAAATCGGTTGGCCAAACAACAACGGCACACACAAACAACTATATGGCTGGGAAAAAGCAATATAGTAACCCCCTGGATATAATCTTGAGAACCCACTGATTGTCTGTTATGGATGCCCAGGCAACTGGGTGCAATGAAAAATTACCCCAACTGCATCCAGGGCAAGACAGCAAGGCAACGCCTTACGGGCAATGAAAAGGCTTCTCAGAGAAAGGTTCCCTGGAGCCCTGATTTTAAGGACCACCTCTGTCCCTAGGGTGGCATCTCCCATTGAATCCCCTTCCTTTGCCTCTGGAAAAGGAATCTTCTGGAGCACCTTGGAAGGAATCCTGTGACTGGCGGAATCAGAGTTTCTTACTAACCCACTGGTTTTGGAAAAGGACCTTTGGGAGTAGAAAATCTGATCCAGACCGCCAACAAACTTGCACTCCTGCTCACTGCAAGTTATGGTTTCCTTGACAGAAGGTCCAAATAATAAGGAACCATCAAATAGGGCATAAGTAAAAGACGCCTTGAAGGGTTCCACAAACCAGCATAACTGCATCCAGGCATGACACCTGATGGCAATGCCTGCATTGGCCGCTCAAGAGGGTACCTTGCTCTACAGTGGAAATTAATCTTGAGTAATTGGTACTAGAAGAAAAAGTGGTGAGCTTGGGAGATACCTTCTTGAGGTCCTCTGCCAAAAGACTCATCATTATCTGGGCCCTAAGGAAACTCATTACCGCCTCCATGTCTGAGGGTAAGATGCTCCTGTAGGATCTGGAAGAGGCTGAAGAATGAGTGGATTTAGAAGGGGAAACAGATATATATCTAAAAGAAAGTAGTGAACTATATTAAAAATGCACAGTACAAATAGCTATGCTACAGGAGACATATTTGGAAAGAAGTGAACATGTGGATTTGATACAGAAAGGATTTCAGGACGGCTATTCAGTTGAATATCTGGGGCAAAGGGAATGGAGAGCACTTATATTAACTGCTAGATGAGCTCCAATAGTGATAGAAGTGGAAAATAAAATAAGGGGCTAATGCCAAGGGAGGAGGATTATGCTGGCATGCATTTATACTCCACCCAAAATTGCTACAATGGAGCGTAAGAAAATTCTGGGAGAAATGATCAGCTTTCAGCAGGGATTATTTATTTATAGGTGGGGACTGGAATTTGACTTGCAACTGTGAAGATGTATCTGGAGAGCCTAGAAAGGAAAACACAATAAAAAGGGTACTTTTTGAAGAAATTTATGAAAATATTTGATATGGAATATGTGAATTCAGTAGTAGGAGTTCTTACAGAATTTACATTTCATTCCCCAAGGTACAAACACTGAGCTCGGCTAGACAGAAATTATATTTCACAACAACATGTGCATTTAATTGAACGTTTCAATATGCATCCATTAACTATTTCAGATCCAGCACTAATAATAAGTAAAATAAAAATGAAACACTGGTGTTATGCCAACTATCTGTTAAACAGAGGTGAATTTAAAGAATTAACAGTGGAAATAATTTGGGAGTTATTAGGGAAGATAGACATTTCTTCTGGGGTGGGAAAAAATTAAAGATGAGTTTAAAAACGGGATGGAAAAAGATCAAAAGCTTTTAGCACAACAGCTCAGGCAAGAGAAAGCAGGAAAGGTTATTGTCAAGCTTAGGAAGCCTATAACAAGGAAAATAACCAGAGATCCTATAGAGGTATTAGAAATATTTCAAAAATGTTATGAATATCAGTATAAAACAGAAAAATGAGGAAAACAAGAATAAGTACAAGTGGAAAGAATTACACATTTCATATGCCAAGGTCAGAGGTAGATGAGGCTCAATTACTAACAATTAGGGTAGCAGGAAATGAGATAAAATAGTGACGTATAAACAATTTAATGGAAAGTCTCCAGGAATAGATGATATTCCTGTGAAAGTATGGATAAAGAGCTGCAAGGTTTTGTTTAACAGAATTTTAAAAAGGAGGAGAAGCACCAACGTCCTGAAAGAATGCTGTGGTGGTTGTAATACCTCAAGATGGTAAAGACCCATCACATCCAGTCATTCAGGCCCATTTCAATTCTGAGCCATGATTATAAAGTGTGTATGTCTACAACGGCTAAATGAAGGGCAAAGGTGATACCAAAATCAATATGGATCAATGTGGTCTTGTGGAGAGGAGGCATATATATGACATTAACAGAACAGTGATGATCCAGAGGGAAACAGAATGTAAGAAAATACCACTGTTGTTGGTGGGTCTTCATGCAGAGAAAGCATTCGACAAATAATAGGACGTCCCTATGAATTAAGCCAAACCGCATTCTCCTACAAGAATGCAACTACCCTTCCATAAACTGGGAGACATACAATCACAAACATACACCTAGAGATTTCTAGACTTCATCAATACAAACAGTATGGAAAAGTTAGTCCACACCCCAACCAAGAGCAATAAAATCCAGCATTTAAGCCATAAGAATATGTGGGACCAAGTGCAACTTCCTCCCTGGTCAAATCAGACCAGAAGTTTAATCCCATTCACCATAAGACTGAAGCCTGAAGCATCTTCCAGTACATTGGTATTCAGAGGTTATGCAAATGCTAATCTACTAAACTGAGTAATGACCTGGCTAAATTCAAAAGTCCCTTCCATCTTGATGTCCCCATTGCTTATGCAGAATCCTTTCCTGTCAAATTTTATGAACATATAAATAGCGCCACAGATGCATCCATTTCCCACAGAAATAAATACAATGTCAAATTCAAAAACAACACCCACCTATGATTGGACCCAAATATAAACAGGCCATCTATAATAAAAGAAAAAAAAAACTATTGCACACAAAAATAAATCTCTCTGTCAAGATGCCAAAAATAGTCCTGATAAAGTAAAAAAGGAGTTATGGTTTCACCATAACGTTCCATGTTTGTAGTTCATCTCACCCATCATTCTTACATATGGGTTTGGAGCCAATCCTCGGCTCCGACTCAGCCTTTTTGCAAGCTCAAAGTGTTCTAGTTGGCTCGTGGCTAAGTAGGTATCCCACAGTGCACCAGTACAATCCCTAGATCTTGTTTGCTGCTAACTATAGACAGAAAGAACAAAAACTATCCAGAAAGAACATAATAAAAGGTCTCCACTTATATCTCCTTCTCCAGATCCTTCCAGGAAGGGGGGGTAGGAGGGTGGGTTCATAAGAATGAAGGGCGAGATGGACTACAAACATGGAACGTTATGGTGAGCACATAACTTCTTTATGTTCTGTAGTCCTATCTTGCCTTCATTCTTACATATGGGACAGCATCCCTAGCACCTTATTCTTTGGTGGCTCACGGAAAAATACTCCTTAGTACCATGGGACCAAAGGAGGCTCTACCCCTAGAGGTCAAATCCAATTTGTAATGAGTAATAAATGTGTGAGGGGTATCCCATGTTGCTGCTGCGCAGATATCAATTGGAACTCTGGCTTGAAAGGCTGCAGAAATAGACTAAGATCTCGTGGAATGAGCCTTAATTTTGAAATGTAAAGGCTTGCCATCAGAAGAATAAATGTAGGATATACAACTGAAGATCCAATTAGAGAGGGTCACTTTGGAAATCGGGAGACCTAATCTGAAGTCGGAGAAGGAAACAAATAATTAGTCTGACTTCCTGAATTCCTTGGTCCAGTGTAAATAAAACCGTAATTATCTGTGAACGTCCAACTGATGGAATCTGTATTCTGCTGCGTTGGAATGATTAGGGAAAAACACCGGAAGCTCTATAGCGTGGTTCAAGTTGTTATGGCAGCACACCTTGGGGACGAAGGATGGATTAGTACAAAGAGATACTGTGTATTTGTGAAAAATCAAATAAGGGGGTTTTACAGACCATGCTTGTAACTCTGAAACTCGTCTAGCAGATGTGATTGCCACCAGAAACAAAGTCTTCCAAGACAGAAATTTCAAAGGAGACGAATGAGCTGGCTCAAAGGGTGGAGACGTTAATTTGGATAGAATGAAGTTCAAATCCCCTGAAGCAAACGGTTCCTGCAAGGGAGGTCTCAACAAAGTGGCCCCTTTAAGGAAGGTCTTGCATAACCTGTGACATCAGACTGGACTCCTGTTGACCCAAATGGAAATTTGAAATTGCTGCCAACTGAACCCTGATTGTGGCAGCAGCAGAGCCCTGGTGAAAGAGTTCAGACAAGAATTCAATACCACCGGAATAGATGCAGTATAAGGGTCAACATTCCTTTCCTCAGCCCAAATAGAAAACCTTTTCCATTTGCTGGTGTATAACTTTCTAGTGGAGGGTTTATGAAAAGATGCAAGAAATCATGAAGCCTGACTAGGGATGGAACTGGAGCAGCCAAGCTGTCAAACTGAGGGTGTGGAGGCTGGGATGAAGAGAGCCTGACATGTGCGTCAATAGATCTGGCACTGGGTCCAGAGTCCATGAGTTGTCTAGTAGGTGAGGCCCGAGGAAGGGGAACCAAACCTGATGAGGCCAGTAAGGAGTGATGAGGATCAATTTGCTTCCTAGCATTTTCGCTTTCTGAATAACCTTGGATATTAGAGTAAAGGGCGGGAAAGCATAAAGGAGACTCAGGGGCCAATCGTGAACAAGTGCATCTCCTGGTGACTCCCACGAAGGGAGGATGAGGGAAAAATAGCTGCTGCATTTGGAGTTGATCGGGCTAGCAAAAAGATCGCAGCAAGGCTGTCCCTATCTGTGGAAAATCTGTTCCACTATTTCCTGCTTCAGAGACCACTCGTGAGGCATCAAGATTGCCTGGCTGAGTTTGTCGGCTATCACGTTGGTTGTCGCCAGAATGTGTCTCGCCACAAGAAAGGGTTGAGAAGATATAACCCATTTTCAAACCTGAATGGCCTCTCAAAAGAGTGGGTATGATCTGGTTCCACCTTGTTTGTTGAGATACCATACTACCAACATGTTGTCTGACTGTAGTGCAACTGTCCCAAGAGGAAAAACGTTGTAGAGTGCTTGCAACAGGAGTACTGCCCTTCATCTCTAGGACATTGATATGCAGGTGGGCCTCGTGATCTTGTCATGTGCCGTGGACAGTCCTGCTTAGATAATGCCCCCTCCCCCACCCTATATGTGAGGCATCCATGGTCACAGTGGCAACAGGTTGGCGAGGGAGGAATGGGGTGCCTGTCAAACTGATTGGGTTGGATCCAGAAACAGAGGTCCTTCTTGCAAGACTCTTAACAGGATGTGGTGGTATAGCAGCAGTTGTTGGAAGGACCACTGGGACGATAGAAGCCATTGAAGAATCCGCATGTGTAGTCTGGCTGAATGCACTAGCAATATGGTGGAGGCCACAGTCCCTACAAGTTTCAGACCAGTCTTTGCCTTGACTTTTCAAAGATGAAGATGGCAAATTTGTTGTATGAGAGTCTGTGCCCTTTCTACTGGAAGACGAGCCAACATGGCTACTGTGTCCATTTCTGCACCTATAAAAGTCATAAATTGAGAGGGCGATAAGGCAGATTATACCCAATTTATAGTAATCCCCAACTGGGACTACAGTTGGATAGTGGTGTCTCTGGTTTGAAGTAGAAGATGCCTGGTGGGGACAGTCAGGAGCCAGTTGTCCCAATACGGAAACACCTGGAATCCTAGACATCTCAGGTGAGCTGTCACTACTGCCATACACATGGTGAACACCCTGGGGGCTGTGGTGAGACCAAAGGGCAGAGCACAAAACTGGTAGAGACTGGCTCCCAGCCGGAAGCGTAGATGGCTCCTTGTAGCTCTGTCCATTTTTATATGGTAGTATGCGTCTTGGAGGTCTATTGAGCACATCCAAGTGTCTTTCCCTAATAGAGGGAGTATAGACTGCGGTGTCACCATCCGGAACTTGTCCTTCTTTACAGATTCGTTTAGTTTGCTGAGGTCTAAGATGGGTCACCAGTTCCTTGCACGTTTTGGCACTAAAAAGAATCTGGAATAAGTCCTGAATCCTACTTGGTCTGCGGGGATGGATTGGACGAGTGTTTGCAAACAACTTGTTCACTTCTACAGTTGCTTGATCTCTGTGATTGGGTGGAACATCTGGGATCCTCTTGGCAACACGAGGTGGGAGAGAAAAGGGTATGGAGAAACATCTGGTGATAATTCTTTGTATTCATCTGTCTCGAGTGATACTTACCAGGCTACCAGATACAAAGAAATGTGACCCCCGACCGGCTCCAGAGAAGCACAGTCAGACCACACATCAGGAGCGCTGATAGGGCCTGTCCCAAAATGAATAGCGGCCTCCCTGGTTTTGCGGTCTTCCCTGCCTCTAGGGCGACATCTACTATTCACTCCTCCTCTGCCTTTGAAGGAGAAGTCACCCTTTGCATCCTGGAAAAACCTCTGGGACTTCTTGAACCACCTTTTACCACCTCTCTGACCTTGGGATATGGTCTAGAGGGGACTATAAAACGTACTCCCATGGCAGAGGGTGTTTTCCCTTCTTGCTTGCACCGGGTGAGTGTGTTTTACCTTAAGTCCAAACAATGAAGAACCATCAAAGGGAGCATTGGTAAAAGTAGACTTGAACAGCTCTGCAAAATTACACGAGTGCATCCACGAGTGCCTCCTTAGGGAAACTCCTGAACCCACTGCCCTGCTTGCTCTATAAGAGATCAGCCTCATGAACAAGTTAATAATGGAATTCAAGGTGGACAACTGAGCAGACATCTCATCAGGGACTCCTTCAGTAGATGTACCTTGTAGAATCTCTCCTAGCTCCTTCAGGAGATCTCTCTGAAGCCTTGTAAAGTGTGTTAGGTAGTTCAGCGATCTGAGTGTGAATGCTGCTAATGAAAAGATACACTTCCCGTATCTGTTCATTGTTCAAGACTCCTTGTTGGGCAGATGGACAGAAGTTGTCTCCGCTAGTTCCTTCTTAGTGGCCGCCGTCACCAGAATGGCATTGACGGGAGCACCCTTTGATAAAAATTCCTTCTCCTTGGGGGCTGACAGAAATTTATTAGGTCTCCTGGGGACTGGCTCCACGGCATCAGGAGTCTCCCACAACTTTTGACTAACAAGCTCTAAAAGTTCGTCAAAGGGTGGAAACACCCAAGAGGCTGAAGATTGAGACCCGAAAGCATTCAGGTACACAGACTCCTCATCAGAAGGGTTAACAGTGCAGCAGCCACACCTCTGCTTGAGGATCTCTAAGATGTCCACAAAGGTGACAGCAGAGGACGACTTGGGGGACCCTTCTGACTCCTCTAGGTCAGTGTTGAAAGTAAGAGACTCATCCTGGGAGTCTACATGCTTCCTCTTGCATGTCTTCTTCCTTGGGGGCTCCTCGGAAGGGTATTCTGGGGAGGTCTCAGAATAGTGGGGGTCACCAGCTGAAGGCTCCTGAAGCTGCGGGTCTCTGCTCTCCAGAGAGCGAGTGGGTGCTGAGACGGAAGTAGGTGCCCGACGGGAAGAGTGTCGGTACCTCTGGGTGGAGCTGATGATCGGGACAGCACACTCATCATCTCGAAGGCGAACCTCTCTGGCTCCGAAGACCTCCCAGACTCCGAGGAGACAGAGGATGCTATCGGCTCCGAGATAGATGTAGAGTCTGAGCTCACCCTAGCCAACGCACTGACAGGAAGACTCGGAACCAAAGAGGTTCAGTTCCAGGCGGCCCTGTTGGGGCTGACTGGACAGCTTCAGCTCCTAGACATCACAGACGGCACCAAAGGTGTCGGAGCGGAACTCAGCTCCGAGACAACCTCAGGGGGAGCTGGAACCGAGGATTTCACAACCAGTGGTACCAAGCACTCTGGCTCCAAAAGCCTAGCACGGCTCAGAGGAGGAATCACAAAAGGGTAATGGACTCAAGTGGCTCCGGAACAGACTGGGTTGGAGCCAACAGCATTTTCGGTTAGGTAGATGACTTCAGGAGTCTCAGCATTACTCTTTCCACATCTTCTTCCGATAGACTACTGGAAGATCTGGAAGACAGAGTGGAAGATCTAGATCTCTGTAATATAGGGGACCTTAGTGTAGGGGAGACCAGCAAAGGATCTCTAGACCGGCTCCGATGTCTATCGGTGGTCGGCTCCAAACTGCCTGGTGCCGACACCGTAGCCATTGTAGCTGTGTCCTGGATCAGTTCCAAACTTAGTGGAGCCGAGGAAGAGGAAGACTTGTCTGGTTTGGAAATTTTGGGAGGCGGTTCCGATGCACCAGACGGCACCAGGGAATGCCTCTTAGAAGGTTTTGTCTTCTCTTTCTTGGAACCATGAGATTTAGAGGAGGAAGAGAAGCTGGCCAGGTCTTCCTCAAAGGAGGGCTTAAGGAGGCCTTTTAGTATCAGTTTATTCTTTCTCTCCTGCAATACCCTGGCACTGAACGAGTGACAAAACAAACACGTTTCTTGTAAATGGATGGCCCCGAGGCAGTACACACAGTTACTGTGGCCATCGGTAATGGACATCTTCTGCGAGCATTTAACACACTTTTTAAACCCAGAGGGTTTATGCTCTTTAACCTCCTTAAACAGATCAATGAAGATGCAGCAAAAAGGACACAGTCAAACACCCAGAAAGAGAACTGGATCCTCTAACTTAAACGGGCCTAGCCCTTATCGTACTGGCAATCACACAACCATGAGGACTATGTCCTCTATCTAAAACGGGCCTAGCCCTGGGTAGAATGAGAGGAAGAAACCTAGGTCCTCTAACTAAAACGAACCTAGAAATAGGATAGAAGGTCAGAAATAGCAAAATTAGTTACACACACACCAGAAAGAGTCTCTAAACAATAACTATACCTTAGAAGTGATAAGGGTTGACAAATCAGGAACCCTTGTCAGCTAAGGTAAATCTGTCAAAAAAAATATGCGGACTACTCCACAAAAAACTAGCTTAAGCTAACAACACAGCACACTAAGAACACTAAATAGCTAAGCTCTAAAGAATACTGCACACAGAAGTTGAATTAAGTGCAAACACGCCTTGAACACTAACTATTACACTACCAATATCTGAACTAACTAGAGTAAATAACAATCAAGGGCAAAACGTCCGGAAAGAAACTAACTAGCATACAGGATACCAATGAGAACAAGGCCAACGGCCAACCAGTTCTCAACAATAATTAGCTAAACAGAGGAAAGATATACTGTAATAGACTAAATTACACTAACGACAGGAAACAACACTCGTAAAAGCTATATAATTCTATATAAAACTGAAAATAGCACAAATAGAAAAAAAAAATTAGCAAAATGTGTTAAACTTAGCCACGGCCAAGAAGAAGCACATTCAAACTCGTCGACGTGGCAAACGAGATCTGGGGATTGTACTGGTGCACCATGGGATACCTACCCAGCCACGAGCCAACTAGAAGACTACGAGCTTGCAAAAAGGCCGAGTCGGAGCAGAGGATTGGCTCCGAACCCATATGTAAGAATGAAGGTGAGATAGGACTACACAACATCAATGAACTCCAGACCATAATCAAATCAAAGACACAAGGTAAAAAAAAAATAAAAAACTGCTACCCAGGTGGACAAGCACAGAACATTCTATAATTATGTTAATGAAGCAATGAATGAGGGAAAAACAGTGCACATTACATATCTAGACCTCACAAAGGTGTTCTAACACATTCTCACACTAGGGTATTGCAGAAAAGTTCTCTCAGCTAAATATCAATTCCTAAGTAACTCAGTGGATAGTAAATACGATCACAAATTTAGGGTAAGCGGCTATATCTCTTCCGAAAGACCTGTCGCTAACAGTGGTGCCATCATAAACTCTCCAGAGGAGACCAAGATCCTCCCAGAGGACCTGTAGCAAACAAATAGTTGGTGTCAAAACCATGAACTAAAACCAAATGCCAAGAAGTATATAACTGTGTCCTTTGGCAAGCATGAAATCCCTTGTAATCAAGACATTAACACACCCATGAAAATTGATCCCACTCCCACGTTGGGTATCTGAAAACTTATGTTGACAATGAACTGTCCTTTGATCACCACCCTTCCTTTGTTGTAAGGAAGTCCTTTTTCATTGCACAGCTTATATCTAAAGGCATTACATTCAGATCCAGGGATGTTACTGTTCCACTTTAATTGGTACTCATTAGGCCAGTCACTGAGTATAACACCCCCTTTGGTAAGTACCTGCCCAAACATGTCACTGCTGCAGTAACCATAAAGCTTTCTCACTGGAAAAAAAAAACAAAAAAGCACTGTCCCTCTTCTCAGTATCATGCATGCCACTGTAAGGCAATGTCTGTCTTATGTATAGAGCTTCAACATGTCTTGTTTTGTAAGACTTATTACACATTCCTAAGTCAGGTGGTATCACAATAAATAGAACCTGTTTATAGGTTTGTATCACAGAGAACAAAGTGGGACAGATTCAATAAACTGTACACTAAGTGTACACGGTATACACTCAACATTCTTATCAAAGTTTTTGTGCTTTCTAATCACTCAAAGAGTGCACCAAGTGTACATGTAGTCTATACTTTGTGGCAACCTTTATGAAACCCTGTCAATATTTAAAGCTGCTTGAATATCAGTCCGAAAAGATGTCAGTTATGTCTGTGTTGTCTGTTTACTCAGAACGGTGTACACTTAGTGTAGGCATTATTGAATCCCAGGGAGTGTCTTTGGAATAGTCTTTCAGTTCACATAAACAAAATACTTCTCAATTGTATTCACATGCAATATGGAGAAATGGATGAACAACCAAAAATTCACCCCAATTTAGCAACCCTGTCCCTCATGGACAGGAGAAACATGCAAACATCCCAACATATCCTTGTTTGTCTATCTCTGGGTTAAACGTATGCAAAACATAAGGGCTTCAAACCACAAGGGGAGAGTAATTTGGCCCAGAAATTGTAGTTTATTGGCCATTTGGTCAGTTTTTCCATCTCTTTCAACTTTCTGGTTTAAAAGCCCGTGCTTGTTTCCCACCTTTCCTGTAGCTAATCTAGTCCAGATATAGATTTAGTGCATCCAGGACTGTTTGTAAGCTTCTGAGCAGTGCCAAAGTCTGCTCTTCAATTTTTCCCTTAGATCTGATAGTTCTCTCCTCTCCTAAACTTTTACTAGCTTGTTAGTTCAGCACTTTACCAGACTTCTTGCAGCAATTATTATAGTACACAAAAGTGCTACCAGCACTAAACATTCTACAAGGAAACAGCTCCAGTACTTATTAATGCCCACCCCTCCAGGCATGTCTAAAGGTCAGTTCGCTGTTCTTTCTCCTATTAACCTGGTGAACTTGGCCATCCTGAGGCAATGTAGCAACTGCCTCATGTACACTGACAACCCTCTCTCCTCTTACCCCCAACACTCAGACTTGTGAGAGATGCACTTATATATCCAAGTTGGAAGCCATGCACTCTTCATCCAAGACCGGAATAGCTGGTCAAGAGGAGAAGGTCAACACTTGCACCACACCATGTGGAACACATAGCCCTCCAGAACACACACCGCCATTGCCTTCACATAAAAACACAAACCACACACCCACCTTCACAGAGGCTCTCAATAAAAATCTAACCAAACAGCAGAGACCCCAAAGGCAGAAATGCACTCAACCACCACAACACAACACTAATCACGAGACACAACTCTCTTAAACAGTGTGCCACTCAACCAAAGCCCCTGAGGCAAAACAGCCATGCCCAACACACTAGTGAGGCACACTGATGTCCCACTCACTAGGCTGAATAAGGAGAAAGTAACAGGCAGCTTGCCTGTCATGTGCCAGGATCCGCCACATAACGCATGCACTCAGGTCTCTCAACAACAGGTACAAATATAACTCTGTCATTGTACATGTGGGTGTGAATGACCGGAGACTATCTCCCTGGAACACATGAAAAGAGACATGGAGGAGCTCTCGGATTATGTAGCACAGGTGGGTATGACCCTAGCCCTGAGCAGCATTCTACCATCACCTAGAATGATACCACAGTACAAGCAGAAAATTATTGATTTCAACAATTGGCTAAGTTTCTGGTGTCATTCTAAGGGGATCCAGTATATGTCTGCATGGGATGACATGATTGACAGACCTCGATGCTTTGCCAGAGATGGCCTGCATCTTTCACCCTTGGGCTTCCGGATACTGGCCTAGGCTCTTGCCACCCCTATAGTGCCTTTTTTTAGGTGGTGTTCCAAAGACCAAATTACCACCGTAACAGCTACAAACAAATGCAATTTGAGGGTCATGCTGCTCAACGCTAGAAGTCTAAATCTCTAAATGCACTCACAAAGTACTCCTTAAAATGGAGAACATCAACATTTGTGCTGTAACAGAGACCTGGTTCAAGGCAGCAGAAAGCACCCCTGTGCTACCAGGCTACAACTCATTCCACACTTTTCGTCCCCAGAACTTGGACTGAAGCTCCGAAGGCGGTGGTGTTTCCATATTCATAAAGGATGCGCACACCACCAGACTGGTAGCCCAACATAATGAATCTGAGATACTTCAGGTGCAGCTAACACTAGATACGACATTCAGGTTGTAGCCTGCTATAGGTCCCAAACCATGTCCCAGGATTCACACTTCACATTCCTAAGCACCCTGGAGAATATTAGGGTCCAACCTAACACTCTCATACTGGGCGACTTCAACTACCTCTCCCTCCATTAACTGGGAAAACTACTTATGCACCAATACACTTTGCCCAACGCTTTCTGGAATTCATTAATTCCCATGCGCTGGACCTGCTCGTTCTTAAGCTCACTAGAGGTAGCAACATCCTTGACCTGGTCATTACTAACATGGGCGGCTGTTGCTCTACACCAATAGTCAACTCCTCCCTGATTAGATCCGATCACAAGCTAATCACCTTGGAAATCCACATCCCTCCCACCCCACCCAACAAAGGTAACCACCATGAAAAATTTCTCCAAAGCTAACTTTGGGCTCCTAAAAACAGAGGTGGCTAACTTCACGGCACCCATGCAAGTGGTGAATAGTTGCATGACCGCCAAATCATACACCAATGCACTGTACGAACACGTACACAAATGCATGGCTCTCGCCATACCCAATAGAACTAAGACGCTCTCCTCAAAAAAAAGGAAGCCAATCTGGCGGTCCCCTGCCATAAACAAACTCTACAAACTCTACAACAGAAGGAGGAAACTAATGCGGAACAAGGTGAAGTCCCAAGACTGGAAAAACTCCCTTATCAGCCTCAACAAAAGATTGAGATCCCTCATCAAATCCTCTAAAGCTAGCTATGAAAACAGAATTGCAGCAGATAGTAAAGACAACCATAAGGCCTTCTATAGTTATGCAAAGAATCTCCATGGCAATACCCAGATTTGCTCTGAGCTACTACACAATGGTACCTCCTACACCGAGCTAACAGATATTGCAAATATACTGGCAGACAGATTCAGTGCTAACTTTACACACACACCCCCAAAGGACCAATCACAATTCCAGTAGATTGCCAGGCACCCAGTATTACTGCTGCACAGGTTAAAACAGCACTGTCCAAGGCCAAGAATACAGCTTCTATGGGACATGACAGTATCCCTGGCTGTGTTCTACATGAACCACAGAGTAAACTGGCACCTTACCTGTGTGCCCTGTTCAATCACAGCCTCACCTAATGCTTTATCCCTACTGAATGGTGTACTGCTACAGTCATCCCTCTCCACAAAGGAGGAGCGACTAGACACCCCAGGAACTATCGCCCCATTAGCCTGACGAGTCTGATATGCAAAGCTAGGGAATGCATCATCATGGACCTAATAAACAAAGATATAGGGAATTTCCAAACTCTGGATCCTACACAGTTTGGTTTTATGAAGGGTAGATCATGCCTGCTCAACTTGGTCGACTTCTTTGAGTCAGTCACCAGAGGTGTGGATGAAGGTAAGGCGGTTCATACAACCCTACCTTGATCTGGCCAAGGCCTTTGATACCATTCCCCACTCAGGAATCATAGAAAAACTTACTTAGCTAGGCATCAACCCCTATATCATTAGGTGGGTTGCAAATTGGCTCACAGATCAAACCCACAGTGTGAAAGTAGCTGGCTCCAAGTCAGACTGCCGACCAGTCACGAGTGGAGTCCCACAGGGTTCGGTCCTGGGTCCTCTCCTGTTTGGTATCTACTTCTCTGAAGTCCAGGTCAACACGAAGGGATTCTGGCTGACAAAGCTCGCAGATGATTGCAAGATGGGAGATATTAACTCCTCAAGTGATGTTGACATCCTACAGAAAGGCCTCAATGAGACCAACTGTTGTCAGAACCACGGCCTTAAGCTCAATGCCAAAGAATGTGTCTTCACCCCCTTTGGGAAAAACCCGGTTCCCTTGAATTGCCACATTGATGGTAGTCCACTGAACACAGAAGGTGTTATAAGAGATCTGGGAACACAGGTTGACAGCAACCTCTCTTTTGACATTGATATTAATTATACCCTGTCATAATACTGAACAAACATATACTTTTTTGAAGAAGATACTGTCATAGCAGATGTTTAGGAATTGTGATAGGTCTGATTATTTAACAAACAAATGAGTCTTGTTATGGGGAGACAAGGAAGATTAAGCTTGTAGAATAGCTTGCTACTGAAATTTGACCACAGAGTACAGGTGGTTAAAATGTTTCCTCTAGCCATAGGTCTGTGCCATTTCCAAAGTCATTTTACCTCCTCCAGCCAAGATTTATTTTCTGGTAAATTAAAAGTTTAGTCTTGCAATTTTTGTGACAAAAATGTAAAACTGGAGTAGAATATGACAAGATCTCTTTATTACATCAGCAAAGGGGGCTAGGGTTGCTGGAATTCAAGTTTTAATAGAGAATGAATGGCTCCACAGAATGTCTTTTGTAAATGCTCTCATCTAAAATATTAGATGGTATGGAATAGTTTAATATGGTCTTTAGTGAAGCACAGCAGGCAACACCCTTCCTCTACCTTTTAGGTATAGCCTTTACCAGACCTGTCAAATTCTGTCACGCTAAAACAGTACTTTGATTGGCAGTGTGTGACTATTTTATCAGAACAAAAGATGACACTGAAATTATTACAAGTAGAATGGAAAGAGGAGGTGCTCTCAGGGTTAAGTGGTGGCTAAATGAAATGTGCAGTCTTTGTTACTGAGGCCGGTTTATAGCAGGGATTGTATTCTTTAGTTGGTTAGTGTTTCAAGAGAAATTTGCTGCAGTTAGAGGGGTGACATTTTGGTTTATGGAGATCAGTTAGGCGGTGACATTTTGTTTTTTTGGAGATCTACTAATGAAGCAGTTGCAGTTGGGAGAGGGTAGTAACAAGAATTATGACTGGTTCATAGTGCTAAATAAGGCAAGACCGGCATTAGAAACCATTAATGAAGTTGGTAAGCAAATTGTACAGAACAGCACTTATAATTAAAAACAAAGCTTCCTATTAAAAACAAAGCTTCCTATATTACATCAAGTTGGAAATGGGAGAAGGAAATAAAACAATTTACAGATGCTGTTTAGAAATGAACTAACTCTGTCCTGAAATATACTACCAGACCTCATTGATTTAATATCTTTGCATGCTAGTGCCTTCAGAAGTATTTCTACACTTCACATAGTCAGGCAGAGCTCTTTCTATTTGTTGGTGACATTTTGGTAATGTATGAACCTGCAACCATATTTTTGGGGAATGTACTAGTCTAGACTAATTTAAAGTTGATTTGCAAGCTAAATCAAAAGCACAGGTGAAACTGACACCTAGGGCTTTCTATTTGGGGTCTTCAGTGTCACAGCTGCAATGCAAGCACGAGTAATAGTTGTTAAACTAGGTCATGAGAGTCACCAAGACCATCACCACTTGGAAGTAGAAGTAGCAGTCACTGACAATGGTAAGAGAAGCAATACTTGATACAGAGGCTAGCGACACTACAGATAAAATGAGAGCAATTCACACTAGTAAATGGCTATTCTAGCTACAGTATCTCTGATCAAAGAAAGAGAAAGCAACAGATTTACAGTGACTAAGATAGGTTTGGTATAATCATTTGATAAACAAAGGGGGAGAGAAAGCCCATGCAAAATATCTGTACTATGAGAAGTTAATAAATACAGATAAAGATGTAGAAAGCTATACGCAGATGCCATATGGCTACATATATAAATATATATACAATGTGATGGTTTTAATGCTCTAAGGCTTGCATTACTGAGAGTTACCATAACATAAATACTTTATTTTCAGAGTTTTGTATTGTTGATATTCAACACCATCAAAATAAAAGACGAGGATGTGAAAGCACAGCTCTCTAGACTGACCACAGACCTAGACTATCTGAAGTAAGATGAACCACCTGGCCTGAAGCAAAAGATTATGCTTCAGATTAGCCTGGGAGACAGCCTGATCAGGACTGGGATCCTTTGAATACAAAGCACAAACTTTTTCTTGTTAACTCATTCCCTCCAACGGAGCTCTGGAAGTTTCCAATGTAATTTCCAATCAGCTGAGCCTAAGTTTCTTGACAGAATGGAATTACGCCCTTACATTTCAAACAAGTGTTCATATCTCTAGATCACTCTATTTTTACAGTGGTATTATTTCTTAGGCTCTAGGTCTTAAACTGAATTTTATATCTCACAGTAAACACAGAAACGGTTAGGTTTGTAATATTTTCTAAACAATTTGCAACATGCCAGCAACTACTCAAGTTAAACACATGACTTTGTTTATCCAGCTGAGAGCTTTCATATGAGGCTAAGCAGTTCTGTCTGTGCTACTTGGTTGTTGAGATATTTAGAAAAGCATAACATTTATGACAATATAAATAAATATTTTGTGAACAATTGATATTCTCTTTACCTACACTAGACAGAGGTCAAACATCAACACAGTTGTGTTTGCCACTGTGAAAGCTTTCAGATGAAATCTTTTAATACTTTGTATGTAGCATGGTTTTGAAATGATTAATGCAAATATGAACAAGCAATATTTGACACCTACAGGCGTTATTAGGATGTAACTGCACAAAAACCTACAGGCATCACCTGGCTGTAATGAGTTAAAATATTTTGTCCATCTTTCTTGGAACTAAAGCCAAGATGTCTTGATGACTCAAACTTTAGGTCAAGAGGTCCTTAAACATGACAACAAAGAAGGGGGAAACAGTGAATAATTTTGGAGTCTGGTTTGGTTCTGTGTAGATCTGGTAGCAGTGACAATGATATTGGTGGAAAATATCACCTTGGGACCAACCTATCCTTTAACAAAGTAGGGACTGAGGTCGACATAATGGTTAATGTTTTTACTTCAGAGATACACGGTACATGGTTTGATTTAAACCTTTGGTCACTGTCTGGTTATTGGCTAATCATGTAACAGTCTGCAGCCTGATTGCCTAGTATTTACCTATAAATGTGAAGATTTCCTTGAAACTGGAGTACTCTGGTAGAAGGAGGGGAGAGACGCACCTTATTTTTCACAAACATATGTCAAAACCATTTCATAGTAAGCATTAAGAAAGACAGCAAGGGAGACAAACCCTGAAATGGAGAAACCAGCTGAGAGTTAAGCAGAGAAAGTAGTCTTGCAAAACAGGCTAGAAATGTGCATCTGTGCAGCAAATCCTGATTAAGATCAGGCAGTATGTAGTGATAAGTTACCACTGATAGCAACCATTTGAAAAGACTGGACGCACGAATCCAGAGATACAGAGATCAAATGGCTGAAAAAACAGACTTGTATATACCAAGTTTAATTTGGCCATTTCTCAGAATATTCTCTTTTCACAAATGTATGTCATTCCTAGAGTTGGTATATAAGTTGGGGGGGGTGAATCCCCTTGCAAAAAAAAAAAAAAAAAATTAAAGTGAAGTTCGAGATTCGCTCCTCTCCTGCACTTGGACCTTTTTTTTTTTCGGTCTGTCAGAATTCAGTGTTTTGAGTGCCAACTTTTCAATGGAGAGCCTGGATAGCTGGGAAATGAAGCTTGAAATTCTACAGCTGGGTGGCCTAAGTCCTGGACAGCTGACATCAGATATACTGCAGTATGCTATCCTAATGCTAAGGAGTCCAACATCTGGCATGAGTAAGTTTATTCAGATACACTAAATAAATCCAGTCAGTCAAAAAGTGTTCCAGTATCTTTCAAAACTGCACTTCAACACCATATCTGGAGTAAGTGCAGCTGTAAAATTTTGGGGCTTTGCTTGTCTGTGACGGTTTTTAGTATAGAGGGAATGCTAAACTTAAGTTTTTTTATGTTCCATGCCTTATGATTATTTATCTGCCTATCTTGTGAACTGCAGCTACAGATCGACTTCTATTTGTGTGTCACAAAGTTCGTGACAAAACAGCTTATCCTTTACAGGTGGCTATTAAGTTGATGAGAGGGATGCTTACCCCTTGCAAAACGCTTATTTTTTGTTAGTTTTACAAACTCAACCAGCTTAGAAATGACAACCAGCTTGTGTGGTCTATCTTTCTTGATGTGTCTAAAGTCTTTGATACAGTATCACACCAAAAACTACTAAATGAGCGAGCTTCCTTAAACCTAACCCAGCCAGCCCTCTTCTGGTTTCTCAGCTACTTAACTGACCACCAACAGGCAGTTAAATGACAAAATGAACTCTCCACCCTATTACCAGTCTCAGTAGGAGTACCCCAAGGCTCAGTTCTCGGTCCATTGCTCTTCACCATATTCACCAACAGGCTCAGCACAGCCACCCAGCATGCAACCATTGTTCAATATGCAGACAAATCCTCACTCATATGTTAAGCTCTCTCCCTACCAGAGCTCCTACAAACAATCCAATAATCTTTCCAAGACATTGAAAAGTACCTCTCAGACTCTCAACTCATACTCAATCCAAATAACACAAAGCGTATGCTCTTCTCTAATAGCAAAGTTCCTGATAACTCTCCCCCTTCACCATCTACTCCACAAATAAAACTAAAACTGAACCTGTCCAGCACACCAAACTCCTTGGAGTCAAAATTGACAACCACCTAAAATTTGACAAACATCTCGCACTAAATATCAAAAAGGTCCACGTTAAGCTATGCTCACTATACACAGTCAAGCCAAACCTTACAGAGCCCACTAGACATTAAATAGCTAAAACTCATCTACTCTCTACCCTTCTGTATGTCTCACCAATATTTACTAATCTCAGAAACTCAGATTTAAACAAATTGGAAACTTGCTATAACAAAATTGCAAGATTCGCTACTAACCTCCCTTACAGTCACATCACTGCACAGCACTTCATAAACTATAATTCGACTAAACTATCCAATCTCCTCTCCCTCAACCAACTAACTTTCATTTATTCCATCTTCCACGATCCAAACAACTGTCCAGCACTCAAGAGTTTAGTGCAGCACTACTCACACAGCAGGCCACTAAGATCCTCCAACAAACTATTACTCAAAGTAACTAAATCTAATAATTGTTACGGTAACTCTCTATTCTCCAAACAACTGTCCAGCACTCAAGAGTTTAGTGCAGCCCTACTCACACAGCAGGCCACTAAGATCCTCCAACAAACTATTACTCAAAGTAACTAAATCTAATAATTGTTACGGTAACTCTCTATTCTCCCACCAAATATCTAAGTCCTGGTATTCCATGTCTCAGACAATACTAAATTCTAGCAACACATCCAAATGTAAACTACTGCTTAAGCAAAAACTGGCTTTGCTCCTGCGCTAATCCAGGCTGATTATTCTGTCCTTCCTTGTTCTTACAACTAAAATATCTCTTCCCTTACTAAATTCTAACATCTAAACTATCCCTTCTCTCACAGGAATTCCAGTTTCTCTCTACCTGTCTCAAGCTCACTACTGCTCCTGTTTTTATCAATCTATCTCAAGCTTCCTACAGTTTAATTATAGTCACCCCTCCTTGTACTTCACCTCAATACTGCTTTAGCCATCCCTGCTTAGAACAAGTAACACTAACATAACAACAATCATCCAAATTCATCTTCATGTACTCGTATACTATACATGCATCTCAAATATTTAACACCAAAACCATGATATTAATCTACTAATCAGTCATTTCTCTATGATGGCACAAGCTATTTCATGCTAGTTTACTTGTTAGCTTTCTTTTTCCACTTTATATTACTCTCTCAATTTTTATTGTTTATGTATAAACTATTTACTACCTATATTTACTAAAGTTATGTATTCCTGATTGTTATCAATTTCTTGTATTGTTTGTAATGTGTTTTTGTAATGGAGCTTTTCTCCCCTGGGCCTCCACTGAAAAAGGGCCTCTAGTCCAGTCGAACCACCCCGGTAAACCAATGTAAAATAACATAACTAAATTTCTGTGCAATACCAATCTTGGTGACGCACTGATTTGGTTGCTTAGATTTTATTGGCCTTGATAATAGCAGGGTTAACGGAATGACATGAATAAGGCCCATGTCAGGTGTCTAGCACATGGGAGTCCAGGGCTGGTTTTAGGGAAGGGGGATGGCACAGAAACCCATGTCCAAAGCCTAAATGACAAAATCTGTTGTTGCTGTAAGGCTCGAAACCAGTCAGAATACCTGCCCAGAAATTCCTGGAAGAGTCTAGTAATTCTTAAAGACAGCTGGTCAAAATAAATTTCAAGAAAGCCTTGTCTTGGGGACTGCAGTATGGACAGAGGGTATACAAAAAGGACAAAACAAAGGAACCTACCATACACACTAAATTGGAAAGGGCAGCACCAGCTACAGTCTTTCCATAACCTGTACCAGAGATGGCTGGATGGAAGAAGTTAGCAATGGATTATTAGACAGAGCTGTAGAGATTTTGAAAGAAACTGTAATTTCCTAAACAGGAAGCACAGCAAACAAAGGAAGTTAAATTCATTACAATTAAAACGGAGTGGTCTTATCAGAGCTTGTGACATCAGAAGACCTAGATTTGTGCCTGTACTCCTTCCAATAACCATTTCACTGAAAGTGTTAATTCTGTGTTTTCTGCTCTCCCTTTTCTTTAACTGAAGAGAAAAAAAATCCTTTTCCACCAAATGTCAGCAAAGTTCTACAACAATGGTGGTTGGTAATATATCAAACAAAGAAAAGGTAAGTCAAAGATAGCAAGATCAGGACCAAGACAGCACAAGAACAAACTGCGCTTCTCTTGAAATTGAATCTGCTTATCGAAAAGGGGCATTGCTGGCTCAAGAAGCTAGAAAGTGATCAGGCAGATAACACAAATCTGAGAAGCAAGAAAATGATGAAAATTTAAATGACCCCACCCATGACATATTTGTGTGCCCCCAGTTGACCATTAGCTGTTTGACTGTAGCATTATTTTGTGTGAGGCGGGGGCCACACTAATGGAGAGATGGCCTGGAGAAGTCAAGCAGAGCAGCATGCAGTGTATGCTAGGGAGGGTTGTTATTTTTTTGTGTATGCCCTAAATGGTTGGAGCTAATGTCACACCAATAAATAGCGTTTCTCCCAGGGCCTACCCTAAAAACTGTCTTGTTCCAAGGTGGACTTTTCCCGGTAAACAAATGTTAAATAAATAAAATGTCATACTCATCACAGCACACATCATCTAGCAGTGGCCCCTCTTCAGATGGCCTAGCTTTATCAGCGATCTGTCCCATGATTACAACACATCCCCATCACTAGGGATGTCTTTTCATCTAAGACAGAACCCCCTTCCCCCACACTGGGCAAGTCAACAGTGCTGCTCATTCCCAACTTTCCCTGGCCCATCCTACACCAGAGGAGATTTTAAATGACTGCAGTAAAGTCATGCCTCTCAACTGCTACAACTTGCGCACAGTGCTACAATTTTGATTCGCAGATCTAGTTTTGTTCCTCTTACACTTATTGGCTTTCCTTAAGAAATCAGACCTGTTTAATGGTACATGTGCTATTAAAGAACTACAGTAAGCATGTACAGTAGACTCCCTCTTATCCGGCCATCAAATTTCTGCCGTAGCCCTAGCAAAAGACAACAGAGAACAACACTTCCACCTTCTCTGGCTAAATAATGACAGACATTTGAGTTTTAGACTTCATATTCATTAGAAAAATGCATACTAACACAAATCCTGTTACTATAGCTGATTTATAACCTATAAATAATATTTTGCATGCTTTTTATGATTAACCAGCGATTCATTTATCCAGCCTAAGGTCCGGTCCCAGCGAGAGCGGATTAGAGGGAGTCTACTGTACAAAGATTCATCAGCGCACTCAGTACAGAGACTGAAAATACAGGTTATGATTTTCAGTTCACAGTGGTCAAGCATTCAGCTTCAGTTCATATGCAAAGCGATAAAAGAACTAGAGGCCAGCATTTTGTTTGCCCTTGCCAGGGGGGATTAAATGTCCCAGAGAATACAGCCAAATGATGCTGGAAAAAAGTTTCCAACCAGTCCCAAGTGCAATGAAGGGAAGCCCAGAATGTCCTGGAGGCAAAGCACCTTGAAGTAAGATAAGGAATTACCCTTGCAAAGTTTAAGAATATCTGTTTTATAACATTACAATACTTTCTTTATCAACAAATTGTTTCTTGATGGCCAAATATTTAAAGCCTGCTCTTAAGTCTTTGCTCTGGTCTACGATGACAAAAGTCAAACATGAAAGTTACATTAAATAAAACTGACTTCTCAAAGCAACATGCAAAATAATTTTTTCATGATGCACAAAGTCCCCCATAAGGTGGGCTGTGCCCCCTGAAATCCCTATCTAGAACAATCAATTTTCAGGTCACTGCACCACAGAAAAATGGATATTCCCCCTTATAAACAAAAAAACTCCACTCCCTAGAAGCTCTCTTTACCCTAGAGAATGCTGATGTCTGTGCGGTCACTGAGACTTGGTTTAAATCCGCGAAGAGCACACCAACAGTGCAAGGTTATAATGACTTACACACATTTATACCAGCTACTTCACAGGCAGAGACTAAAGGTGGAGGTGTTTCTATTTACATCAAAAAATAAATATACTTCAAGGCTGGTCAAACAGGACAATGCACTTAAGCTGCTCCATGTTCAAATCACCATAAGCAAAATTCCATACCATCTCCTTGCAAGCTATAGGTCCCCCTGTATGACTTAAGACACCTATACCATGCATTTAAACTTATTAGAAACTCTAACCATCTAACCCAATACCATATTCATGGGTGACTAATTACCCCACTATTATTAGGAATCCTATACAACACCAAACATACATACACAGAGATTCCTGGATTTTGTAAACACAAACTCCCTGGACCAGATAGTCAATACACCAAACAGTGGTGCAACCATACTAGATCTGGTCCTCACTGATATGGAAGACTGCTGCACACCCCCTACTGTAATGTCTTCCCTTGTAAGGTCAGACCACAAAATGGTCTCCTTTGAAGTAAAAATAAAATCTGGACCCCCAGCTAAAGCGGGAATATTTAGGAACTATTAAGTGCTATTAAGTGGGAACCTGGCAAAATTTCAAGCCCCCTTAAACCCTGAGAACACTTCTGCCTATGCAGAACTATTCACAGAAACCCCGTATAAGCATGTTAATAGCTGCATTGAGACAGCTGTACCCACCAGGAAGAAGTACAGAACTAACTCAAAAAACAAGCCACCCTGGTGGAATCACAAAATCGGATGTATAACAGGTAGAAGAAAATCATGGCAAAAATTAGGAGGTGCAGCACACAACAGGATAAAAGCACTCTCATCAAACCAAACAAACAACTCAGAGGACAAATAAAGTCTAGCAAAGTCAAATTTGAGGTAAGTTTGGCCTCCCAGGCCAAGGACAACCACAAAGCATCCATTAGCTATGTCAGCAACCTCAAAGGCAATACACAATTGTGTGCAGAGGTCACTGTAAATGGAGCCACCTATACTGAGCCAGAAGATAAACCTCCTGGCTGATAAATTCAGCTCCAACTTTACTCTTCTCTCCCCATCAACCTTCCCTCATTAAATATCAAATATAACTCCCCCTACTATCATTAGGGAACAGGTCCTTAATGCTCTCTCAAACCATATTGCAGGATGCCTTCTAAATAGCATGAAACATGACCTATCAGGGCCTCTGGAATTACTATTTAACTGCAGCCTCCAACAGGCTTCATGCCTCATGAATGGTGAAAGGCAACGGTCATCCCTCTGCACAAAGGTGGGCCATCTACAGACCTGGGAAACTACAGACCCATAGGTCTCAGTAGTCTTACATGAAACGCCATGGAAAGAATTATCATGGAGATGATCAGTAGAGCTATAGTAAACCTCCAGACACTGGACCCAATCCAGTTTGGTTTCGTCAAAGGCAGATCATGCCTACTCAACCTAGTGGACTTCTTTGAGAAGGCCATCAAAGCAATGGATGAGGGCAAAATAGTTCACACTGCCTACTTTGACCTGGCCAAGGCATTTGACACATTACCCCCACTCACGCATTGTTGACAAACGCAAGAGGTTAGGTACAAACCCGTATGTCACCCGGTGGATAGCCACCTGGCTCACAGACAGGACCCAGGAAGTTAGAATTGGGGAGTCCACCTCTACAAAGAGGCCAGTCACAAGTGGATTCCTTCATGGACTGCTCCTTTTTGGCATGTACTTCTCAGAAGTCAAGGCCAATGTCAGTGGTCTCTAGCTGAGTACATTTTCAGATGATTGCAAATTAGGAGCTGTCATTGACTCTCACGCTGACACAAATGCTCTCCAGGAGGGGCTGACACAGACAAACAACTGGTGTCAGAGTCGTGGACTAAAACTAAATGCCAAGAAATGCATAATAGTATCCTTTGGGAAGTCATCCATCCCTGGTAACTATCACATTGACTACACACCCCTTAGAGTTAAACCCAGTAGTCAGGGACTTAGGGACTCACATAGATAGTAATTTAGTCTTTGTTCATCAGGTGTCTGCAGTGGTGAGGAAAAATCATTCTATGTTGCACAACTTATAAACAAAGGTGTGGCATCCAAGTCCAAGGAAGTCATTGTTCCTCTGTATTTGGCATTCATCAGACCTATCATTGAGTAAAATTCCCCATTTGGTGTGTATTTAATCAGGCACATCCAACAACTGGAACATCCACAGAAGTTCCTCACTAAAAGAATACAGGGCATAAGTAATATGTCCTATGCAGACCGCCTCAAGGCCCTATTCCTGTATTTTTTCTCTTACAGGCTTTTGAGGGGAGATCTATGCCTGGCATACAGGGCATTGTCAGACCCCACTCTGATGGACATCCTGCATATACACAAAATAAACAGTACCAGAATTACCCTATCTAAAGACTTAAACCTTGCATGTGATGTAAATAGGACCTGCTGGAGAGGTAAGTATGTATCCCAGAGACTACCCCTTATATGTAACAGGCTCCCTATCTATGTGAAGCAGAGTTCCTCCCTAACCCAATTCAAGTGCAACTTGGACAACTGGATGGTAAACTGGAAATTCATCTCTGATTTGGCACCTATGTCTCTAATGGACACAGGTAACTTGAAAATGGTTCATCTCCCAGGCCCATGTTACACTTATCAAGGGTATAAGAACTTGTCAGAGATTTGGGATGCATGGCTAGGCTTAAAAAGGCCCTTGTGGTCATTATGCTAGTAAACACCTATGAACCTATACAGTAACCTCCACTGTCCAGTGAGCGATTCCAACCTGCTCTGCAGCATAAAGCTTGCCAGCGTACAGCTCACGGACTCCCATCTTCAGAAACATACTTACTATTACTATATTTAAACAGGTACACATGCCACTTATGTAGAGTGAATTTTTACAGTGCTGGATACTAAAATATTAATATTTTCTATTTTTTGCCTCCAGTTACCAAGACCGTAAAGTATTTTGAACAAGTAAGAGCAAGGGGAAAGATGCAGTGGGGCAGAACACAAATGGAAGCAGTCGCATGAATAAAATACAAAGGCAGCACCAGGCCCAGCAGCCTAGAAAACAGTAGCCATATGATAACTAAAGAGGAGAATACAGAACGGCAGAAGCCAGCTTACTTCCTCTGGGCATGAGATAGAGAGTTGTCAAGTATTTCTTCTAGAAAAAGCCTGATGGAGGCTAAGGGCTAACCATACAAAACGTCTGCTGGGGGAAGCATACTGTGGAATGTCAAGGGATACACACCATACAACCTGAGTGCAACAGCCAAGAATGCATTAACTCTGGAAAAGCAATAAGCCCATGCCATGCCATGAGACTAACAGGCCTAAAGCAAAAATCATAAAACAGCCTGCAATGAGGACGTCACAGCTATCCCCCTGTTCCTATCTAAAATCTGTAACTTTCTCTTTGTGGAGAGGGGGCTACAACTGGAAAAAAACTCAAAACAGTTACTGCTCTCCAATGTCTCCTTAAGCAACAGCCAAGAGAATACTTGGGAGAAAAGATTGCGAAACACCAAAGTATCAACTGAAGCCAATCTCTTAGAGTCAATATGGTACTAACCAATAACCAAGTAGCAATGACAAATGTCCACAGCCTATTTTTAATGCAAGCAACATAAGGACTCACACCTCTGGAGTAGTAGACAACAGCAAATTTCGACAGACAGTATGGTGTCTGATGGAAAAAGACAAAGCAAAGCAACCTACTTGGAAGTTGGTTGACTAGTCCACTGGGAGCTTTTCATATTCCTGACGCAAATTAGCTAAACAGATGTTCAGCCTTCCATAAGAATTCTTTAACCACTTTTAGGACACTTGATTCCCATGACAGATCAGATATGGCTTCCTCAACATAGGAGTCTTAAGCTTCAAGACCCTGTGGGCAAAGCCAATGGCCACTAAGAAATACATATTCCAAGAAATGAACTTTAACCCCACCAAACCAGTGGGCCTGTATAGTGGAAAGACAAGCCCGACATTCATGAAATTCAAACAAAAATACACAGGGAGTTCTTCAAAAAAACGTCAGAGATAGTTAAGTCTTTTAAATCACTGGTTCACCAGAAAGTGTCTGGTCTCAGTCCTACCGTCCACAAATCCAAGTCAGAAAGGCACTTAAATGTGGAATAAATGAGACTCAAATCACAGAGAGGTCCAAGATCAATTCAGAAGCAAGAGTATATATTGACAGACACTGGTGGCAAAGTATAACTCTCTTTCACTTTAAGAGTACACTTTCAGCTAACAGCCTTCCTAGCAGCTTCAGTCATTCCTAACACTATGGTTAGGAGGTTCAACAGGAAAACGCAAGAGGCACACACTCATGTGGAGAGGATAGTGGCTGTCACTTCAACTGAGAGATTATTCCTTGACCTGTAACAGAAAGGTTTCTGTACAGTCATGGACATAACCGTTTGAAACTGCACCTTTCTTGACCACCATGGGGCAAACAAATATGACACTTGGTCTTCCTTCAAATTTTGTTTGAAGGTAGTGAATTAGAATTAACAGTAGGAAGGTGCACAGAAATCTCCATGTTGTAGGAAAGAGAATGCATCCTCTGCCAACTCTCCCTTGACTGGACTCACCAACCAAAACAGTGGTAAAAGAATGTTCCTGAGTGTGGCAAATAGGTCAGTCTCTAGGGTACTCCAGTAATAGAAGACACTAACCAGGAAAGACCCTTGCATTCTCAGCTCTAACAAATTTGAAATGACAGTTCAGTCAGCCAGCCACCCCCAGCACTTTCAATACCCTCAGGGGAAGGAAAGACTGGAAATAAGACATTAGAAATTACATCTTGTCCAGAGAAAAAATGCCATAATTGAGGCTGTCTTCAAACTATAACCTGGGAAAACTAGATCCTGAGATGGTAGGAGGAAAGACTTTTTCAAGACTGAGGTGAAACCCAGGGAAATAAAAAGGTCCATGGTGAATCAGATATCTTGTTAGAACCTTGTCATTTGAAGAGGCCTGGAGAAAAAGATTGACTGGATAGGGAAGATGTGTATAACCCAAAGCCTAAAGAATGCTAAATGCCTAGCTCCTGTTACAGCAAACACCACTGAAGATGTAGGAAGACCAAAAGGCAATGCAGAAAACTGAAAATTAAAGTGTCAGGCATAAAATCATAAGCATTTTCTGTTATACGGATGAATGGAGATCCGAAAATAGGCATCTCTAAGATCCAGGGAAAACAGTTAAGCTTGAGGAAATATCATGGGTACATGAGTTTGCAGAGAGAGCATCTTGAATTTTGACAAAACTAAGATGGTACTTAAGGCTGACAAGTCCAAGATGGGCCCTCCAGGTGACCTTAACCAAGAACATCTCCTTAAAACAGACCTGGCAGCCACAACAGCTTTAAAAGATACATCAACAGCATCATAACTGCATTTAACTCATTTGCCACAATGGAGCTCTGGAGGTTAGTACTTCAACTTCCAAAGATGGTGTCTTGAGCTTTTTTTTTTTTTTTTTTTTTTTGACAAAATTAAGTTATGCCCGCTGGTTTCAAACAAATGCTCGTACCTATGCAGCTATAAGGGTTAAAAAAGAAATATAAATGGCAAACTGTTCAGCACAAACAAAATTTTACAGTGACAGCATGCACTAAATTCTAGGTCTTAAACTGGATTTCTTATGTCATTATAAACAAAGTAAATATTAGTTTTGCAATATTTTGTAAACAACTCACACCATCTCAGTAATCACTCAAACTACACATACTGTAAGCAACATTTTGTTTATCCATTGAGCTTTCACAAGAGTCTATGCAGTTTGGTCTGTGTTCGTTGTTGAGATATTTCAAAAAGTATAAAACTTAGGTTCATAGGTAATTACTAGGCACACAGTCCATGAGACCATTAAAGAGCCTAGCCCAGACTCCCATTTGCCTAAAAGCACTGGCTGGTAAAGTGACTTGTAGACTTATGGCAATATAATTAAATACAATATGAACAATTTTAAGATATCTTTAGTAGCACCAGTCAGAGGCTAAACATCAGTGTAGCTGTGTTATCCATCATATAAGCTTGTAGAGGAAATACTTCAATAGCTTACACACAGCATCATTTTGGAATTATTAATGCAAATATGGAGCAGGCTTCATTGGATATTTACAGATGATTACTTGGCTAACGACCCCAGGGGTGCCTTTTTTAAGCCTAGCCATGTTTCCCACGGTGAGAATCAAACCTTGTGTCTATGAAGTAATCACCTTATTATGCCAACTACCAACCCTAGATGAATCAGTAGAAGGTAAATGAACACACACCTGAAGGTGCCACTAGACTGTAATAAGTGTATAGCAACTTAAGTGGCAGAATTGAGTGACAGCAAAGAAGATTTATTATCTGACTCTGGCATATCTGACAGTAAATTGCTCATGTTCCCCAGAATGTATAAAAGATACCTAATTAAATAGGTGTGACAGTTAATGGCACGGAAAGAACGTATAGCAAAGGTGTACACCACCTTTTCAGACCTATAAATGACCTTACTGTCTGATATTATGTAAAGCGCTAGAAGATGGAAGCAGCTTGGTACGTTTGTCAGAGTCTGTCATCTATCAGAGTCAATATATCTTTGCTGTGACAAAGGCATACTGTAAAGCCTCTCACAAAGAAGGGACTGCAGAAGTCTAGGGAAATCCAGTGTAAAACAAGTCATACCACCTTCTTTGCCAAACACGTTTTTCCTCCCACTGAAAATGACGAGTCATTTTCAAAACTATCCCCAAAGGAAAGCTCTTCTACGAGAGACTCAGGAGACACGATGCCCTCATCCCTAGGAGAGAGACTCAGGAGATGTGGTGTCCTCATCCCTAGGAGAGTCAGGAGACATGGTGTCCTCATCCCTAGGAGAGAGGGTCAGCAGACATGGTGGCCTCATCCCTGAGAATGAGACTCAGGAGACATGATGTCCTCATCCCTAGGAGAGAGACTCAGTAGACACGGTGTCCTCATCCCTAGGAGAGAGAGTCAGAAGACATGGTGGCCTCATCCCTGAGAGAGAGAGACTCAGGAGACACAGTGTCCTCATCCCTAGGAGAGAGACTCAGGAGACACAGTGTCCTCATCCCTAGGAGAGAGAGAGTCAGGAGACATGGTGTCCTCATCCCTAGGAGAGAGAGAGTCAGGAGACATGGTGTCCTCATCCCTAGGAGAGAGAGAGTCAGGACACATGGTGTCCTCATCCCTAGGAGAGAGAGAGTCAGGAGACATGGTGTCCTCATCCCTAGGAGAGAGAGTCAGGAGACATGGTGTCCTCATCCCTAGGAGAGAGAGAGTCAGGAGACATGGTGTCCTCATCCCTAGGAGAGAGAGTCAGGAGACATGGTGTCCTCATCCCTAGGAGAGAGAGTCAGGAGACATGGTGTCCTCATCCCTGAGAGAGAGAGACTCAAGAGACATGATGTCCTCATCCTCTGCTCACAACCTAGTGAAGAATGGATCTGGGAGGAATAAGCCAGAGATTCCACCTCTGATTCAGTCTTCGATCTTTTATGAGGGGAGGAAGAAGCAGGAGTATAAAACAACTGAGGTGGCTTTCAGGGGTGTCCAACCTTTTGGCTTGCCGGGACCGCATTGAGTGAACAGAAATTGTCTTGGGGCCGCATATAAAATATATCATATAGTTAACTCTTTCGCTGCCACGGGACACCAAAGTCGACTTCCTGGCTGTACTGTAGGTGCATTTGAACAATTAATAAATGTAATAAATGCCTAATATTTGCCTTAAAATTCTAATTCTCATTCTGATTTTAATTCTCTAATCTAACAGTTAACTGTAACATCTTAGTTAATATATATAATTTTTTTTTTTTACAAATAAACAGATATTCACTACAGCAGTAGCATTTCTCACTGGGAAAACCACTCCAGCAGTCCATCTACATACAATGTCAACATTAGCAGTCCTACAATACTATAATCCACAAAAATAAGCCAACAAATTTGCAATAAAGTAAAAAAATTCACATTACTGACTTAATAAAACAATTCTGAATAAGGTACAAGAGGGTCTCACCCAAACAAATGACTGGTGCCAGAAACATGGCCTCAAGCTAAATGCCAAAAAATGCACAATTATCCCCTTTGAGGAGAGTGATGTCCCCACAAATTATCACATTAATAACAATGTTGTAAGCACGCAATCAGTCGTGAGGTGCTTGGGCACCCAGGTTGATAGAAACCTGACTTTTGACCACCACGTTGTCTCCGTTGTACGGAAAGCTTTTTACATGGCCCACCTCATTAATAAGGGTATCTCATCCAGGGACAAGGAGGTCGTAACATCCCTGTATTCTTCCTTTACAAGAGCAATTATTGAGTGCAACACCCCTTTTGGCAAGTGCCTCAGCAAAACACCCTGCCAAAAGAAAGACTACAACCATTTCTGACAAAAAAAGTTCAAAGGACTGAGTTCACTTAGTTATCCAAACAGACTAAAAAGCTTCTTGCGTTCCTCTGTCTCTCACTGGCCCCTATCAATTTCATCACTGGCTTGCATTCCAGGCTAAGAAAGATCCTGCCTTAAGAGACTTTCTCCACTTCAGAAATACTGGTTATATTTAAAACACTCACTACAAAGACCACAGCCTTCACTGCAACATAAACAAGCCACTTTGTATGGACAGGTTCTTGACACAAAAACTTTCACCTTCTGTAAAAAGCTCCTCTCATTATCAAACAATGTAGTTCAACAACACTACAACTGGATGGATAGCCATGAATGTACTCCTTAAGTAAGTAGCATAGCCTTCATCAAACTGGAAGGAAAATCCACATACTAAACTTTCCCAGCTGGATGGCTAAGATCTAATACTGGTTACTCAAGTCTACTTGTCTAAGAAGAGGGACTATTTAACTAAGAATTCCATTTGCAAAAATATATTCAGTATACATATTAAATCTTTCTCCCTTATACACACACACACACACACACACACACACACACACACACACCCTACTTGTAAAATAGGCAACCTCAATGATCACATGACACAGTCTCACTGATTGAAATTGTCTGGAAGTCAAAATATCTGAAAAAAAATCATAATAGAGATGGATTCATCCATGCAATTTCCCACCACCAAAAGGACCATCAATAAATCAAGAAACAACTGCTCAGCAAAAATTAAATGAATAAGAAATCTATAAACTCTCTAAGCTCATACTACATACTGGAGTAAACATAAAACTCCCCTCCAATCTAAAGCCATTTGACATTCAGACATTTTAATTTGTGCAGAAGTTATTCACAGACTGACCGTTTACTAAGCTGTAATGCTGACCATCGCTTTTGAAAAAAAACAAATTCCCAGACTTTGTCAATAGCTCAAAGTGAAGAAAGGATTACTTTTTTTTATTTATGTATTTATTTAATTTTGGAAAACATCTTTAAAACTGTTAAATTGATCACACACCCAGAAATACAGAAAAGTTATTGTTATAAGTAAACCACAGACTGCTGCAAGAAATCATTCACAGCACACTATGCTTACGTCCGAACCCATGAAGCATACCTGTCAATTCCAAAAGAATTAAAGTAGCTTAATAAGAAAGTTATTTGCAAGGTTACATGGCAGTTTATATTGGAAATAAGTGGAGATATTAAAAACGCTCTGTTTCTCATAATTATGCTGAAAAGTCTTCCAAGGTAAATACAACCTTCTGATTTAGCATAGAACCATACCTCTCAACCTTAGAGCAAGAATTCTGGACAAAGTGAAAAATAAAATTGGGACACAGGCCCAAAAATAGTTATGCATCACAGGCACCATTGAAACAAGTGTAGCTGCAAACATTATACATCACGTATAATGTTTCTATCCCATTATTGTCAGTTAAGCTTTATATGGCTCATTCAATCCTGCCTTCTTTTGCAACAAAGTAAACCATACTTTGAAATGACAAATCCATTAAAAATAATAAAACACATTGGATCCACATCCTGCAACTTCCTACCTGCAAACAACCACAGAGCTTTCACTGAAGCTAGGGCTGCTTATTCCCACAGAATGACACCTCTCCCTAATTAAGTCTAATGGTATACAATCTACCAAGATATGGACTACCTGAAATAAATTAAATTATGGCCTGTAAATTGCAAGTGCACTTGTTTAATTAAACTACATTTCAAAGCCCACTTGCTGTATTTTTTCAGTAACATCCCAATATCCATTTCAGGTCACTTTACAAGACATTGGCAGTGATAATCTTGGTATCCTCCAGACCCCTACAGGACCACACTCCTACTGCTAACATTGTCCATTAAATGTACATATCCATCCACTGTAAATGGCAAGAAGCTATGTCTTAAAAAATCTATTTTGGCATGCCTAGTACCCAAGTATCAGGTTTTGAAACAAAGAAACATTCTCCACAGTTTGTAAGTCTCTGTCATTAATAATCATCTACTGTTGCAGCACTCCCAACACAAACACACATACACACTAAAACCCCCAACATTTAAACAATGACATTGTGCGCACCTGATTTGCCAGTATTGATGATCCACCAAAGATATGCTTACTGTTGTCCAATCTACCACTGCCTAGAACCCACCAATGACAAGGCAGTACTGGGTGACTTTTTGTTTGTCAAAAAAAATAATAAAACTTTATATGCCACAGTCCCACATTAGTCAATCCACTACTGACCCATTAACCCTAGGCTGCTGTCTCATTCTTACTCCCTGGGACTGCATTACCTTGGATGACTACTTTTATTTCCTAAGCAAAAGACACAAATTGGAAGATGAGGCAAAAATCCCGACATTCTTCGAAAAGCCATACAGGTGAGAGGTATGATTTCATATTCAATACAACACTCTCCCTGTCAGGAAAGCTGCAATTTAATGAAAGTGGACTTTTAATGTAGGATGCATTTGTGAGCTAACTTGTTTGTACGTTAGCCTCTTTGTGCATGTGTCTCTCTCTGTCATGCACACACACACACACACACACACACACACACACACACACACACACTTCTACTTTCACGCACACAAACATTCTGCTTTCATGCATGCACTCACTCACACCATACTTACCTATTAACACAGGTTAAGTGCTGTCTCTTTAAAAGGTAAAGGCGGCAAATCCATAGACGAGTCCCGCTTCAGCAAGAGCACACACATTGATTCTTTGGCAAGAAATAATGGCGCGAAAACAGACCCTTCTTTGGTGCAAAAAAATCAAAACTAGAAGGATGCTTTGGTGCATGCGCACACCGATGTTAGAGTTACAGGTCATGGGCACGAAAAACACACAAAAAAGTGTTTTTGGCATGCGTCCATCGATGATGGAGTTAGAGGTAGAGGGCCGTATGGCAGAGCTCTGAGGGCCGCAGGTTGGACACATCTACTTTAGAGAGATAGCTGCCTTAAAAAGAATTTGAAAAAGGCACATACCACTCTTCTGCAGATCCCTAGAGGAGGAGCAGAATAAGTAATACGTTAATTTTTGCTGCTTTTCCTTGGGAGCATCAGCATAGGTACGTCAGGAAGGATCTGACCCCAACACACCTCAATAAGGATACCAGAAACGTTTCTCTAGTAGTAGAAATTCAAGTATACCCAATATTCCCTCTGAGACAATAAGCTAGGATTTCCCCTTTGCAACCCAAACATTTGTCAGATCAGTTGTGCTGGACATGCGTATATACTTAGCTTTTTCAATCTCCACCGAGGTCAAGACAGTGGCAGCACAACCTAAAAAGTACAGTTGTGTAAACTGAACTTAACGTAACAGTAGATGCCTGAATGATCATTCCTGCAGTAGCCTTAGCTATATGGGTTATACCATGCAAAAGGATCTGACCCCAACACACCTCAATAAGGGTACCAGAAACGTTTCTCAAGTAGTAGAAATTCAAGTATACCTAATATTCCCTCAGAGACAATAAGCTAGGATTTCCCCTTTGCAATCCAAACATTTGTCAGATCAGTTGTGCTGGACATGCGTATATACTTAGCTTTTTCAATCTCCACTGAGGTCATGACAGTGGCAGCACAACCTAAAAAGTACAGTTGTGTAAACTGAACTTAATGTAACAGTAGATGCCTGAATGATCATTCCTGCAGTAGCCTTAGCTACAAGGGTTATACCATGCAAAGGATGTAACAGCCAGACAGCTTCCATAGCTTCAGGGCACCTTCCATGCAGCTAAACTGTCATGCAACTCTAGCTGACAGGACTAAAATACATGTTTGGGCAGAAATCCTTCAGAGCTTTCCTGACAGCAGAGAGAGAGAGAGAGAGATGCTGAGCCCTGAAAGGACAATACTAGGAACAACATTCCCCTCATATCTGAGAGTAGTGTGCTATCCTCTCCTGTCATATATCACTAGAATGCTCTCAAATAGGTTAACAATTGTCCAACTAACATCTTGACTTGGAATAATTTTACACACAGACATAATTGTCTGACTGTAACATTACTATTTTTTAGCATATAAAATATAATTTTTCTTTTATATCTACAACATAAAATCAGCATCGGCAATCATACCTCTGATGGCAATAGTGGTATATTGGCCACTGCCTGCTGAAAAGCTTAAATATTTTACATTTTTTACATCTAATTCTATTTATCAAATACTGCAAATCTTAATAAAGCGTGCTTGCAGTAAAGGATTTTAGAGAAAAGCTTTCAGGAAGAGGCCTCGTGACTTAGAAGACTTCAGGAAGCAAATGCATTAATTTAACATCCTGTTGTTCAGGATTGAAGGTGTTAATACCTGCTGTACGTCCTTGGGAAAAAAAGGAGCCTAAAAGGTATTAAAACCCTATTATTCAGGCAGTCTACTGCAGTTGCTTGGGATCGGGGTTTATTAACCATCCCTGACCTTATGTGAGCAAATCCAGTCTGTGAGGATGCTTGTGGTAATTGCCACTGGGCACTTTTAAAAGGAAGAACCACAACTGCCTGGGCCAGAAGGGAGTTACCACAATGATCTTTTGGGAGTCCTACTGAATCACACTGGAAATCAGTGAAAAAGCATAAAAGAACATTTCTGTCCAAGGAAAATAAAGGCATCTGTCTTCCAAGCCTTCTTGCATAGTCTTGGAACTAAATTCTGCCAGTTAATCATTTATAGAGGAGACAAAAAGATCTACATCAGGAGTTCCACAACAGATGGATCAAATTTTGGAAGACGACCTGATTCAGCCTCCACTCATGAAGGTCTATCCTGGACTGGCTCAGCTTATCTGCCACACAATTTTGCTTAGATGGGACGTAAGATGCCTGCAGAATGAGAATGTGCTGCAAAGCAATATCCCACGTTAACATGGCTAGTCTGCACAAGGGGTAAGATCTGTTTTCCTCTTGTTGGTTACGTACCACTTCAATGTTGTGTTGTCTGTAAACACTTGCAGAGGGTTAACAGCATTTATAAGAAATACAATCTTTTTTTTTTTTTACGTCGGTGTATTTTGCTTCGTCTTTTCTGTTCCAAAGACCCTGCACTTTTATGCTCATTGAAACTCTTTCTCAAGCAAAGGCTGAGACACCTGTTGTGATGGACTGTGCTGGATTAGGAAGGGAGAAAGCTTTGAAACACATCCAATAAATACTTCAGATCATACACCAAATAAAAACCAACAAAGATGCAGGCCAATGAAGTAAAAATTTCATTTTCCTACTCATTGTTAAAATACAGGAATTTAAGGGAGTAGTAGTAGAATGATTCTGAGAGTTACTAGAAAAGACGGACATTTTCAGTGGGATAAAATGAAAATGGAGTTTAAAAATATTGTGGAAACAAGAATGAAAAATATGAGAAACAAGTCATAGTAATTATTTAGAGGGAGTGGTCAAAGGTTAAAGCATTGTAGAGGGAGAGGAATTTCAGAGAATGAGAAGAGGAGAAATTGCTGAGTGCTAAAGGGAAAATAAGAGTATTTGGATAATATGCATGAGTTGAAAAAGATTGTTGTTAAGCAAGTATTTCTGATTTCAATTCCAAAGCTCAAAACACACAGTATAATGGCATAGGTAATTAATAGAAAGGTCTGTTGCAAAACATAGGGAGCCTATGACAAGAAATCTAACCTGAGATATTATACAAACATTTTGGAAATTCTCTAAAAAAATTGTATAACTGTATAAAGTAGAATGTGGGGAAACCAAGAAAAGGCAAAAATGTAAAAATTTATGGAGGATTTAACTATGTAAATGTTACAGAAAGATGAGGCTCAAAATTAATAGCTAAGATAGGAAGAGATGAGATAAAAATGGTGATGTATAATGAATTAACAGGGAAGTCTCCAGGAACAGATTGTATTTCTGTGGAAGGTTGGAAGTAATAAAGATAAGGGAGGCTTTGCTTAACAATATTTTAAAAGGAGAAGCAGAGTACCTGCATCGTGGAAGAGAGCTGTGATGGCTGTAGTACTCAAATAGACTAAAGATCCGTCAATATTCACTTCATACACACCAATTTAAAATTTACAGCATGATTATAAGATTATATGGTGTTTATGTCTACACCAGCTAAAAGAATTGGAAAGGTGTTGCCAAAAGTGATAGATATGGATCAATGTGGTTTTGTGGAGGGGTAACAAAAAATTTGACATTAATAGAACAATGATAATCCAGAAGGAATTAGAAAGCTAAAAAATGTGGTTATAGTAGGTGGGTCTTGATGCAGAGAACACATTCAATAATTACAGCTGGGATTTTTAGCATTTGTATTCCCTGAGAGAATAATCGAGGTTAATTAATTAGGAAGATATAAGGATTAGAGGCAAGAATTTAGGAGGAAGGATTCCCTGATAAGTTGTGTTTGATGAGAGGAATTAGACAGGGGTGTCTTCTGTCCTCCCTTTTTTATTTGCTTTATACTTAGAGCTACTGGCAACGAAAATAAGGGATTCTCAAATTCAAGGACATAACTTGTATGGTAATCAAGAAAGTTAATATTATTCACAGATGATATACAATTGCTACATCAAGAAAGGCACATTTCAGTGTTGTGGACAGTCTCACGTCTTTTTAGGATACAAAATAAATGAAGATAAAACAAAGGTTATAGTGGTAAATTAGGTACCCACACATCAATAACTATGGGGATATAAGATTATGTATTTAGGTGTATGGAATAAAAAGGACTCTATTATGGCAGCTAAGGATATATGAGGAGACTAAAAACAGAAAACTGAGAAGATGGATGCTCTTGAATAAGAGTAGAATACACACAGTAAAAATGTTTCCAGTCCCTTTAGTTTCAGATACATGTCAGGCATATATATTTTTTAATGAACCAGTCAACACGTTGTGTGGACCATAATCAGTAAATTGTTGACAAAATTTATCATTTCACCCAACACAATGCAGTAGTGCAGGTCTACTTGATTTGAAATCACACTTTAGAGGAGCACAGTTAAGGCTTCTATACATAACACAAACAGAAGACTACCGATCCAAAAAAAAAGGCATGATTATCAACCTGAGAGTGTTCAAGAAATAAGGAGCAAGTAGAATTTTGAATGCAAGCCCTTAATGAGAATAATAATCATACAGAATATTATAAATTAGCAAAAAGTATTCAAAAGAACTAAACCAACAATGGAATGAAAAAGGGAGATTTTACAACAAGGGATGACTTCAAGTAAAGGCACCAAAAACAGACAACAGATGGCTGAAACTTGAGGGGAAAAAATAGCAAAGGAACCAAGGTACAGGGAGCAAATAACTGGAGGGAAAACTAAGCAAGAGTAGGCCAAGTGGATGCTTGGACTACAGGTTAAAGACTGTCTTCTCCACCAATTATTGATAAAGTATAGGCAAAGAGAAAAAGATAAGTGAGTGCTAAGTTTAAGACCAAGACTGGTTGAGTTTTTAGTTGCATCAAGAACAGAAGCAGCTGTTAAAAAGGATAATAAGTCTACAAGTACTGCATAAAAAGTACTGGTACTGCATGATTCCTACAAGAATCAGTCAGAAGAGTCTAGAAAAGACTGGGAAGAGAGAACAGAAAGGCAACAGTGGGACGACATCTGAATGTCTCACAAGCATGCAATTAAGTCCAGAAGGTTTTTAAATTATGCAGGGAAGTGTTTGCATAGGTATTTTAATAACTCAAGCAGACTTCAGTAACTTTTTTTCTCTGGCAGACATCAACTGCTGAAGGTGTGATGGGAAAGAGAGAGGCATCCCTGGGGCCTCCACGGAAAAGCAGCAGCTTTCTCCCCAGTTGAGTATCCCGATAAACAAATGCAGTAAAAAGAAGAATGCTAGTGAGCATCTTTTTTTTTTTGGGGGGGGGATGTAATAAGTCTGCATACTTAAAAAATTCTCTACAAAAATACTTTTTCAGAAATGAAGGTAAAGCAAATAACTAAGAAGTTAACTTGTGAGCGTTTCTGCCATTTCTCACTGAGCTAATCAGAGGAAGGGCACTGAGCAAACTCGGATCTGTAATATATAACATTAAGTATCCTGTTTTTTTGCTTATTTTATGAGTTATTTATAGCAGTTTTATTGTCTGCTGCATACTTTTCTATCTAGCTTCACTGTGTGTGAGGTATTAACTGGATATTGTCTACATTTATTAAGCATCTGTTTGGGTTTTTTGTTCCGATTTCCTGCCAAGAAGTGTATCAATATTGTTTCCCACCCTCCCTTCCTATTGGTATCGTGTTCTTATACTTGGTGACTTTGCAGTTGCCCACCCCTACTGTAAATCTGATCTGGGACACTCCTCCCAGTCTAGTGTCATTACCTCATTCTACCTAATCCAGGGAGAACATTTGAGAAGGCCAACCCACTTAGTTTCTGCTCCTCCTTTCCCCTTTACAAACAAACAAAAAAAAAATTCTAAACTTGTTTCCTGCCTTTCCTGTAAGTCACCTAGTCCAGATTCAGATTTGCTGTATCTAGGACTGTTTGTAAGCTTCTGAGCCCCCAAGCCTTTATGTGTTGGAGGGAAGCCTTCTAACTTAATTTTGTTTCTTAGAACTAGCCAGTATTTTAGGTTCAGCACTCAAATTTGTTTCTTTGAGCTCAGCACTTGTTCAGAACTCATTGTAAGCACTAAATAAGCTAAAAATTACTACAGTACTCAACTTTCCTCACTTGTCCAGAGGAAAACAGTTTTTAGAACTTAATAAATAAGCATCTATCCAGGCATGTCTAAGGGTCAGCTCCCGGTGCTTTCTCCAGTCTACCTGATGAATCTGGGCATCTTGGGGCAATGCAGCAATTGCCTCATGTACATAGACAACCCTCTCCTCCTACCACCCAACACTACAACCTATGAGAGATGCACTTATATAGCCAAAATGGAAGCAAAGCTCTCTTCACCCAAGACTGGAATAGACAGTCAAGAGGAGAAGGTAAACACTTGCACCACATCACACTCATCACATAGTCTGCTAGTGAAAAAGGAAATTTATCTGAAAGACAAATGTTTATTCGGAAGGAAGGTACCCATGGGGTGATATGTGGTGCTAAAGTGGACAGGAAGTGTAGCTGAAATGGAAAAGTCAACTGTGAACTACAGAAGCTTAACTCAACACCTATGTGAGATGTGGAATGTCACACCTCTTACAGCCTACACACACCCTTGCATTCCAGAGCATTTTCTGAAAACTCAACTTAGAAAGCATAAGATAATCAAGGGTTCTCTACTGTGGGCCATCTTAAATGAGTAATCTTAAGTGTCATTTTATTAACTACTTACTCTTTCTAATCCTGCCTACTGCAAGATAAGTTACTTATTTAAAGTCATCAGGCCCAAGAAATGTCTGGAAGCCATGAGGAGCTATGGGTGTTTACTGGAAGTATACAAAAAGGTGCTATAGGCTTCAATCAGTTAACTTCTGGGGTGAAAAAAGAAGTTATGTACTCATCATAACGTTCCATGTTTGTTGTCCTTGATCTTGCCTTCCCTTCTTGTTGGTTGGGTTCGGAGCCGATCCTCAGCTCTGACACGGCTGTATTCTAAAGCTCAAGAGCTTCTACTGGCTCGAGGCTAGACCCTATCCCATCATGCCTAGCGCTAATTACCCAGATCTCATTTGTGATAACCCATAACACTAGACCACAATATGCAGATATACAAACTATAGGCATATATAAAAAATATACATGTGTGTGTATATACATACATATATAAGAAAAGGCATAAGTAGAAACTCTTATTCTATCCAACTCATAAGGCAGGAAGGGAATCAAGGCCTATATAGCCAAAGATGGATAACTCCTCTCAATCCTCCAGGTGGGGGATGGAGGGTGGGATGCAAGGAAGGAAGGTGAGATCAAGGACAACAAACATGGAATGTTATGGTGAGTACATAACGTCTTTATGTTACGTTATGTTGTCCTTATTTTGCCTTCCTTCTTGTTGGTTGGGACCATGTCCCCAGCATCACCTTCTTGGGTGGCTCAATAGAATATACTCTTCAGGACTGTGGAACCAAAGGATAGCCTGTTCCAGGAGGCCACATCTACTTTGTAATGAGTGATGAAGGTATGGGGGTTAAACCACGTAGCTGCTGCATAAATTAAGTCTAAAGGCAGTCTGGCCTGAAAGGCAGTAAAGGTAGACAAGGCCCTGGTTGAGTGTCCTCGAATTTTTCCTGGCAGTTGTTTGTTCTGTGATTTATTGACATAAGTAATGGTATCAGAAATACGTTCTGATAAAGTTACTTTTGAGACTGAAGTTTCTTTTTTGTTTTCTGCAAAGGATACAAACAATTGGTCAGATTGTATGAATTCCTGTGTCCTGTGCATGTAGAAACTTAACTGTCTATGAACACCCAGTTGGTGGTGATGTTTATAATCTGCCTTGTTGCCATGGTTTGGGAAAAACACAGGTAGTTCTATTGATTCATTCAGATTGAACTCTGAGCAAACTTTTGGTAGACAGGAGGGGTTGGTTCTGATAGAAACCCTGTCCTTTGAAAAATTAAATAAGGGGGGACGAATGGAAAGAGCTTGTAATTCTGATACCCTCCTAGCTGAGGTAATGGCAATCAAGAAAATCGTTTTACAAGGCAAATATTTTAGAGCACAAGAACTAGCCAGTTCAAACAGGGGAAGAATCAAGGCAGCCAGGACTAAATGTAGATCTCAAGGAGGAAGTGGTTCTCTTAATGACGGTCTTAAAAAAAGCTTTGCGTAGCCTGTGGGACATAACATTGGAACCCATTTCTCCCACATGAAAGTTGGAAATAGCAGCCAAATGAACTCGGATAGTTGCTGCTGTTGCTCCTTGGTTAAATGTTTCAGTGAGGAATTCTAGGATCTTTGATATGAATGCAGTAAAAGGATCAATATTATTTTTATCAGCCCAACAGGAGAACAGTTTCCATTTGCTAGTATACATTTTCTCATAGAGGATTTGTGAGAGGAAATTAGAATATGTTGTACTACCAGGGAAATGTCAGGAAGCCTGGCTAAGCCAGGAAGTGGTGGAACCAAGCTGTCAGCTTGAGGGTCTGTAAGGAAGGATGGAGTGTGTCCCACTGATGCATCAGCAGATACAGAGCTGGGTCCAGGATCCAAGACTCTTCTAGAAGATGGGGCCATAGAAACAGGAACCAGATTTGACAAGCCAGTAGGGGGCAATGAGAATTGGCTTGCAACCCACTGATTTTTCTTTCTGAAGAACCTTGGGAATCAGAGGGAATGGGGGAAAGGCATACAAAAGTCCTGGGGGCCAATCTTGAACAAGTGCATCCCTGGGTGATTGTCCCAGTGGGGGAACTAGGGCGAAATAGCTGCTACACTTGGCATTGATGGATGTGGCAAAAATATCGCAGCAAGGCTAGCCCCACTTGTGAAAAATCTGGTTTGCAATGTCCTGTTTCAGGGACCACTCATGATGCATGAGTGTAGCCCTGCTTAGCTTGTCTGCTATCAAACTGGATTCCCCCAGGATGTGCATCGCGATCAGGCAGCATTGGGAGGACATAACCCATTGCCATACTCTTAGGGCCTCTCGACATAAGGGGTAGGATCTGGTTGCACCTGGCTTGTTGATGTACATTACCAGTGACATATTGTCCGTCTGAACTGCAATTGTCTCCAGGGGGAGAGAGCTGTGAAATGCTTGCAATGCCAGGAGCACCGCTCTCATCTCAAGGAAATTTATGTGCAAGTGGTACTCGTGTTGTTGCCAAATTCCATGAACAGTCTGTCCCAGATAATGCCCCCCCCCCCGCCCTATCTGGGAAGCATCCATGGTCACTGTGGCTACTGGTTGGGGAGGACGAATGGTCTGCCTATCGTCAGCAGGGTGGACTGAAGCCGCCATTTTAGGTCCTTCTTGCAGGTCTCCGTGATGATAATTTTGTGGGACATGGGTAGATCTTGCATGGACCATCGAGCAAACAGGAGCCACTGCAATAACCTCATGTGGAGGCGCCACTAGTGTTATTGCTGCCACCACTGAGCCCAGGACTGTCAGAACAAATCTTGCTAGAGTCTATTTCATCCCAATTAATGTTGCAACTTGGTGTCGAATGGTTGACACCCTCTCCTGAGGCAATTTTGCTATCATGTCTTTGGTGTTTAGATCTGCTCTTATAAATGTAATATATCGACAGGGCAACAAGGCAGACTTTTCGTAGTTTATAGTGATGCCTAGCTGAGAGCAGAGGTGGAATGTGGTGTTCCTTGTCTCAGTTAGTCGATGCTCGGTGATGGCGGTAAGGAGCCAGTTGTCCAGATATGGAAACACCCGGAACTGTAGATGCCTCAGATGAGCCGTGACTATTGCCATGCATTTGGTGAACACTCTGGGGGCTGTGGTGAGGCCAAAGGGCAGAGCTCTGAACTGGTAGTGACTGTCCCCCAGCCAGAAGCATAGAAATCTCCTGGATTGCCTGTCCATCTTGATGTGATAGTATGTATCCTGGAGATTGATGGAGCATATCCAATTGTCCTTTCCCAGAAAGGGAAGTATGGACTGCAGTGTCACCATCTGGAACTTTGTCTTTTTAACAGACTTGTCGAGTCTGCTGAGGTCGAAAATGGGCCTCCAGTCCCCTGTTTTCTTTGGTACTAAAGAACCTTGAGTAAGTTCTGGATCTGATTTGGTCTGCGGGGACTTCTTGGATGACTCTTTTTCTTAGTAGCTTTTGAACTTCTAGAGTTTCTTGCTCCCTTAGACTGGGTTGCACACCTGAGACGGATTTTTGTTTTTTGTCATCTGGTGCCGATATGAACTTATTGGGCCTCCGCGGAACTGGTTCCATTGATTCCGGAGAGCTCCACACCTTTCGACTTACTACTCCTAGGAGCGGGTTGAAGGACAGAGACACCCAAGAGGTGGAGGGTCAGAAACCAAATGCATCCATGTACACGGACTCGTCTTCAGAAGGGGAAAGGGACTTCCAGCCACCCCTCTGCTTGAGGATGTCCAGGGTGTCCGAGAATGAGACATCCTCAGAGGGGGACTGTGGGGACCCTTCTGAGTCCACCAAGTCCATGTCCGATGTCAGGGACTCAGGGGAGTCCACATGCTTCCTCTTACATATCCTCTTCAGAGGGACCTTCTCAGGGGGATGCTCTGGGGAGGTTTCAGAAGGGGGGGGGTCACCCAATGGGGCGTCCTCGGGCATTGGTTCCCTATGCTTAGAATGGAGGGGTGGTGAGAGGGAAGACATTGGCTCTGTAGGGGACGGAGCAGATGAAGCCAAGTGAGGAGCTGTCTGAGAAGCCTCTTCACCACCCTCTCCACATCATCATCTGAAAGGCTCCTGGATGACCGAGAGGAGTGGGTGGACCATCGGTGACTGCCCACCAGAGACTGCAGAAGCGGTGATTGTGGAGCGGACCTCACCAGTTCCAAAGGAGGAGACCTAGCCCTTTTGTGACTCCTAGAGGGTTCCGAGTGCACTGACGGAACCGCAGGAGATAAAGTCTTGTTGGACCCGAGAGGTTTGTGTGTCTCGACGGCTCCAAGGTCAGAACCAACAGAGATGTTGGTTTGGAGGATTTTCCTGGTTTACTCGTCTGATTCCCTTCCACTGGTGTATTAAAGGGTCCTTTTAGTAAGCCTCTCAGTATAAATTTGTCTTTGCGCTCCTGCAGGACTCTGGTGCTGAAGGCATGACAAATGGACCACGAGTCCTGCAGGTGCACCGCTCCCACGCAATAAACAGAACTCATATGTCTGTCATTTAGGGACATTTTTGGGAGCATGAGTCACTTCTTGAATCCAGAAGGTTTGGATTCTTTGAGCAATTCTTTATGCATTATTGAAAGCACTAATAGCAAAAGGCACAATACACTGTAGTTAAAGAAATAAAGAAAAGAGAAATCTACAACGCTACAATAACCACAACACTTTTTTTTTTTTTTTACAACAAGCAGCAGTTAACAACAAGCAATGTGAGGTAATGGAAAGGGGAGAGCTCTAAGTTAAATGACAAACTCCCCCAACCGAGGAGAGCCTCCAACTTGAATGGCTAACTCTTTGGCAGAAAGGGAGGAGGAGGGGATAAGGGGAAGCCCTCTAACTGAAAACGGGCTGAGAGCAAGGGGCAAACCTCTAAGAAAAAAACGGATTTGAAAGGGGGGATAGGCATGAAGGAAAAACAATGGCCTAAACAACCACCACCACCACCAGAAAACAGACATAGGATCCTAGAAAACTACTTCTAATCTACAGAAAGATTTCCTGAAAAAAGTTAAGATTTTAGTATAGAATATAACAAGAAAAATCAAAAACTTAGCTTGAGCCAGTCTCCAGCAATCTTGAAGCTTCAAGTGGAAAACAAGATCTGGGTTACTAGCTTTAGGCATGATGGGATAGGGTCTAGCTTCGAGCCAGTAGAAGCTCTCAAGCTTTAGAATACGGCCGAGTCGGAGCCAAGGATCGGCTCTGAACCCAGCCAACAAGAAGGAAGGGGAGATAGGGACAACATAACATCAAAGATTATACACAAGAAAAAAATATCAACAGCCAAAAACCACACTGTTTAAAAGACCAAATACTTTATTAAAGACAATCTTTCAAACTGCTGATACCACATTTAATACAAAACAAAAACACTACACTGACGTAGCACAAATGCCAATAAACAGCATTACAAAACACTTGTAGCGTGAAGAGTTGGGCACTTTTTGCATTAGTTTTCTGACTGTACTATCATTTTCTTAAGAAAAAGGGGTCACTGTAGTTTCTTCTGAAAGGACATAAAACGTAGTTCGTTATTCAGCATCACACACAGCTTGCATAAACCCTCGTATCTCCTAAAGGTTCAAAGTAAGGTGTCCAAATCATAACACAGCAAGTAGCATGTCACATTCTCTTGTGAGTGCCCCATGCTGTCTTTGGATAAGACAAATCTATAAACTTCAATCCAGGTTAAAGATGCACAGATTTGTTTTCTCGATAAATGACTGACTGGAAGAGCTGAGTGAGAATGTAGGCTCTATAAAACAGTTCCAGGTGAAAGATGAGAAAATACAGAGCCTTCTGCATGCCAAACATTTTATCTGCATATTTTGCACATTGTAGAAAGTTTGGTTTTAAAGCCATTTAGGGCCATTTATGTTAACACTTGTCATATGTGAGCATTTATAAAGCATTTTATCATGAAAGACCCAACTCATCTGTCATTCTTAGAATAAGATGCAGTAATTCAATGCAGCCATCCAAGGAAATCACAGAAAATGTACTTGCCTATGTACTGCACTACAGATAAATGAAAGTGCAAGCTAATGAGAAACATTATTCACTTCACTAAACAGCGCAGTCCAACTATGGTCACCCAAATGGTTTTAATTTTAGCATTTACGATGCACAGTGATGCATTAACACAAATGTGCCTTATGACCTACGCACAATTCTTATTGAATTATCATACAGGACTGTCCTAAACATGCATAAGTGTCTTCCAACACTGATAAAACACAGACAGCTACACACTGAGCAGAACTTTTTTTTTTGTATAAGATATGTGTAATTCAGTAAGGACAGAAAGGAAGATCATGTTTACACAGAAAATAAACAATGAACTGGTATGACTCTATGTATTTTACACACATCCAACATGATGAATGGTATCTGAATTTTAAGCTCAAATTTGCAAAGAAAAGTACTCCAAAGGTATCTGTAATCATAATGTACAAACCATTAGTTTTCTAAACTGTCTGCTTTTTTTTTTTCCCCCACTGGTCAGTTAAATAAAATTAACAAAATAATACTACTATAGCACAAATGTACCATAACTCCATATGTTAAACAGCTATGTGCCTGTAGTTTCTTATTATTCCTTTTATCATCATAACAGCAGACTGCACTCACTCCATTTTGGATTTATCAAGCAGTTCATAGCTTCAGCTGACCTTTCTTGGAAGGAGGAATCAGGTCCTGAACCCCCTTTGCTATTTTCAGGTACAAAAGACAAAGTGATGAAAAATAAATAACTTTTCATTTCACGAGAACCCAAGTCAGAGCTGCTGAAGATGATTAGTTTAGTTTCAGTGATGGGGTGATATGGTACATGCCTACATAACAACCCACTTTAATGCAACCTCAGCCAGCGGGCCTTTGGCATTAATTTAATTGCAAGGAAAGACTGGGGAACTAAGCCAGCAGGCTCTGCAGGATAAAGCTGCTGATGAAGTCTGCTGGCGTCCTGGACAAATATCCAGGCTGCTGCACCCCTCTCAATCTCTTCATTCACAATCAAGTGCAAAGGGAAGAGACATCTCAAACAGTGTGATTAGGCACTTAACAACTGGTGAGTATAGAACATATGATGAATTAAAGGTGAATAACTAGTGCCTGCCATCAATATAGACTATAATCTTCAAAGTTTTGTCCCCTGAACCACCTTTTATTAGGCATATAGAAACATCTTACGGCATAATTAGAAACAACTAACATATATGAGCTGCAAAGACTGAGAAAGGTGTAGCAGTGGACTAAAAAGCTGTATCGCAAGTCATCAGAAAAAGGACACTTCATAAACTGTGTTTGCAGATAAACTTGAGAGAATTACAGCCACGGAACAGTGACAGACATTGCTGTCTGGCAGTGGTATAACTGCTATGCTTGTTTTTTTTTTTCAAAGAAAGTTTTAAGGCAAAATCAGATACAGTTGTGGGTAGGGTTTCCACCTTTTCAAAAGGCCAAAGTGGGACATTTTTGGGACACACATCAGTTTTTACACGCTGACACATACCCACGGTCAGTACAAAGGATAGAACTTTACTTTTTTGCCTAAATAAAAGCTTATTCTTGTAGCAGTTTAGTTGCTTATTCTGTTTCTTGTGACATTTAGGTATTATAGATATAGAAATAACTATTTTATGCAAGTATTACATAAAATATGGGACATAATTATGTCCTACAATCTCAGGACATTTGCCATTTTTAATAATTTTGGTCAGGACACAACTGCCCAAACAGGGACTGTCCCTCGCAAAGTGGGACAGGTGGTAACCCTAGTTGTGGGTCAGGATTTTGTTCTTAATACAAAGGGGAAATGCTTAAAGACCCTCCAATTTGTTGAGTTCGCCCCCTACAGGACCAAACAGAAATGGTACTTCCCAGGATTTTTTTTTTATGCAAACCCCTAATCCAGCATTGTGGGGGAAGATCTGGCCCACAAATTGCCACCTCAAGTAATATAAACCTCCTGAAAACCGGAAGAAATGGCAGCTAGAAGAGTCTGCCCTTGATGGCAAGGACTGTGACTATCTGGTGTGTCTGAGAAAGGTGATAAGAGGGAAGTAGAAAGCTGAACTGTAGGTACTGCGGACAAGGACACCAAAAAATGAAGTACCCAAAAGCTGAAGCATCCACTGTATAAAAAGACCCAATCTAATTTATAATAAAGGAAATAACAAGCATCAGCAATGTAAGGACCAGCTCTGACAAGCTGGAGCGTAGTGAAGATGGGATGAAGGGGGCAACTGCCCCAGGCACAAAGTGCTAGGGGGAATAGGTTCATAGGTTCATACTAGGCTATCTGCCCTAGGGCATTTATAAGCCTAGCCAGAGTGTGTTTGGCTTTCGCCACCCATTTTAAATTAATTTTGCTATGCCCTTTTTCGAGGTTAGTATACTGTGCCTCTGTCTAACAGTGACACAGAAGTGATACCCGGGGTAAACCTATGATCTCCCATCCACTCATCAAGATTCCTCTTGAAGAGAGTCAATGAGGGACTCTGCCTAACCTGGACTGGGATTTTATTCCAGAGGGAAGGGAGCCTCTGGGTTATGAATCTGTCCCTCCAGCATGTCCTATTTATTTCAGTGCTGAGGTTCAAGTCTCTCGAGCAAGTAGCTCGATGGGATTTGGATTTTCTGAAGTGCAGCATGTCCATTAATTCCGGGTTGGACATGGCTTTATACGTCAGGCACAGATCGCCTCTGAGCAGGCGGATTGCCACTGAGTAGAGCTGGAGTTTCTTTAACTGGGCAGCATATGGCATCTGTTTGAGCCCTTTGATCCTCTTGGTGAGGTACTTTTGGGGTCTTTCCAGTTGCTGCAGGTGTCTGGTAAGGTACATCCCAAAAGGGGCATTGTACTAAATTATGGGCCTGATGAGGGATGAGTAAAGAGGTACGATGACCTCCCCTGATCTAGATGTCAATCCCTTCATGATTAGGTGGGCTATATAAAATGTTTTTCTAACCACTTTGGCCACGTGGTTGTCAAATGAGAGATTGCTATCAACTTGGGTCCCCAGGTCCCTAATTACTTCTTCTGTACTTAATGGATTACCACCTATGTGGTAATTTGTGGGCACTTTGTTTTTGCCAAAGGGGATGACTATACACTTTTTTGGCGTTTAGCTTGAGGCCATGGCTCTGGCACCAGTTGTCTGTTTCTATGAGGCCCTTTTGGAGGATGCTTGTGTCGGCTGGAGAGTCGATTATGGCGCCCAGTTTGCAGTCATCTGCGAACTTGGTCAGCCACAGTCCTACCGTGTTGGCCTGTAGCTCCGAGATATATATACTGAGCAAGAGAGGGCCCAGGACTGAGCCTTGTGGGACGCCACTTGTAACTGGTTTGGAGTCTGACATGGCTCCAGCAAGTCTAACCATGTGGGTTCTGTACTTCAGCCAGTTTGCAACCCATCTAGTGACATAGGGGTTTATATTTAAGCTGGTGAGCTTATCTATAATGCCCGAGTGGGGTATTGTATCGAAGGCTTTTGCGAGGTCCAGGTAGGCTGTGTGGACCACCTTCCCCTCGTCAATGGCCTTGGTGACTGTTTCAAAGAAATCAACCAGGTTTAAGAGGCAGGATCTGCCCTTAACAAAGCCGAACTGGGTAGGATCCAGTGTCTGTAGGTCACCAATATCTTTATTTATGAGGTCCATGATGATCCTTTCCATAGCTTTGCAGACCAAGCTAGTCAGGCTTATGGGGTGATAGTTTCCAGGATCCGTTGAGGCACCACCTTTGTGGAGAGGGACCACTGTTGCTGTATGCCACTCTTTGGGTACATATCCTGTAGTAAGGCTGAGATTGAACAGTAGTTTTATGTTTGGGTTTAGCTCTTCTTGGAGTTCATGTAGGCCGCAGCCGGGACACAGTCTGGTCCCATTGATGCTGTGTTTCTGCTTTGGAGAGGGCAGCTCTTACCTGAGCATCTGAGATGTCAGGGGGGCAGCACTCTGCTGGGATAGATATTTGCACTTTTGGTGGGGGGGGGAGAAGTTTGTGCTGAACCTGTCAGCTAGGATGTTGGCAATGTCTGTGGGTTTGGTGTATTTTTTGTCATTTTGGACTAATTCTGAGCATATCTGGGAATTCCCACCCAGGTTCCTAACATAACTAAAGAAAGCCTTGTGATTATCCTTACTGTCCTGTGCAATTTTTCTCTCGAAGCTGGCCTTAGACGATTTTATGAGTGCCCGTAGTTTTTTGCTAATACTGATCAGAGATGCCTTCCCTTTTTGGGATTTTGCTCTATCATGTAGTAGCTTCCTCCTTCTATTGTATATTTTGTTTTTGGCTGGGGTCCACCAGACAGGACGTCTGCCTTTGGAGGATTGGGTCTTGGTTTTATTTGGGATTGCATGATCCATGCATTCCTGAAGGTGTTCATAGAATGCGTTTATAAAGGATTCTGCGGTCTGGGCCGTGTTTTCCACAGGCCCAGGGGCTTTGAAGGATTCCACCTCGGATTTGAGGTGTGTGAAATTTGCTTTAGAGAAGTTTTTCACTGTGGTTTTCAGGGCAGGGAGTGGAGTCGGGATGTGAATATCCAGTGAGATTAGTTTATGGTCTGATCTTACCAGTGAGGGATACACTTCTGGTCTGGAGCATAGAGTCCCCATGTTGGTGATGATCAGGTCCAGTATGTTTTCCCCTCTTGTGGGAGTAGTAACAAGTTGTTCCATAGCATTTGAGTTTATAAATTCTAGGAACCTTTGGGCTAGGGTGTTGGAGCTAGAGTAATGCTCCCAGTCTATGTTTGGGTAGTTGAAGTCGCCCAATATAATGGTGTTTGTAGAGACCTTCATATTTTCCAGTGTTCTCAGGAAGGCCGAGTGGGGTTCCTTGGTTTGGGAGGGTGGTCTGTAGCAGGATATAAACTGGAAGGCAATTTTACCCACAGTTAGTTGCACATGGATAGTCTCTGATGCTTCGTGCTGTGCCACCAACCTGGAGGTGTGGGTATCTTTGACGAATATTGATACTCCCCCTCCTTTTGTGGTTCGGTCCAAGTTTTGGGGCCGAAAAGCATGGTATGAGGTATAACCTGGTAGTGCTGGGGTGCTCTCGGGAGCCCTGAACCAGGTTTCTGTTACTGCACAGATATCGATGTTCTCCATGCTAAAGAGAGTTTTGAGTGCATGCATCTTGAGGTTTAGACTTCTGGCGTTGAGTAGCATTACTCTTAGTTTCTTATCCCTTGTGATACCTATGGAGGTGGGTTTGTCTTTTGAGCCTTGCCTAAAAAAGGCACTATGGGGGTAGCAAGAGCCTTTGCCAATATCCGAAAGCCCAGGGGTGTCAGGTGCAAGCCATCCCTAGCGAAGCATCGTGGCTTGTCGAGAATGTCATCCCAGGCTGACAGGCATTGGATCCCCTTTGAATGACACCAATACTTGAGCCAATTGTTGAAATTGATCATCTTGTTTTCATATTTTGGCATCATTCTTGGTGAGGGTAAGATGCTACTCAAGATCAGTGTCATACCGGCCTGGGCTACATGCTCAGAGAGCTCCTCTATGTCTCTTTTCATGTAGTCCAGGGAGGTACATCTTGGGTCATTCACACCAGCATGGACAATGACTGAGTCATATTTGTACTTGCCTTGGAGTGACCTGAGTGCTTGTGTTATGTGGCGGATCCTAGCGCCCGACAGGCAGCTCACTGTGACCTTCTCCTTGTTCAGCCTGGTGAGCGGGACGTCAGTGTGCCTGACGATAGAGTTACCTATTACAAGTGTATCAGGTGTCTTTGTTTAGCCTTAAGGGCTGTGACTGTTCGGCACACTGGCTTTGTGAGCTGTGTGTTGCACGTGTTTTGTTTTGGGGTAGCGGTATCTTGGGTGTCTGCTTTGGAGGTCTCTGCTGCTTAGGCAGATTTTTTATTTAGAGCCTCCGAGTATGTTTTTGTGTGTTTATGTGTTTGGTTTGCTGTCATGGTAGGTCTATGTGAGACTGGAATTGTAGTGAGTGTGGTTTCCTTCTCCTCCTGACTGGTTTCGCCAGTACCGAGTTGAGAGAGCTTAGCCTCCAGTATGGCTATAAGGTTGCATCTCTCACATGTGTTGGAATTTGTTGGGAGGAGGAGAGGGTTGTCTGCGTACGAGGCAGTTGTAACATTGCCTCAAGATTCCCAGATTCACCAGCTGGACCGGAGAGGAGATTGACAACTGACCTTTGGACATGCTAGAATAGTATTGGGAATTCCTTTATAACTGAAAAAAAGGGCCAATGGGGAACGAGGTACTCAAAGGGAGTTTGTGAGGGTGTAGTGCTTTTAATATTTTAGTGCTGACTTATATAATTGCTTTAGTGAGCAAGTGCCAGGTAACTTAAATGCAATGTGTTACAGGTAACTTAAATGCAAAAACGACAAACAGTAACTTTCTTTCAAGTGAAACAAGGAAATAAGTACAGTAAGCAATGCAGATATCACTACGGATACACAGAAGCGCTGAAAAGCCGCATTTTAGGTGGAATTAGCGTTTCAGGGAAATAACAAGCAAACAAACAACAAGCATACAAATAAAGCTAGATTCAGCAGGCCTGGATCTAGTCTATGCTACAGCAAACAAGGTGTACCAATTTCAGTAAGAAGCAGTTTAAATATGCAGGCACTATAAGCCTTTAACCAGAAATTCCCAGCTAGAAGGGCAGAGTCCAGCCTCTCCTCCCACAAGAGTGCAGACCAAGAACCCTTTTAATGTAAAATAACTGGCCTGAAGCCCAAGTGCTTAAAATAGAATAAATACACTTTTAGAATAACAGACACTGAGCCCTCAATCAGCAGTTCACAACTTAGAAGGATGTAAGCTACCTGTCCTGCCACTACAGTGCAGACCACAAACCTTCCTAATGTAAAACAACTGGTCTGAAGCCCAAGTGCTTAAACTAAAAGGCTTAGAATGAGTTACACCAAGCAGTAATAAATACAATTGAGTACTTTTAAGATGACGCAAAAGCAAAATAAAGTAGGAAGAAACACAAATACAGTAAAAGCAGATTTTTTTTTTTTTTTTTTTTTTTTTTGAGTAAGCAAATGAGATGGGCCCAGGAGTTACAGGACAGAATCAAGTGCAAATGCAGGCCTTCAAATCAGAAAGTTGAGAAAGATGGAAGACCGCCCAAATGGCCAATAACTACAAATTCTGGGCCAGAATCACTCCTTATGTGGTAGACAGGTTACCTTAGTGCTTACCACTCCCACTGATGAGCTAGAAGGCTTCCCTGCAACACAGAAAGGTTTGGGGGCTCAGAAGCTTACAAATAGTCCTGAATAGAGCAAATCTGTATCTGGAACACTAATTACAGGAAAGGTAGGAAATAGGCTTACAATTTTTTTTTTTTTACGGCCAATCCTGATTGCTCTTTAGAGCATACAGGCTTTTAAAGGCCATTATTGCATTTGCAATCAAATGTGAGCACTGTAGCTCTCAGAGTGCAGTCTAAACTGTAGCAAGCAGTTTGAAACTGTTTAAAAGAAAAAAAAAATGTGTTTGCTAAAGCCTGAGCAATGTAGCTCTTCATGCAAGGTATAAATTCTAGCCAAAGATGATGCTTAAAAATAGCTAGACGTTCACATCCCAAGAAAATGTCTCTCTAATGTGCCAGCTATTGCAACCCAAACCTCCAATTACTCCAGTACATCTGTGGGTAAAACTTTCCTACTCTATGCAGGGAGCCATGTAACGCCAGCCACAACCTTAGAAATGGGCTCGCTCTGAAACAACTGTGCTAATGTCCCAAGGGCTAAGCTAGTACGGTATGAACTATAACATAATAAACACAGCAGTAGCTTAATAAACAAGTGTACAGTGATCCACACGACATGAAAACTTCTCTTCCAAGTAAATTCAATTTTTTTTATTCGAGGATCTTGGACAGATGAGTGATATTGATTAAACAACTTTTACACTTAGACGCCTTTAAATACATTTTTCTCTTTGCATATTTTAAAGCATTTTACATCTTTGAAGTGAATACTTATGGTTCTAATCTGACAGGTCAGAGACTGGAAATAAAAAAAAAAAACCTAATAGGTCAGTTAGATGAGCCAATGGTCACATTACCTTTTGGATATTACAGAAGCTTAGGATGAATTAAATGATGTTAATCAGATAGGTCTTAAACTGGGAACATTTGCTGTAATAGATCAAGAAAATGAGTCAATAGTCTCAACGATTTCAGAGCCTAGAACAAATGAAAATGGTTTTGAAATAAGTCTAGAAATGCAAATATATATGCTGAAATAGGATTGAGTAGTGGGCTAATGGTTAGTCAGACAGTGGGAGCTATGTGATTGGCCTGGTGTAATGAAACAGAGGGAGCTAGCTATTGGTATACATTCAGGCTCTGCACCAAAAGTATACACATCTCGTTAATCTATCTGGTTGGATGTTTTATGCAGGGTATAAAAATATTTGTGAAGACATCTCCATGTGAAAATGCAAAATTTCCTGGACTTTACTGCCTTCCCCTGGCAAACTACAGATTACCACTGTTTGTTCCTGTGTTACCATCAGACTTGGATCTCTCTCCTAACTGAATCTCAACTGAGTGGCCACCTCCTCACCTAGATCATCTTGGAGAATCTTACAGACCTGCAAGATCATACCCCCCACCCTAGCTGTATTCCTCACTAATGACATCCAAATCCACCAAGATATAAGTCCTGATTCCTATTCGGCTTTAGTAATGCTCTTAATGTGAAACTGAACATCTCTGCAAGTCAATGGAGTTATAACCCAGCAAACCAAAACAGTGGCTGTGATCATACAAATATCCCAGTCTTAAGGAGAAGACATCTGAAAAAGGTCAGTCATGTCTGCCCCCCTAGCCCCTTCTGAGACATATGGCTCCCTTTCTGGAGCTGCCATTCCCATCTCCATGTCCAAATGAGATCAGAGTTATCCTTCAGGAATTTATGTCTGGTGAAAAGAAGAAAAACGTCTCTGCTCTTTTTCAAGTCAATGGTAAATACCCTTTGTTTAGCCAGACTAGCATTGTCCACAGATGGTGGGTTACACTCACTTGTATACTCTGCTGCTGACTCCTGTTGACTGTTGTTGTTGCCTCTTCTGCTGAAGAGAACTTTTTTGCCCCATTATGAAAAAAGGTCTTCTAGGAGGTAGGTCATAAGACATAAATTTTAAGTCCCTTTAATCGACAAATCCATTGATCTAGAAAAAATTGAGCCTACTATTTTTCCAGGTCTGTAGGGAGAAATGCAATTTGAAATGCACAGGCAGAGCACCACATGTCACTATCAGCCCTGGGCTCCAAAGCCTCTTTAGACAAACTTTCTTTTTTAGATTGTAGGTGGCAAACAAGGCCATTATAGGTCTGGGGTGACACCTGCCATCTCTCTGGGGACCCAACCAGTACAGAGTCCTTTCAATGTGCAGATCCTCTGATTTCAAAGAAGTCATCTCAATTAGCTATTTTTTGACAAAGTCTTTTCCACTGTTTGCCTCGTTTACTTCAGGTATACCATTAATCTACGGGTTCTTGTACCAAGCACAATCCTTAAAATGAAGCAATGTGGCAGCCTTCAAATCCATTGTAGCTTCTACTTCCTGGATCTTGGTCTTAAGATCACACAGTTTTCTTGCAGAAGGGATTGCAAGAGACCTGAGTGGTCATTAACCACCTCCATGATCTCCTGGTTATTCTTCTCATTCTCTTGCATGGGCTCCCTTCTCATCTGTGATTTATTTTCAGTACAACTTAAAAAATCCATTAGGGTAATCTCTTTGTCCGGGGTGTTCCCATCAGAATTCTGATCTGGCTTGCCTCCCCTACTAGGTATTATGTCCCGAGTTTCCATAGAAGAATACACTTTTTTTGTGGTACGACCCCCTTTTTTCCTCAAAAAAACTTGTAGACCCAGAATGGGCTAACACTGCAGAAGCTGTTGGCTAGCACAGCAACTAGCACACCCCACCACAATACACACACAAACATGCATACTCAAGAAAAACAACCAGGTTGCTTTCATGTAATGAAATTTGATACAAAAGCCATGAAGACATTAAAAGTTAAGGAATGGGCTTGAAAAATCATACTACGGCCAAACAACACAAATAACCATGGGTTTATGCAGCAATGCTGTGCCAAAAGAATTGTGTGAAAGTCAGGGCATTCAGTCTTTCCATAAATACTGTAATATATGATAATGTACACAAACCCCAAATTATATTTTCTGCTCAACTTTCACAAACAATTTGATGCATCTTGGAAACTGTAGAACACCTAGACATACACTGTTATTACATTTTTGTTAAACAGACGTACATTTTCACATGACAAGAAATTCCTCTATGAGTGCATGTTTACTGCGATATTTACAGAACTATGAAAAGATATGCTTAATTGTGTAACTAGCAATATAAATAACACTAAATATTTCTCCATATGTGCAACTTGCAGGCATATTTGAAAGAGTTTTCTTGAACAACATCTAAAGTGTCAAATGATGTCATGCAACAATTTTTAAGTCACTTGTTTTTGAAGTATTAAGTACATATGGAATATTGTTTATAATTTCTAACAAATAGTAAGCAATACACAAGTATATAAATGGACATTAACATGTATTTTCCTGTTTCCCACCATGGCATATCTCACCACACCCATCAATAACATGCAAGTCATCCAGTTATAAAAATATAAACATATGAATAATAAGCGATGAACTGTGATTAATTTCCCTTTTGTTTAACACTGTAGATTAGCAATTTTAGCATCATTTTATTAGTAATGCCTTGCACTTTCTAATAATGCTTATTATTGGCTGTAAAGTCACTTAGAAAATGAAGCCACACCCGAAATATTCTGGACACCATAAGGAGCTATGGGTGTGAACTGGAAGTACACAGAAAGGGTGCTATAGGCTTGAATGGGTTATTTCCCAATCAAACACATTCCTTGTATCTCTGCTGAGACCTGAAAGAGACTACATAAATATCATGGACATCTCAGATCCATAGTCAACAGTAAAGATGGAAGTCTCCCGACAAGTTTTTTGCCAGCATACCACCCAAGACAGATGGACTGAGCAGAAGGAGAAATAAGTCAAGTAGACATTTCTGAACTAGTAAGACCAGATACTTTGTTGTAGTATACCATTTTAAAAGGAAAAATATCTAGGTTAAATGCAACTTATTTTGGAAAAAAAAAAAAGACAAAAAGGAGTGATATTTCTCTAGACTTCATCTTGCTCTACAACCAGTAAAGACCAGATAGGATTCAGGGCCTGAATCCTCCAATGGGGACACAGTTCTTTTGCTGAGGCTGGTAAAGTTGTACAAGAAGGGGCATGCGCAGTGCTAAAACTGACAAAGTTTCAAATGACAGGCTGCCATCTGTTGGAAGGATGCCCAAATGGAAAACATCATTTTATTTTTTACTCTTTTATTTACTGGGTTAGTCTCACTAGTCCAGCAACCCCTACTTTTTCATCTTGCTGTTTTGCATCATAGCCACTACTGTGCTGACTTGGATGTGAGAGCTCCTAAATGGAGGATGTCATGACAGAGGCACAGTATACTAACCTCAAAAAAAGGCATAGCAAAATTAATTTAAAATGGGTGGCGAAAGCCAAACACACTCTGGCTAGGCTTATAAATGCCCTAGGGCAGATAGCCTAGTATGAACCTATGAACCTATGACTGCTGGAGCAGTGTGTGTGTTTTGGAAGAAGCAGATCAGGAGGTAACAAACTACTGGAACAGAGGTAATTGCTGCAATACAGTTAGAAGGCAGTGGATCACCAACAGAAGATTTACTGAATTTCATGGAGCAAGGTGAACCAGAAAATGAAGCACAAGCAAGCTGGGGTGAAGTAGTTGATTGTGTTATTGAAGCAAGAGAAATGACTGTTTTAACAGGAGAATGAACAGATTTGGGGGGATGAAGCAGAAAGCACTGGTGTTCCTTTGGCTGGTTGAGTAACTTCTTTTAAAGGCACAGATCAGCAACAGGGTATGAAAAAATCTGATGCTGTAATAATGGGAAGGCAAGCAGCTGCGGTAACAAAAAGCAGAAAGCAACAGACTAAGTGAGCAACTCAGAACTAAGAAGCTTGGAGTTAAAATTAAAACAAAGACTGATGTTTGTTTAAATACAGTTCTGCATTTAGGATTTAGTATAAAAGACATGCATTACTACACGTTTGGACACTGAGGATTTCTGTTAAGTGACTTTTGAAGCATAAGGTTTACTAGAAAAATTCATGTCTGGGATAGGAAGAAAACAAGAGACAGCAACATTGAAGGACTATTTTTTTTTTTCAATTTTGGACTTCAACATAAAAACAAATGCATGTTTAATTCAGAACTGTTGACAATGACATTTTTAAAATAAAGTCTTTTTTCTTATCTGTTTGTAAAGAAGTGCATGATATAACAATGTGTTTAATGAAAGAATGTGTGGACTGGAAGGTGGGAAGTAAATATGATCAAAGGAAGGATGTAGCATGTTCAAAATGCTATAAATGTTAATGGAAGGAGTGGGACTGTGAGATACTGGGGCCAGCCAAAAGCCTGTTTTCATATGGAGGTGAAAGGCATTTAGTACAGGATTGTGGGGCGAAAAACAGAAAATGCAGGCAATGCAGATAGAGGGAACATACAGCTAAAGATTGTGAAATAAACTGTAGTAAATGTAAGGTCAAAGGTCATTTTTAGTTTTACTGTTCTTTGTTACAGGACAAATGAATAGCTGAAGAAAATACTGAAAATAACAGAGAAGATGAGATAGGTAATTTTGTGGAAGTATAAAAGAAGAATACATTAACTTCAGAAGAGGAGTTAAATATTGGCAAAAAGATGATGTTGTTCAGGAAGAGAATAGGTATGAACTACTTGGAAGTGAGGAAGGAGAGGAGGAAGGATTGACACAGAAGAGCAAGAACAAAATAATGAAAAGTGAATAGGAGGAATGGTAGGAAGTATGAAAGAAAAATAAAAGATGAGAAACAGGAATGGTGTGTTAAAAATATCTGAAAGTACTAAGGCAGAACTAGAAAAGAATACAGAAGTAAATGGAATCTCTCAGAATATATGAAGAATAATGTCCAAGAAGAAGAATGTGGTTTTAGGGAAGTAAGGAACTGAACAGTGTATGTAATGTTGGAGTGAATAATTGTTAAAAAGTAAAGTGTATAGTGCATGACAAAAATGTTTCTATGGTTTGTTTTCTTTTATATTAATATATATGTGCCTGTATAATTAAGTTATTAAATAAAGATGTTTATATTAAACAGGAATATACTAAATGAGGAGTACTAACCGTACTCTGGGGCTCATATATGTGTGACAAAAGTGCTACAAATCATGAAGAGAAAGAACAGGCTACAAACCTAAAACAGTACAACATACGAAAACAGGCCCTAAAATGAATGGTGGAAGCACTCTAATGAGTAGGAGCCATGGAAAGTGTGAATTTACCTTTGATTATTCCTTTATGGATCTGTCGGTTTAGCACAAAGGATTACAGCTATTTGATGCAAACAAGGTACATCATGTAGTAACTGGGTTTGATTCCCACAGTCTGCAATTCCCCACTGTGCGACTATGACCTAGTAACAAACGGACAATGCTCTCCCTGAGTTGCCTCTGCAAAAATACACTTGTGCCTAGTGGGTTTAACAAGTTAACAAAAGAAAGAAAAATACTGAAGTGCTGGGAAGAAAAGGATGAAGTTACTCTAATTTTATTCCAAGAGATCGTGGACAGACTCTAGCTGCAGACCTGTTACTTTATGTGACTGGGTGAAGCACTGCCAACAGTAAAATTAATATGCTTATGTGGAAAACAAAATGACAAGTTCGCTCGTGATCAAGACTGCAATGAACAGCAGATTCACACTTCTAAGGCAGTTCCTGTTTTTATAAGCAACCTGTCTGAGGGGAGGATGGATAATGGAACTTGTCACGTGCAGAAATGCACAACATGAGCAAGTGATTGCCGCACTGCACATCTGCTAGGGAACTGCAGGTCATACGAAACAGCTGAAATCAGATGATGCTGTTCTGGGATGGCTTGATCTCCTCTCTTTCTTCCCTGAAGATGGATATAACGTCAGCAGTGGCCAACCATGGTGGAAGCATGTCATTCGTTTGGGTGGTTCTCAACAAATTAAAACAACACTACTCATTTACTCACTGTTTTACTAGCTGAGGCCTGCTGGAACAGCGACCCAGAAGTTTTGGCCATGGTAAATGGCTGAGAGTCATACAGTACATAAAAGCAAGTCTCTCAGACCCAAAGTTAGGAATGTAAAATATCATCACCAATAGCTTATTATATTAACCACTCAGCTGTCCATAAGAAGCAGTAGCTCTGAAGACAGCATCATCTGAAAACAAATGCATACATTCCTGAAACGCTATTTAGAAAGCAAGCTTTGCAATGCAGCTCAGTGTTTTCTACCAAGTGTGCATGCAGTGTTCACTTATCACAACAGTAATCCTCATATAAAGCTCAGGCCAACACCATGACGGCTCTATGTGATAAGCATTCAGCTATCAACAAGTACAAATAATACACAATTAACCCTCCGTACAAATAAGAATGCTGAAGGCATCCAATATTGACAATAATTAAAAATGATATTGACAATTGACAATTAAAAATGCAAATCCAACCAAAATAATAAATAAAAAAATAGAATTAAGTGAAAAATTTATGACTGCTAACTAAGCCAAATCATATAATCACTTTAATACAAAACAGTACCATAAATCCAAAATGCACTATCCAATTACTTCATTATTAAACAAGATTTCAAGCTTTACTTCACAATCTGAAGAATATACTAATTAAGAGGCATACTCCGTGCTAAGCATTCCCTGATGAAATCAAATACTCACTGTGTAACCTTTCGCAACTCACTTGGCCTTTCAGCGCTGCAGTCCACCCAGCTGAGGAAACAGTTAAAAAGCAGGCATCAGACACAAATATGTTACATCTCAGCTGGGAAAGCACAGCTTAAGAAATAGAATGCAATCATGACACAGCACTAACAGTACAAATGCCACCCTTAAAACAAATCCTGAACATGACAATAAACATAAAACATAACATACTGCATTTGCACTTAGTAGGAATATACGTGAAATCTACATAACCTAAATACCTTAACTGACCTTTTATGGTTTTATAGCAATACAAATTATTATATTAAACATGAAAGAAAGTCATTTGAAAAATATACCTAACCACATTCACCACAAAATAAACAATGACAAACACAATCAAAAGAATTTCCAAACTAATAATCCAAAGCAGACTAGGGAAAAATGTCAGCCTCATTTTCCTGCAACTTCATTGTACTGAATGGGCCAGCAGCCCAAGACTGTTAATATAATCCGATGTCTGCCCTGGAAACAGAGCAATAATCATTACTGTGTAAAAATTTACTTTGTTAACCTAGATGTGTTACCATCTACTAATAATTAAAAAATGTTCATACAACTAGGAGTTTAAACATGAAATAAAATCTACCAAAACCTGTAGTTCAGGGTACTTACTTCCTGTCCTATGATTAAAACAGAATAATATTCCAAATAAATGTTCTACGTTGGTGTTGTCTGTCATCACTGTATGATCTACTTTTAAAATTACAGCCCTGAATTGAGAATTTATGCTAGTGGTATCTGTGGGCTATCACTGCAGAACATGCAGCTTTATTTGTATGCTTGTTGTTTGTTTATTTCCCTGAAACGTTAATTCCACCTAAAACGCGGCCTTTTAGCACTTCTGTGGATCCCTAGTGATATCTGCATTGCTTACTGTACTTATTTTCCTTGTTTCACTTGAAAGAAAGTTACTGTTTGTCGTTTTTGCATTTAAGTTACCTGTAACATTGCATTTGAGTTACCTGGCACTTGCTCACTAAAGCAATTATATAAGTCAGCTCTAAAAAATTAAAAGCACTACACCCTCACAAACTCCCCTTGAGTACCTTGTTCCCCATTGGCCCTTTTTTTCAATTATAAAGGAATTCCCAATACTATTCTAGCATGTCCAAAGGTCAGTTGTCAAACTCCTCTCCGGTCCAGCTGGTGAATCTGGGAATCTTGAGGCAATGTTACAACTGCCTCATGTACACAGTCAACCCTCTCCTCCTCCCAACAAATTCCAACACGTGAGAGATGCAACCATATAGCCAAACTGGAGGCTAAGCTCTCTCAACTCAGTACTGGCGTAACCAGTCAGGAGGAGAAGGAAACCACACTCACTACAATTCCAGTCTCACATAGACCTACCACGACAACAAACCAAACACAAACACACAAAAACATACTCGGAGGCTCTAAATAAAAATCTGCCTAAGCAGCAGAGACCTCCAAAGCAGACATCCAAGCAACCGCTACCCCAAAACAAAACACGTGCAACACACAGCTCACAAAGCCAGTGTGCCGAACAGTCACAGCCCTTAAGGCTAAACAACACACCTGATACACTTGTAATAGGTGACTCTATTGTCAGGCACACTGACGTCCCGCTCACCAGGCTGAACAAGGAGAAGGTCACGGTGAGCTGCCTGTCGGGCACTAGGATCCGCCACATAACACAAGCACTCAGGTCACTCCAAGGCAAGTACAAATATGACTCAGTCATTGTCCATGCTGGTGTGAATGACCTGAGACGTACCTCCCTGGACTACATGAAGAGAGACATAGAGGAGCTCTCTGAGCATGTAGCCCAGGCCGGTATGACCCTGACCTTGAGTAGCATCTTACCCTCACCAAGAATGATGCTACAATATGAAGACAAGATGATCAATTTCAACAATTGGTTTAAGTGTTGGTGTCATTCAAAGGGGATCCAATGCCTGTCAGCCTGGGATGACATGCTCGACAAGCCACGATGCTTCGCTAGGGACGGCTTGCACCTGTCACCCCTGGGCTTTCGGATATTGGCAAAGGCTCTTGCTACCCCCATAGTGCCTTTTTTAGGCAAGGCTCAAAAGACAAACCCACCTCCATAGGTATCACAAGGGATAAGAAACTAAGAGTAATGCTACTCAACGCCAGAAGTGTAAACCTCAAGATGCACTTTCGAAACTCTCCTTAGCATGGAGAACATCGATATCTGTGCAGTAACAGAAACCTGGTTCAAGGCTCCTGAGAGCACCCCAGCACTACCAGGTTATACCCCATACCATGCTTTTCGGCCCCAAAACCTGGACCGAACCACAAAAGGAGGGGGGAGTATCAATATTCGTCAAAGATACCCACACCTCCAGGTTGGTGGCACAGCACGAAGCATCAGAGACTATCCATGTGCAACTAACTGTGGGTAAAACTGCCTTCCAGTTTATAGCCTGCTACAGACCACCCTCCCAAACACAGGAACCCCACTTGGCCTTCCTGAGAATACTGGAAAATATGAAGGTCTCTCCAAACACCATTATATTGGGCGACTTCAACTATCCAAACATAGACTGGGAGCATTACTCTAGCTCCAACACCCTAGCCCAAAGGTTCCTAGAATTTATAAACTCAAATGCTACGGAACAACTTGTTACCACTCTCACAAGAGGGGAAAACATACTGGACCTGATCATCACCAACATGGGGACACTATGCTCCAGACCAGAAGTGTATCCCTCACTGGTAAGATCAGACCATAAACTAATCTCACTGGATATTCACATCCCGACCCCACCTCCTGCCCAGAAAACCACAGTGAAAAACTTCTCTAAAGCAAATTTCACACGCCTCAAAACCGAGGCGAAATCCTTCAAAGCCCCCGGGCCTGTGGAAAATACGGCCCAGACCGCAGAATCCTTTATAAACGCATTCTATGAACACCTTCAGGAATGCATGGATCATGCAATCCCAAATAAAACCAAGACCCAATCCTCCAAAGGCAGGCGTCCTGTCTGGTAGACCCCAGCCATAAACAAACTATACAATAGAAGGAGGAAGCTACTACATGATAGAGCAAAATCCCAAAAAGGGAAGGCATCTCTGATCAGTATTAGCAAAAAACTACGGGCACTCATAAAATCGTCTAAGGCCAGCTTGAGAGAAAAATTGCACAGGACACTAAGGATAATCACAAGGCTTTCTTTAGTTATGTTAGGAACCTGGGTGGGAATTCCCAGATATGCTCAGAATTAGTCCAAAATGACAAAAAATACACCGAGCCCACAGACATTGCCAACATCCTAGCTGACAGGTTCAGTGCAAACTTCTCCCCCTCTCCCCACCAAAAGGGCAAATATCTATCCCAACAGAGTGCTGCCTCCCTGACATCTCAGATGCTCAGGTAAGAGCCGCCCTCTCCAAAGCAAAAAACACAGCATCAATGGGACCAGATGGTGTCCCGGGCTGCGTCCTACATGAACTCCAAGAAGAGCTAAACCCAAACATAAAACTACTGTTCAATCTTAGCCTTACTACAGGATATGTACCCAAAGAGTGGCGTACAGCAACAGTGGTCCCTCTCCACAAAGGTGGTGCCTCAACGGATCCTGGAAACTATCGCCCCATAAGCCTGACTAGCTTGGTCTGCAAAGCTATGGAAAGGATCATCATGGACCTCATAAATAAAGATATTGGGGACCTACAGACACTGGATCCTACCCAGTTTGGCTTTGTTAAGGGCAGATCCTGCCTCTTAAACCTGGTCGATTTCTTTGAAACAGTCACCAAGGCCACTGACGAGGGGAAGGCGGTCCACACAGCCTACCTGGACCTCGCAAAAGCCTTCGATACAATACCCCACTCGGGCATTATAGATAAGCTCACCAGCTTAAATATAAACCCCTATGTCACTAGATGGGTTGCAAACTGGCTCAAGGACAGAACCCACATGGTTAGAATTGCTGGAGCCATGTCAGACTCCAAACCAGTTACAAGTGGCGTCCCACAAGGCTCAGTCCTGGGACCTCTCTTGTTCGGTATATATTTCTCGGCGGTACAGGCCAACACGGAAGGACTGTGGCGGACCAAGTTCGCAGATGACTGCAAACTGGGCGCCATAATCAACTCTCCAGCCGACACAAGCATCCTCCAAAAGGGCCTCATAGAAACAGACAACTGGTGCCAGAGCCATGGCCTCAAGCTAAACGCCAAAAAGTGTATAGTCATCCCCTTTGGCAAAAACAAAGTGCCCACAAATTACCACATAGGTGGTAATCCATTAAGTACGGAAGAAGTCATTAGGGACCTGGGGACCCAAGTTGATAGCAATCTCTCATTTGACAACCACGTGGCCAAAGTGGTTAGAAAAACATTTTATATAGCCCACCTAATCATGAAAGGATTCACATCTAGATCAGGGGAGGTCATCGTACCTCTTTACTCATCCCTCATCAGGCCCATAATTGAGTACAATGCCCCTTTTGGGATGTACCTTACCAGACACCTGCAGCAACTGGAAAGACCCCAAAAGTACCTCACCAAGAGGATCAAAGGGCTCAAACAGATGCCATATGCTGCTCGGGTAAAGAAACTCCAGCTCTACTCAGTGGCATACCGCCTGCTCAGAGGCGATCTGTGCCTGATGTATAAAGCCATGTCCAACCCGGAATTAATGGACATGCTGCACCTCAGAAAATCCAAATCCCATCTAGCTACGCTCAAGAGACTTGTACCTCAGCACTGAAATAAATAGGACATGCTGGAGGGACAGATTCATAACCCAGAGGCTCCCTTCACTCTGGAATAAAATCCCAGTCCAGGTTAGGCAGAGTCCCACATTGACTCTCTTCAAGAGGAATCTTGATGAGTGGATGGGAGATCGTAGGTTTACCCCGGCTATCACTTCTGTGTCACTGTTAGACAGAGGCACAGTATACTAACCTCAAAAAAAGGCATAGCAAAATTAATTTAAAATGGGTGGCGAAAGCCAAACACACTCTGGCTAGGCTTATAAATGCCCTAGGGCAGATAGCCTAGTATGAACCTATGACACAGATACACACATTCAGCAATAAGGAAATGGAAAAGACAAAAAACAGATAGGGCTCACCACGGCTAATAAAAACTCTTTTATTCCTGCAGTGCAAGTAAGCGCTTTCGCGTTCTCTCATCGCTTCATCAGGTTTTTGAAGTCTGATGAAGCGTTGAGAGAACGCGAAAGCGCTTACTTGCACTGCAGGAATAAAAGAGTTTTTATTAGCCGTGGTGAGCCCTATCTGTTTTTTGACTTTTGATATTGGATCTGAGAGGGCTCCTTATCCAGGACTGTTTGTTGTGTTTTCTCTAATAAGGAAATGAAAAACGTGTAGGCTGCAGGTGCTTTCCATTTTCATAACCAACATGTTATCTTGTAATCTTAAATGATCTTACTAGTAAAGTTCAAATAACCTGCAAGTATTTGGCAATACCACAAAGAGATCACCAAAATGATAAACAAATGCAGCTTAGACAATTTTTCCTAGTGCATGGTGATGACATATGCAAAAATTAAAATGTATGACATTTACATATTTAAGCAGACATTTACAAGCACAGTATTTGTCACCGACTGTCCTTAGGCACTTGTTCATAATCAGTCTTATCTGTTGCATACCTGAAAACCCTCAGACCACTGCAGAACAACAACCCAGAGACTCTCAAACCTCCAATACCAAAATAAGCAAGAGATTAATTGTACTTCTGCAAAAGATACTGCAGGCTAACAAAGTTAAACTACAAATTTAGCCAATAGATATTTTCTGCTATAAGCTACACAAATAATGCGGTAGAGCCACCACTGATCCCGGGAACTATCAATCTATTAGCCTGACGAGCCTGGTCTGCAAGGCCAATAAACGTATCATCATAAAACACTCTGGAGGGATAGATTCCTGTCCCAGAGACTTCCTATACTCTGGAACAAGCTACCCATCTATATCAAGCAAAGTTCTTCATTAGCACTCTTCAAGAAAAATCTTGATAAGTGGATGAGAAATAGGAAATATACCCCGGGGATCACTTCTGTGTCTCTGCTGGACAGTGGCACAGGAAAATAACTTTCTTGGGTGGCATAAGCTATGGAATCTTGCTGGTTAGGCTTACGTAGGCCCTTGGGCCGATAGCCTAGTACCTACCTATGAACCTATGAGCATGTTAAGTTTTAACAACAGCTTTATTTTGAAAGGTGGCTTTTAAAATTTGTTGCAAAAATAATATCAGTTTCAAATTACTGCTTGCCTTATCAATAAAATTATGAAAAAAATTTAATTGTGCACATTACACTAAGAACAATTCCATTTTTTTAGGAAAAATAGAATAGTAAGATCACTCAGCTTCTATCCTTTACATTTCACAGTGCGCACAGCGTGTTCAGTTTATATACTCATAACCCTCCATAATGGGTCTTAAGTTTGGCATTAATCTTCACAATGTTTTCTTTTTCTGCAAATCCCATACTCAGCTGATGCATTCTGTAGTATGTCTGTAGCCTCCCACAGCCCCTAGTCCTTGCTGCCATCAGTAAAATCCTGTATTCCAATACCCAAGCATCATAATAACTGCATGCCAAGCAAATTAATGGCTATCAAGTCATGTTTTAGTGCTACTCAATTCTGTCTGTATTTGACATATAGTTTCATAGGTGTTTACTAGGTTAAAGACCACAAGGGCCTTTTTAAGCCTAACCATTCAAACCTAAGCTTTGACAAGTCTCGTACCCTTGATCAGTGTAAGCTTGGGAGATTAAATGTTTACAAGCAGGGGCCTAGGAAATGAACCATTTATAGGCCTCGCCCATTAGAAACATGGGTGACAAATCAGGGATGAATTTCCTGTTCCCCATCCAATTGTCCAAGTTACACTTGAATTGGGTTAGGGAGGAACTCTGCGTCACATGGATGGGTAGTCTGGTCCAGAGGAGGAGTAGTCTCTGAGATACAAACCTCTCTCTCCAGCAGGTCCTATTTATATCACAGGCAAGGTTTAAAGTCTTTAGAACAGGTAATTCTGGTGCTGTTTAATTTGCAGATATGCAAGAGGTCCATCAGAGGGGGGTCTGACAATGCCCTGCATGCCAAGCATAGATCTCCCCTCAATAGCCTGTAGGAGACAGAATACAGGGATAGGGCCTTGACACTGTCTGCATAGGACATGCTACTTATGCCCTGTATTATTTCAATGAGGGACCTCTGTGGACGTTCCAATTGTTGGATATACCTGGTTAGGTACATAAAGGGGCACTGTACTCAAAGATAGGTCTGACAAATGCCAAATACAGTGGAACAATGGCTTCCTTGGACCTAGATGCCATACATTTGTTTATAAGTTGAACATTACAGAATGATTTCCTCACTACAGTAGAAAAGTGATGGTCAAATGCTAAAATACGGTCTGTGTGCGCCCCCAAGTACCTGACTACCGAGTCATCTCTTAGGGGGTGTGTTGTCACAGTATGATAGTTACCAGGGGTGGATGACTTCCTGAAGGATACTATTAGGCATTTCTTTGGCATTTAGTTTTAGTACATGGCTCTGATACCAGTTATTTGTCTGTGTCAGCCTTTCATGGAGAACATCTGTATGAGTGGGGGATTCAATGACAGCTCGTAATTTGCAGTCATCTGCAAATTTAATCAGCTAGAGGCCCGTGACATTGGCCTTGACTTCAGAGAAGTAAATGCGAAAAAGTAGCCCCTGAGGGACTCGGCTTGTGACTGGCCTTTTTGTGGAGGTGGAGTCCCCAATTCTAACTTTCTGGGTCCTGTGTGTGTGTGTGAGAAAGCTGGCTATTCATTGGGTGAATAAGGGTTTGTACATCTCTTGAGTTTGTCAAAGCCTGAGTGGGATGCTGTATCAAATGCCTTGGCCAGGTCAAGGTAGGCAGTGTGAACCAATCTGCCCTCATCCATTGCTTTCGTGACATTCGCAAAGAAGTCCACTAGGCTGAGTAGACATGACCAGCCCTCGACAAAACCAAACTGGGTTGGATCCAGTGTTTGGAAGTTTACTGTATCATTAGCGATCATTTCCATGACAATTCTTTCCACGGCTTTGCATATGAGCCTAGTGAGACTTATGGAACTGTAGTTTCCGGGGTCTGTTCTTAGCCCACCGTTTTGCAGACAGATGACTGCTGGTATTTGTCATTCATGAGGCACAAAGCCTGCTTGGAGGTTACAGTTAAACAGCAATTCCAGAGGGCCTGACAAGTCATGTTTCATGCTATTTAGAAGGCATCCTGGAATATTGTCTGGGCCCACTGATGCAGTGTTCTTGACCTTGGAGACAGCAATAACGACCAGTTCCCTAGTGATAGTAGGGGGAGTGACATTTGATGGTATTTCCTGAGGAAAGGTTGAGGGGGAGAGAGGGGTTAAAGCTGGAGCTGAATTTGGCAAGTAGGTTTGCTATATCCTCTGGCTTAGTATAGGTGGCTCCATTAACAATGAACTCTGCACACAACTGTGTATTGCCTTTGAGCTTGTGGACATAGCTGAAGAATTCTTAGTTATTGTCCTTGACCTGGGAGGTCAAATTTACCTCAAATTTGGCTTTGGTAGACTATCTGTCCTCTGAGTTTACTTTGAAGAGAGTACTTTTATCCTTCTGGGTACTGCACCTCCTAATGTTTGCCATAGGTTCATAAGTAGGTACTAGGCTATCGGCCCAAGGCCTACACAAGCCTAGCCAGCAAGGTACCATAGCTTACGCCACCCAAGAAAGTTATTTTTCTGTGCCACTGTCCAGCAGAGACACAGAAGTGATTCCTGGGGTTATTTCCTATTTCCCATCCAGGCATCAAGATTTTTCTTGAAGAGTGTAATGAAGAACTTTGCTCGACATAGATGGGTAGCTTGTTCCAGAGTATAGGAATTCTCTGGGACAGGAATCTATCCCTCCAGCATGTCCTATTTATTGTGGTGACAAGGTTTAGGTCCCTAGAGCATGTAGCTTGGAGGGATTGGGATTTCTTTAGGTGTAGCATGTCCAACAGCTCTGGGTTTGACATAGCTTTATATGTTAGGCAGAGATCACCTCGGAGTAGGCGATATGCTATGGAGTAAAGCTGGAGTTTTTTGAGGCGGTCAATGTAGGGCATTTGTTTGAGGCCAGTAATCCTCTTTGTGAAGTACTTCTGTGGCCTTTCCAGCTGCTACAGATGTCTTGTGAGGTACATTCCAAAAGGGGTGTTGTACTCTATAATGGGTCTAATGAGTGATGAGTAGAGGGGAACAACGACCTATTTTTTCCTGGATGAGAACCCTTTTATGATGAGGTGTGCCATGCTGAAGGACTTCCTGACTACTGTGGTGATGTGACTATCAAAGGAGAGACTACTGTCCACCTGGGTCCCAAGGTCTCTTATCACGCATTTGGTGTTAAGTAGATTGCTGCCTGTGGTAGTTTATGGGTACAGAGTTTTTATCAAAGGGGATGACACTGCACTTTTTGGCATTGAGCTTGAGGCCATGGCTCTGACACCAGGCATCTGTCTCAATGAGGTGCTTCTGTGGGATGTCCACATCATTTGGGGACTTGACTATGGCTCCTAGTTTGCAGTCATCTGTGAACTTCGTCAGCCAGAGGCCTTCAGTGTTAGCCTGTACTTCAGAGAACTAGATACCAAACAGGAGAGTTCCCAGGACGGAACCCTGTGGCACTCCACTTGTCACTGCCTTGAGGTAAGATTTGGAGTCTGCAACTTTTACAGTGTGGGTTCTTGTCAGTGAGCCAGTTGGCAACCCATCTTGTGACATAGGGATTTATACCTAGTTTAGCGAGTTTAGCTATAATTCCAGAATGGAGGATGGTGTTGAAAGCCTTGGCGAGGTCAAGATAGGCTGTGTGAACCACCTTACCCTCATCCACAGCTTTGGTGACTGCCTCAAAGAAGTCGATCAGGTTCAGGAGGCATGATCTGCCTTTCACAAACCAGAACTGGGTGGGATCCAGAGTTTGGAGGTTACCAATGTCTTTGTTTATGAGTTCCATGATGATACGTTCCATGGCCTTGCAGACCAGGCTCATCAGGCTAATAGGTCGATAGTTCCCGGGATCAGTGGTGGCTCCCCTTTGTGGAGTGGGATAACAGATGGTCATGTCATGATTTTCTTCCTTCTGTTACATAACCTACTGATGGTGTGATGCTACCAGGATTGCTTGTTTTTTTTTTTAGTTAGTTCTGTACTTCTTGGTGGGTACAGGTGCCTCTATGCAGCTAATAACATGCTTGTATAGGATTTCTGTGAACAGTTAATAGTGTTCAGGGGGGTATGAAATTTTTTCAGGTTATCACTTAATAGTATGAAGTTAGCCTAAAAGTAGTTCATGAATATTCCATTTTTAGCTGGGGTTCCAGGTTTTATTTTTACTTCAAAGAAAACCATTTTGTGGTCTGATCTTACCAGAAAAGACATTACACTAGGGGGTGTCAACACTCTCCCATATTAGTGAGGACCACATCTAGTATGGTTGCACCCCTGGTTGATGTACTGACAATCTAGTCCACTGAGTTTGTGTTTATAAAATTCAGGAATCTCTGTGCCTGTACATTTAGTGTCGTATACGATTCCCAGTTAATAGTGGAGTAATTAAAATCACCAACGAATATGCTATTGGGTTGGATGGTGAGGGTTTCTAATATGTTTAAATACATGTTATGGATTTCCTGAGTCACAGAGGGGGCTCTATAGCTTGCAAGGAATTGGTATGGGATTTTGCCTATGGTGACTTGAACATGGAGAAGCTCAGGTGCATTGTCCTGTTTGACCAGCCTTGAGGTATACTTATTTTTGATGTAAATTGAGACACCTCCACCTTTAGACCCTGTCTGTGTAGTAGCTGGTCTAACTTTTTGGAAGCCATTATAACCTTGCACTGTCGGTTGCTCTCTGCTGCTTTAAACCATGTCTCAGTGACCACCACGTCAGCATTCTCTATGGCAAAGACAGCTTTTAGAGAGTGAAGTTTTTTGTTTAAGCTACTAGCACTGAGCAGTAACACCTTCAGAATTTCCTGATTATGATTTGCTATGTCAGCAATATTTTTAGTTTGGCATTGCCTAAAAAATGCACTATGGAGGAGGACAATGCTTTACCTAATATTTGAAAGCCTACATGGGAGAGGTGCAGACCATCCATGACAAAGCTGTGTGATCTGTTGATCATCTCCTTCCATGCTGACAAATATTGCACCCTTTAGAATGATGCCAAAAACCTAAGCCAATTATAACAGTCAGTCATCTTTTGTTCATACTGTGGCACCATCCTTGGAGAAGGTAAAATGTTGCTCAATGCTAGGGTCATAATAGCCTGGGACACACATTCCAAGAGATCCATGATGTCTCTTTTCATATAGTCTAGGGAGGTATGTTTCAGGTCATTTACACCCACATGGACTATAACTGAGTCATACTGGTACTTCTGGTCCAATGACCTGAGTGCATGCATAATATGGCGGATCCTGACCTGTGATAAGCAAATGAATGTGACTTTCTCCTTACTCTGCCTAGTGAGACGGACATCAGTGTGTCTCACAATGGAGTCTCCAATGACTAAAATGTTGGATTGTTTGGTGGCTTGCCTTATGGGCTTAGAATTAGAGGCTCCATGAGGTGTGGCTGTATGTGCTGATGTGGGTGCTGTTTTGAAAAAGAGTGCATTCAGTGCTGCTGAGGGTATTTGTTATGTGTACTTCATCTAGGAGGTCTTTGGGGTTTAGGAAGGTTACATTTAAGTGCTTTAGCATATGTGGGTCTATGTGTCTGCTTTGAACTGTGTGTGATGGGTGCAGCATTTGTACCACTGGCAACTGGATTGACATTACGACTGGTTTTGTGTGAGAGCTTTGCTTCTAGTGACATTGTGTAAATATCTCTTTCGTATACCGTATCAGTTTGAGAATTAACTGGTTGTAAACATGAGACAATTTCTACATTGCCTCAGGATGCCCATGTCCACCAAGCTGGTAACGGAGATAGTGGGAAAGTTCATATCCATGGAATCAGACCCTTTTTACTGATTAGATGGTTGGAGTGAAAATGTAAAGTAATGTCAGGAGTATCTGGTTTGCAGCTCTGAGGGCAGTGCCTGCCACTGCAAACTAGTTGTTGTGTGCGCAACTAGGTAATGGTGAAATTTCTATGGTGCTTTTACAGGAAAAATGTCAACTTAAGGTGTCTGTGTCTATACAAGACACTGCCAAACACTTAAGAGGAAACTAATAAATAAACCCTGATGATTTATGGATGAAGTATTTAGGCAGACATTCTGAAGTCAGGTCATGTGTAAGCACCATTTATAGTGTATATGGACCTTATTTGACTTGTTTACTGCCTTACTTGCTTGAATCACTGCTGCGTTCTGTACTTGTCATTACTTCTCCACATCTGTTACATTCTGTCTGAAACAGACTGTCTTGTACCCCACCCATACTTATAGTGTAGTCCTGCCTTTGTCAAGGACACATATATTATTATTCCTAATTCACATTTAGTTATTTATTGACATTTGATTACTGGGAAAGTGCGACTGGGCAGGAACCCACTTTCAACAGAGGCCTAGGGAGAAAAGCTCCAAAGTATTACAAAACATTTTAAGAACAATAATTTTACAGTTTTTAAAAATAATACAAAAACAAATAGTTTAATTATACCAAATTAGACATAACATGAAAACATTTAAAAACAGATACAAGCTATATGACAATTTAGTAGCTAGAGAAATGTTAGCCAATTTATAGAGAAATTAAAGGTAAGTTAGTACAATAGAAACAGGAAATGCAACATAAAGTGAGACAAAAACAGGCTTATGGTATATTTAGAGAGAATGCCAGGCTAAAGAAATTGATAGAAGTATGGAAGTGAGTGAAGAAGGGTGAGTAAGGAGATGTAAGGTATGAACAGGCATTTGTTCACATTTATGGATATAGTTCATCCTGGTGTTGAGCAAGAACAGAGCCAGTTTTTGGTTTCTGGAGTTCCAGATCTTAGCAACATGATACGAGTACAAATAATGTCCATCAGATTTGATAGGTTGTGGACAGACAAGAGTTTTTGGTCACTGGATTGTAATGACCCATTAGGAACATCGTTGTGCAGGATGTTATTTAGTGCTGGACAAGATTCTGAGTAGGTGGTAAACTGTTTATATGTTTGATGGGGTACTTCCAACCAATTTAGACTTTTTAGTGCAATACAATGGTGGGTCCTAAAAGGGGTATTTGCTGCAAATTTGGTAACTTTGTTATAGCACTGTTCAAGTTTTGATTTTTGTTATGCCTGAAGGTTAGGAAGGATTGGAGCACCATAAAGAAGTGTGGGGAGGAGATAAGTAGTGGCAAGTGTAGCTTTAGATGAGTTAGTGAGAATGTTTTTGGTTCTATAAAGCATCCATAGTTTTTGATGAGTTTTTCTTATGAAATTTTGTATATGTAGGTCAAATTTAAGATTATCATCTATCATCCCTAATAATTTGCTACAAGAAGTGACTTCAATGTTTGTATCATAAAGAGACTGGACTTAAAATTTTGTTTTGTCATGGGAGAAGGATTTGGGGAAAAATTAGTAGTTTGCTTTTTAGGGTTCAGCATGAGTTGTGAGTTACAAAGCCACGCTTCAGTGGCTGTTAAAGCTTCTGGAGTAATTTTTTGAAGGTGTGCCACATTGTCAAATGTACACGAGTGTGAAGTTGTATGTTTACTGTATTAGGGAGGCCTGTTGTGTGGGTGTCTGCATGGTGTTCGTGAGAAGTTTAAAGAGGAGGGGACCAAGGATAGAGTCTTGTGGTACACCAGTAGTGACTGGGAGGTATGGAGAGAGAGTGGAATGCCATTTTACTGACTGACACTTATTGCATAGGTAGGTTTTAAATCATAGCAGGGTGGGCTGAAAGAGACCTAGTGAGGACATATGACGTAGAAGTTTGCCATGACAAACTGTGTCAAAGGCTTTAGGCACCTCTAGAAATAATAAGGAAACTAGTCTGCTGTTATCTCTAGCTTTACTGACAGTATCTATATAGGTCAGAAGTGCAGTGTTAGTGCTATGGGAAGAACAGAAGTCATGTTGTGTGGAGGATAGGAGCATACCTCTCAACCTGGAAACATCAAAAATCTGGACAAGGCCCATGAAAAATAGGTACAAATCTGTACGCTGATTAACATCTAATTTGCATACATAATTATGTAACCTCACCCAGTTCAATGGAATTGTGGGATATCAACTTTCAAAGGCAAACTGAAGAACAGACAACCAAAATATGGCACCAGAGTCCCCCTGCAGCCATTCCAATGTCCCATTACCTGGCTATTTTGCCCCATTTATCATAAACACTAATGTCTGCATACTGCTTTACTTCTACAATGATTTGGATTTTATTTTTACATTTTACAGCACAACAATGCAGAAACACTAATAGACTTCATCTGGTAAACAAAGCAATACTGTCTCACAATGAAAATAGGCTTGACATTAAAACTTCTCTACCCTTCAAACTCACATTCATTGAAACCCACATCCAAAGAAAATGCATCTGGCCAGTGGTGGATAGAGATTACATTTGGACTGTTTTCAAATCATTGGCCCCTTGCACATAAAACAAGAAACATACATGTGTACTTTTCTTTGATACACCTTCCTGACTTTATTAAATTAGATTCCTTGTATAATACAACACACTTGTTAGAGCGCATTTTAAATTTGTTTGAACATTTTACCAGTAGGCTGTACTCAGGCAATGAAACAAAATGCATGAACCATTAATGACAAAACTGCCCAATTCAGAACATTTCCATCATAAAAGTCTACTTCCACGCCCACACTATAAATAGAATGAGAGTAGTGTAAGCCATAGGCATTTTGCACAGCGTCTCGCACTTATTTTCAATTTCATTTTTTTAGGGGGAGGGGTACAAAAGGTCAAAAACCAGGGACACATTTTAAACATTGCTTGTATAATTTTGTAAAGTTGCTGGAATAAAATGTTGTGTTACCACCATGCATTTCACTGGCAAATTTTGAACCCAGGACCCTATGAACTACAATCAGAACAACATACCACTATGCCAAATCAGCAGCTTCCTGAAAAATAGGAAGATTAAAACTTAATGTCCATCATTTAGTGAATTCATCACTTCTCAACATAGCTGTCAACCTCTTAGCACAAAAAACCTGGACAAAGCCAATAATAGGGGAATACAAATTCAGTTCTCGCTTCTCACTACAGCTGTCAACCTCTTAGCACAAAAAACCTGGACAATGAAGCCAATAACGGGGAAATATAAATTCAGTTCTCACTTCTCACCATAGCTCTCAACTCAGAACAAAAAACCTGGACAAAGCTCATAAGTGGTGGTGACTTGGGACTTATCAGGGACACTTTTTAAACGCTGCTTGTATAATTTTGTAAAGTTGCTAGAATAAAATGTTGTTACCACCATGCATTTCACTGGCAAGTCTTCAACACAGAACCCTATGCACTACAGTCAAAACAACATACCACTACATTAAATTAGCAGTTTCCTGAAAATTAGGAAGACTGAAACTTAATAGTTATCATTTAGAGAATAATTTCAGTTCTCACCATATCTCTCAATCTCTTAGCACAAAACACATGGACAAACAACAAAGCCAATAATGGGGGGGGGGATACAAATTGTGTTCTCACTTCTCATCATAGCTCTCAACTCTTAGCACAAAAAAAAAAATCTGAATAAAGCTTAGAAATGGTGGTGGCTAGGGACATTAGGCTCTTTTTACCCTGTATCAAAGGTACAGGGTTTGAGCCTGAATACCTGTAGCCACCAGGTGTATTACATGGGGGCATTTTCACTCACACACACACACACACACACACACACACACACACACACACACACACACACACACACACCCACCCACACCCACCCACCCTTTGTTCTTTACCTACTTGCAAATGGCAGCATATACAAAAGTCTGTCCCTCTCCTGAAAAACAGAGCAGCATATACGAAGTCCCCCATGCAGCTCTGTCCAAAACCCTCTCGTCGTCGCAGCACAGTTACTTCTGTTCAACACCCTTTTGCAGCCAGTTTCTGTCCAAAATGGCATAGCAGCAGTTTAAATAAGTGAAACAAAATCAAGCCAGCATAAGTGTCTGAAACAGCAGCTTTTTCAAGCAAAACACTTCCCGCCGGCTGGAAATGATGATGTGAGCTCCTCGAACTCAATTCTGACTGGCTGGTAGTGCTGAAGGAGCTGATGTCATCGTGCACGTGATGATGTCAGCTCCGACAGTGCGAAAATGCCCCGCTAAACAGCAAAAGATTGGAAATGAGGGGGTGCCACTGGGGAATTGTGGCACCCCTTCATTTGGACCGGCAAAACTTGGTAAAAACAGAGTAATTTGGGATGGTTGGGAGGTCTGGATAGGAGTATTTCCTGAAGAAGATAGTTTAGCAATTGTTTTTGAATACATTTCAAGTATTTTAGAGAAGGGGATAAGAATGTTACAAATCTAAAGTTAGTAATGTCTGTTGAATTTCCTCCTTTGTGCAGAGGGATGATGTGTAACTTTTTAAAGAGAAGGGAAAGTGGGCTTCCTGGATTGACCTATTTATAAGGATTCAGACAGGGTAGGCAATGCTACTGAATGCTGTTTTAAGGTATTTACTTGGAAGGTCATCAGATGAAGTAGAGCGTGGTTTGTGTTTAAGAGAAGTTTTAAATAGGATGTGGGAACAGGTTTGGAGGTAAAAGTGGATGTGGGGATATGTGGCTGCTGGGCAGGGTTAGGTTAGATGCTGGGGATTCCTTGGTTAGAGATACTATATTATCTACGAAATAAGAGTTGAACTGTATTGTGGTTCTGAGTGATGAGTTATTGGGAGAGGGATTAGGGTTGAATTAATGGCCAGGATGCAAGATTAGTTTAATGGCTATCCAGAATTTATTTAGGGTTGTGTTTACTATTATTCTGAAAGATATTACAGCATGCTTTTTTGTATTCATTAATATGCTGTTTAGTATGACTGCGAAGCGCTCTGAAGTTTAAGATACTGCGGTGTTTTATATTTTTGCCATTCTTTCCATGCTTTTTCTCCATCCAAAATTAGCATTCTACTCTTTTTTGGGTAGTCAAATTTCATTATTTGTTTTTAGTATCTTCCTTCTAGGAGGTGCAAGGCTATTTAGGATATTCAGGAAAGTTGTATTGAATTAATTTACAGCACTGTCTAAGGGGAGGATTTTTTGGAAGTCCAGTTAATAGATGTTAGGTTTGTAATGAACATTTCTGGGTTAAACTTGGAAAGGTTGTGTGTTGTTTTATAAACGTGCCATTTCAGTGGATATGTCAGAAGTCTGGTTGTTGAGACTGGGAGATGATCCACAAAGAGTGTCAGACATTGTACCTGAGATGGTGTATTTGCTATGGTTCAATACTAGGATCTAGTCTAATAGGAAATTTGATGTCTCGCTATAATGTGTGGGGCTAGTAATTATGTTATGTGAAACCAAATAAGTTCACGCTAGATATAGGGAAGTTACAGTTTTTTTCCAACCAACTGACAATCACATCAGCAATAGTATCTGTTGTGGAATTGTTACGGATATCTAGTGCAGAATATCTACCAGTATAGCTGTACTGTCACCAGGAGAGATGCAAACAGTAATACATATTTTTTTATATAACGGTTTAATTTCAGGAAAGTAGTAAGACGCTCTGCTTAACTGAATTTTGGTACTGGTTTGTTTTAAGGGGAACTGTGGTAGTTGTTGGGAAATACTACAACTATACCAACACCTTTGCTCTTTATATGGTCATTACAGATTTTATAGCCAGGAGGTATCACTTCAGAGTCATTTATGCTGGGTTTAAGCCAAGTTTCAGTTACAGTGAGAATATCAGGCTTATACTGGGTATTCCAGGCATGCAGTTCAGTAATTTTATTTTATGCTTGTAGCATTTATAGCAACGAAAGTTAGATTACTGGGGTTGTGGGTTGCCCACTGTAGGGTTACAGCAGTGTGTGGAAGAGAACTGTCTTGATGGTCATTGCGATAGGCAGGGCCTGGATTACATTGAGCATCTCCTCCTAAAAGGACTTTTGTATATTGGGGAATTACTGATACTTGTTTTTGGAGTGTATTTTCCCAATTAATTTTGTTTTGTTTTAGTTGAAATGGAGTTAATCAGTCTATATTTGGAGTAAAGGTGAGGGGAGTCATTAAATAGGTTTGGGTGTGATGTGAGAACAGTGTAGGGAGGAAACATAAGTAGGTGACTGGGAAACAGTTGGAAAACAGTTGGAGATGTGCTGGAGCTATTAAAGAGTCATGGTAAGATGAAAGATGGCCCAGCAGAAACAGAAGAATAGAGGATAAGCAGAGTAATAACATGATTAATTAAAGGGATCTGTATGTTACAGCTGGCAGGTAGTGGGGAAGTAGGGATCAAGAAGAAAAAAAGTTGCAGAAAGAAGGATATTAAGTAGTGGTACAGTCTGAAAGCTGATACAGGGCAGGTAGGAAAGAAGTATTTTCAACAAAATAAGAGAGTAATGTTTTCCTAGTGTCTTCTCTAGAATGCAAAGAATGGGGGGGGGGTTAAAAGACTAGAGTATGAGAATGTTGGTAAAACAGGGAGACATGAGGGTTTATTTGGAAAAAGTAGAGCATACAAAGTAGAATAGAAAGGTACAGTTAAGGAATGGTGTGACTATAAATGTACATAGCACAGGGCAGCATGGGAGGGAGAAAGGCACTCGGGAATGGTGTTAAAAGATTAAATGGAAGTTGGGAATTAGGAACAAAGAAACAGAAGTGTGTCTATAACAGTAGTAAGGGAGGGTTAGGGAATAGGAATCACAAGTGTAATGTGCGTGTAGGAAATATAATAGTGGAGTAAGAGGAGGTAAGTAGGTGGGAATTGGTGGTAGGGTGGAAAGCTTCTGGCTTCAGGTCAGATTATAACGGACAGCAATCAGTTTACAGCCAATACAAAGCAAACAGCAGAAAGATACAAAGCAGAACAGGCTTTCCTTCATTTCCTGAATGCAGTAACATGTCACCCAGGAAGACTAAGTGACTGGCATATACAGTGTAATCTACTGGTCAACAGAAAGGGCAGTGGACAACTTAGTAAGTGGCCCTTAGAGTACAAGGACAACTCTGTTTTATTTATTTATTTATTTATTTTTTTTTGGGGGGGGGGGGGGGGTGTTTAAAATAATTTCCAGCATAGGCAGGCATGTATTTGACTAGATGAAGTTAATACATAGCAAGGTTCTTCAAGTTAAATTTGCTTACACTCTGCAAAGACAAAATTCTCAGTGAAAATATTTGGAAGTTGGCCCTTGTGGCATAACTTCTGCAGTACTGGAGTCAGATGTAGTGACCAGATGCTCTGAAAGGAAATAAAAGAGAAAAACTATACTAAACTGTCATATTATATTAAAGCAGTAAAGATAATAATTGTTATTAAAAAAAAAAAAAAAAAGACGGAGGAAGGACCAAAGTGAGTCAGTGCCCGAGAATATGAGGAAAATCTAAGGAGAGCGAGATGGTAAAACAGTTTATGAATGTAAGCTGGAAGTAGGTTAGCAAGAGGTATACTGACAGAGAACCACAATAGTACAAGGTATATAGAGAGCTGTACAGAGCAAGTTATCATAACACAGCACTATACTGATCAGCACAATATAAAACCATCACTTAGTCATGCGATTAGCCAGTCCATTAAGACAGTATGTATCTATATATATATATATATATATATATATATATATATATATATATATATATATATACATATATATATATGATCAGTGCACTATGGTGGTAAACAACAGAAGTAAATAAAATAAAATTTGCTTGATTTACTCATGTTGATCATTAAAAGAGTACAAACAATATTGTACTGGACTTCATATATACTTTATTTCATATTATTTTTACACTACCGAATTTCTCCAAAGGACTCCAATGATAATGAAACTTTCTCTTCCCTACAGGATGTTCTCAGTTAACAATGTAAGTCAGTCAGTAAGTAAGTAAATAAATAAGTCAAACTCCGTCACTGTATCACCTTTACTGCCTCAGGGAAGATCATGACATTGAAGTTCTACAACTGACAAAGATTCAACTTGGCAACTTTATGCTGGAGGTGAGAGAAGCTGCTGACCTGCTACACAAAGATCATGGTAGTCAAAATATCTTCACCCAGACTAGTGGGAGGGTCCGCAAACTGCAAGCATATGTCATACCATCCCTGCAATGATAAGCACTCTGATCTAAATCTGTACGTTACTAAGCTAAGTCCAGTGTCCAACTGCCCTCCACGAACCCTTCAGTTGCTGAGCTCACCTTGACTAGTGACAGCATACACTAGAATTGATCCTTGGCTGTGAACCACCAGGAAGTACATCTATGTCTATTACCCTGACAGAAGAAGCCAAAGCTTCTTGCAGTTGCCCATTTCCAGAGGACTAGCTGGAGTCCTTGGGTAATCAACCAGATCATGAAAATCAATCCTTTCAGTCATCGAGTCATGGATTAGGGTGTAATATGTAGGACCAGGGACACTCATTTCTAGGTCCAAGCCACAAGAGCCAGCACATTCCACATGGACATCCTTCACTGGAACTCACAACTTTCCAAGACATTTTCTAGGTCCAGGCCACAAGAGCCAGCGCATTCCACATGGACATCCTTCACTGGAACTCACAACTTAGGTCCAAGACATCAAGCAGTTGTTTTATGCCTAATAGAACAGTGAGGTGCATGTGTAGGATCTCACCATTAGTGAGATCTGTCTGAAGCATGCACTTGCCTTAGCATTTGTCACATTCCGCACTCTTCTGCTACTGCCCTTCGACAGCATGCAGTCCAGAATTCCAATCCCCTTATCACTGGTATGCCACCTACCCAACCTTTACAATAGAAGGAGGAAGCTACTACATGATAGAGCAAAATCCCAGAAAGGGAAGGCATCTCTGATCAGTATTAGCAAAAAACTACGGGCACACACAGAATCGTCAAAGGCCAGCTTCGAGAGAATAATTGCACAGGCCACTAAGGATAATCACAAGGCTTTCTTTAGTTATGTTAGGAACCTGGGTGGGAATTCCCAGATATGCTCATAATTAGTCCAAAATGACAAAAAATACACCGAACCCACAGACATTGCCAACATCCTAGCTGACAGGTTCAGCGCAAACTTCTCCCCCCCTCCCCACCAAAAGGGCAAATATCTATCCCAGCAGAGTGCTGCCCCCCTGACATCTCAGATGCTCAGGTAAGAGCCGCCCTCTCCAAAGCAAAAAACACAGCATCAATGGGACCAGACGGTATCCCGGGCTGCGTCCTACATGAACTCCAAGAAGAGCTAAACCCAAACATAAAACTAATGTTCAATCTCAGCCTTACTACAGGATATGTACCCAAAGAGTGGTGTACAGCAACAGTGGTCACTTCTCTCCACAAATGTGGTACCTCAACGGATCCTGGAAACTATCGCCCCATAAGCCTGACTAGCTTGGTCTGCAAAGCTATGGAAAGGATCATCATGGACCTCATAAATAAAGATACTGGGGATCTACAGACACTGGATCCTACCCAGTTCGACTTTGTTAAGGGCAGATCCTGCCTCTTAAACCTGGTCGATTTGTTTGAAACAGTCACCAAGTCCATTGACGAGGGGAAGCTGGTCCACACAGCCTACCTGGACCTCACAAAAGCCTTCGATACAATACCCCACTCGGGCATTATAGATAAACTCACCAGCTTAAATATAAACCCCTATGTCACTAGATGGGTTGCAAACTGGCTCAAGGACAGAACCCACATGATTAGAATTGCTGGAGCCATGTCAGACTCCAAACCAGTTACAAGTGGCGTCCCACAAGGCTCAGTCCTGGGACCTCTCTTATTCGGTATATATTTCTCGGAGGTACAGGCCAACACGGAAGGACTGTGGCTGACCAAGTTCACAGATGACTACAAACTAGACGCCATAATCGACTCTCCAGCTGACACAAGCATCCTGCAAAAGGGCCTCATAGAAACAAACAACTGGTGCCAGAGCCATGGCCTTAAGCTAAATGCCAAAAAGTGTATAGTCATCCCCTTTGGCAAAAACGAAGTGCCCACAAATTACCACATAGGTGATAATCCATTAAGTACGGAAGAAGTAATTAGGGACCTGGGGACCCAAGTTGATAGCAATCTCTCATTTGAAAACCACATGGCCAAAGTGGTTAGAAAAACATTTTATATAGCCCACCTAATCATGAAGGGATTCACATCTAGATCAGGGGAGGTCATCGTGCCTCTTTATTCATCCCTCATCAGGCCCATAATTGAGTAAAACGCCCCTTTTGGGATGTACCTTACCAGACACCTGCAGCAACTGGAAAGACAAAATCTCACCTCCACTCCACAAAACACCGTGGTAATCTGACCAAGCCCACTAGCTATACAATAAAGGGTATCCTCCTGCAGACTCTCGATAGATGACAAAAACACACTCCAGCAATTCAAAAGGATGTATAGTGGTCACGAATCAAATAGTCACCAAAAAGTCACCAAAAGGAAATTTATTATTTGAACATACAGAACTCCATAAAAACAACACAAGATTGAGCGTGCTTTTGTCTGTTAGACTTCTTCAGAATGGAGATTCTGAAGAAGTCTAACAGACGAAAGCGCGCTCAATCTTGTGTTGTTTTTATGGAGTTCTGGATGTTCGAATAATAAACTTCCTTTTGGTGACTTTTTGGTGACTATTTGATTCATGACCACTACACATCCTTTTGAATTGCTGGAGTGTGTTTTTGTCATCTATCGAGAGTCTGCAGGAGGATACCCTTTATTGTATAGCTAGCAACTGGAAAGACCCCAAAAGTACCTCACCAAGGGGATCAAAGGGCTCAAACAGATGCCATATGCTGCCCGGTTAAAGAAACTCCAGCTCTACTCAGTGGCATACCGCCTGCTCAGAGGCGATCTGTGCCTGACGTATAAAGCCATGTCCAACCCGGAATTAATGGACATGCTGCACCTCAGAAAATCCAAATCCCATCGAGCTACGCGCTCGAGAGACTTGAACCTCAGCACTGAAATAAATAGGACATGCTGGAGGGACAGATTCATAACCCAGAGGCTCCCTTCACTCTGGAATAAAATCCCAGTCCAGGTTAGGCAGAGTCCCTCACTGACTCTCTTCAAGAGGAATCTTGATGAGTGGATGGGAGATCATAGGTTTACCCTGGGTATCACTTCTGTGTTACTGTTAGACAGAGGCACAGTATACTAACCTCGAAAAAGGGCATAGCAAAATTCATTTAAAATGGGTGGCGAAAGCCAAACACACTCTGGCTAGGCTTGTAAATGCCCTAGGGCAGATAGCCTAGAATGAACCTATGAACTAAGTACTAGGCTGGCTGTCCTTGTGAGCCATTTTAAACCTAGCCAATTTCCCTCAAAGGTGAAGATCAAACCCTTTACCATATGTCAGTGAGGTAAACACCTTAATCATTATGCCAACCTCAACCCCCTTTTTATTCCACTTATCATGTTTTGCTTTTGTACAGCTGCACAATTTCTAAGCAACTAAGTAAACTTGAGTCACGCCTGAGAGGAAGAAGGATATTGAGGTCTTCTCATGTCTGCATCTTCTCAGGATAACCAGGTTGATGTATAATAGTTTGGACTGGCCTTGTGTTCCATTCCCTCCACTCAGAAGCACCTATATAAGCTGAGGTGGATGCAGCATGAAAAAATATGGGCCACCCCTGCCCTGCAACCTGTCATTAGGGATGTAATTTTAACACCGTGGAAACACCCTACTTTTGTCCTGATGACATAAAAAAAAAAGTCAGCGCCATCTACAAGCCACAGAAAAAACTATTCCAGTCCTGACTCAGGCATGCATGGCAGGGAAGGTGCTAGATAATTTAGAAGACCTCCAGGAGTCTTGAATCAGGATCTTCATCAAACCATAGCCATGGCCTCCATGGTTGGTTACCAGTACACCATCGCTCTGGTTAGAACAATAACTTAAGTTGTGTATTTACCCAGCAGGGTGTGGCCTTAAGGACAACTTGAGGAACATGAAGCTGGATGACCATTTTCTACCCAGGATCTGGTTGATGATCTCCTGAAGAGAAAAGCAGGGCCTCAGCTCTGTGGAGAGCCCTCTATGGCCCATTATCATTTCAGACATTTCTTAGGGAACCATACCTCTCAACCTGGAAACATCAAAAATCTGGACAAAGGCCATGAAAAATAGGTACAAATCTGTATGCTGATTAACATAACATTTGCATACATAATTATGTAATCTCACCCATTCCAGTGGAATTGTGGGATACCAACTTTCAAATGCAAACTGAAGAACAGACAACTAAAATATGGCCCCATACTGCAAAGTCTGTTATTCTAGCATCTATCTGAGTTTACAGGAGCAATATTTAAAATCTTTCCCTATTTTTGGGCCTTTGTCCCAAAATTACTTTTTGGCTTTGTCCACATTTCCTGCTCTAGTCTAAGAGATTGAAAGGTATGACTGGAAAGTCAACCAACTGTAAGCTGGTAGTACTGTTCAACACTGTAACCTATTAGGCTCTTTTCTTGTAGGGGGTTAAGAAATGCCATTTTCTGAAAGGATAAGGTAAATTCTTAAGGCAATTATTTAGCTGCTGTGTATAGGTCTTAAATGGAGTACAACAAACACAAAAGATCGATAACAATAAAAAAAAGCAGGTTGACAGCTATGCACTGTCAGGGTTAATATAATATTGCTTGACAATGTGATACTAAACTGTAAAGTGAGCTGATTGTCCATTTCACAAATCACCATGGTTTGGAAATGTGGCTGGCACATCAAAGCTTCTTAAAACAAACAAAAGCAGTGTCATTTGAATATTATGTATAAAAGGATATAATTTGTAGGCTTAAACATGCACTGAGATCCATAGTCTGTAAAATAGTGCTGACTTGAGATAGCACTCTGGGATGTTATTAATGCATAATGTTTATATATGTAGAAAATTCAAGTACATCATCATCTCTCTGCATCTGTATTAATGTCAGAACTGCTCTCTTATTGTCCACTGTGCCTGACATTTCTGCAGCATAGCGCAAAAGCACTGAACACGAATGTGCAGCAGCAGAGCGGTTGCAATGTTAAGGGAGTGTAAACGAAGGACGTTATGAAAGCTTGTTATACACTAATATGTGCACTGCAGTGTGCTGTCTCCTATTTTGCAATACAAGTATGTCCAGTCATCAGTGACAAAATAGCTATTACATGTCTTTTTCCCTGCTGAGTGCTCACAGACCAGTCTGGTTCTCCTGGTATTTTTCAACCAACTTCTCTTTTCAGTAATGTTTTGACACCTAAGCAAAGTATGAAAAAACTGACAAGGAAATGTGCTGATTAAATTTAGGAATATTTATTCTGTAAAATGCAAAAGCAGCACTATTTTCAAGCATCTCCGCTAAAAACACAAAACTCTTATGACCTGTGTACAGAATTACAATGCGAGGAGCAGCAATAATGCTGGCGGTTTGTGAACTGTCTAAAACTTTTGTTCATTTAAAACGCATTTTGAGACAGGGGTCACAGGCGTGAAAATATGCAGCCCGTACAACTACTTCAGCGGTGACAGCATTACCAGATAACTACTTCAGCGGCATCATAATGTACCTCAGCTGTTGCATAACGTTCCTTCCAGGCTACCAAATACCTCATGCAGGCAGCGCAGCATAACTGTTCCTCCTGAACCATTGTTCCCCTGATGCAGCATAACATTCCTTTCCCGAACCATCATTCCCTTGCAGCTAGAAGTAATGTACACATGAGCTAGGCAGCTAGCTCAATTCCGACAGGCTGGCAGGCCGTTTCATGGAGCTGACATCATCACGTATGCGATGACGTCAGTTCAAAAAAGCCGGAACAAAAGAATTAAAAACAAAATGCTGGGAAATTCAGAAATTAAGGGGTGCCACTTGGGAATCATGGCACCCCAGTATTTGGACCCTAAAACTCGGTAATAACGAAGCAATTCGGGATGGTTGGGAGGTATGTAGGGAACACAGCCAAACAATAGAGAGAAAATTGTCTTCTGTGCAACCACAGAAGCCCTTAAGCACCATATGGTCTTGTCCACTCTGTTACTAGTCAACTGTCCGGGGGGGGGGGGGTCCTCAGAGTTTGTCCAGTTTGGAGAATAATCTCAAGAGACCAAAGGGTACTAGACATGATCACCTTTAGATACACATTCTGGATTCCCTTCTCCAGAATGGGATCTCCTAGCAGATCAGTTTGTTTCAGCAAAGCACTGGGACAGGCACAGACAATACTGCTAAAATGGATGGCAGTGGCTGAGAGTTTTTATACCTTGATCTTGCTGGCCACAAAAGGGACAGATGAGTTCTGCCCCATTCTGCTTCAGCAACATCAGCCACCATATCATGTACATCCAGTTCTGGCTGGATAGCCTACAGGGGCAGTGCACTTGCTCCCATAAGACCTGGCTGGTATCACTAGACATGATGCATACATTCTGACATGTCACTATCTGGAGTCTAAAACTCAGCTTCACTGGTTGGGCATCACTGCCAGTACAACTTATTACTATTTGGGTTTTCCTCTGCACCCAATGTCTTCACCATGGTGTCAGAAGTGGTGGCCAAAACCATGCATGAAAAGAATCCCCTGGTGGCCCCATCCATGTACTCAATGGAGGGGAATCCCGTTTCAGTGTTGCAGTGGATGTATTCCTTCATCACAGCTCAGTCTCTAGAACACCCAGCTACTGGCTACCATCTTTAAACTAATTCTAACAACAAGGGTTGTTTTAGCCACACTTTTGTATTACCAACTGGAGAGAGAGGAGAAAAGGGTGTAAGAGCACACAGTGTTTGACAGCTTCCAGAGTTGCAACACTTGGTGCTGCTACAGACAGCATTCAGATGTGAAGTGCACTTTTCATCAACAGCTTAAAATGCTCTGGCAAAGAGACATTCAAATCTGAGAGTTAAGAAAAGAGAATAGTCCTCTCCGAGAACAGGGTAAGCCAGAGAGGACATACCATGGATAGCAGTACTGAGAACTCTTAAAATTTATCAAGATGACCCCTTTAATACCCATGAATTTGGATGGTGATTGCTCACACAGCTATAAAAGTTAAATGATTACAAAACCGAAAGTACCCTAGTAAAAGGTAACATTTTCAAAGTATCTGTGCAGAAAGGCAAAGCTAACATCAGAACCTCTGTTACTGTAAATATAATGGGCATTATGGTTAGCTAAAATATTACATTAGTTGTATCCACACATTTTAAATTACGCTTCTCATTTTCTGAGCAGTCTTCTGAACTCTCAGATATCACAGACAAAAACCATAAGTATCTTCATCAGAAAAAAAAGTCTATCATGCAACTCTTTTTGTACAGAAATGAAAGTAAGCAAATCCCATGGCAGGGTCTGCAGCTACTTGGCATTACTGGAAACAATGGATGAATTCTAAGGCACAAAACAATAATGACTGCCCTGAGAGCACACATGTTCAGTATTTTTTTCCCAGAAGGATTCACATCTTGGAGTTGCTTCCTGTGCTTAACAATGCTGGATACATTAAAACTACAAGTTATTACAAACTACAATTGTTGCAGGTTTAGAAATAAAATGTGATATTATGCCTCCAGGTTGTAAACATATAGCCTAAGAATTATCAGAGATAAGAATGTTCAGGAAGGGGAAGCATTTCTTCTCGACTCTCTCTAACTGCTTTGATGCAAAACATCTTTACCAACTGCTTCTATTAAACAAAAGGGCCTCATAAAATGTCAAAGTGAAGTAAAACCTTGGTGTTAGAGCAGTACTGCAATGTTTCCCTATCAGAACAGTAGGAACTGACAGAGTTACAGCAGCAGTGTAAGGTTCCCCTACTGGGACAGTACGAACATGGACTGAGTTATACTAGCACTGCAAAGGCCTCTATATCATGACAGTATGAACCCGGACTGAATTACACTAGCACTGCAAGCTCTCTGTATCATGACAGTATGAATACGGACTGAGTTACACTGGCACTGTAAGGCCTCTATATCATGACAGTATGAACACGGATGGAGTTACACTAGCACTGCAAGGCCTCTGTATCATGACAGTATGAACACAGACAGAGTTACACTAGCACTGCAAGGCCTCTGTATCATGATAGTATGAACATGGACTGAGTTACACTTGGACTGTAAGGCCTCTGCATAACGTCATTATGACCAAAGAATGAGTTACACTAGCAGTGTAAGACTTTTGTATCCTGACAGTATGAACATGGACTGAGTTATACTAGTACTGTAAGACCTCTGTATCATGGCAGAATGACCACACACTAAGTTACACTAACACTTTAAGGCTGTTCTATAGTGACAGTACAAACACTGAGTAAGTTATACCAGCACTGTACAGGCTCTCCACCATGACAGCACCACACATTCTGAGAATAACTTAAGTTTTTAAATAGAGATGCTAAGTTAAAGCTGTGCGAGACAGTTTTCACATCTTTCCACTTGCCATCTCCACTGCTTGCTGTTGAAAGGCTGTAAACAAAGTTCAGAGGAAGGTGCATCTGGACAAATGTCTCAGTTTACTGTTTATGACAAGCCAGTCAAGGCATTCAGTGCTTAAATTCATGCTTGTATAGTGGACGGTTGCATGCTTGATGAAGGAGATGGAGACCTAAAACTAAGATTCAATTCTTATCTTGAGTTATCTTTGTGCATACATTCCATCAGATTCACATGATCACTGTGTCACTCTGAGCAAGAAGACACAAACAAATCAGAGCTGCATGGTCTGTCTTGATAAAGGGAACTGATGATGAGTCGGAGGTATTTCTCTTCCTCAAATTTCACATAATATACTGCCCTTTACCAATACTTTTTCCTTGGATTCCTCTTCTTCCTATGGTAGCTGACTTTAAACTTTTCTGCAGCAAATCCTAATTAATATGAATTTGCTTGCCTTACTAGTTTTCCCAAAAATTAATGGAAAATTAGTTCAATACTGTTATCTACTGCATGACTATGGTGTTGGTAGGATACAGTAATGACTTTGTTTTGTATGCCTATTATGTCAAAATAGTACCAACAAGAGTTTCTAACTAAATGATATAACAGATACCAAAAGCACTGACAGTGGATCCAGTAGATCCGTAGTATTTAAATTTACTATGACTATGACCTGATGGCAAAACACTGGAGTAGTAAAGATGACAACACACACAATCATTTTTGGAAGGGGAGCACCACCCCAAAACCCTGCACCTATGCCTCTTTAAATATATCAACAAGATCACTCAATATCACCTCTCAAGGTTTCGCAATTTTGAAACAATGAGGCCATGCTATTTCACTAGATGGGATGTGACTAAATATATTTACCAAATCCCATTCAGAACCCAGCTGGATTAATCCAACTCCTGTATCAACAAGGCAAAGAACAATAAAATAAATCCCTATAAATGTAGTCCCAGAAATGAAAACAAAGACATAGTAAGCCAGGCTCAGTGACCATTTAGCAGGACCAGGATAAAAAGAAAATAGGAAGTATAAATGGCATTACTGCAGAATACCTAGTCCGTAGTAAGCAGTCTCACTAGAAGGGACATCAGGAAAGAAGTACAAGAGATAACTGAACTGAAAATGTAACCATTTTTTCTAAAGCAAAAACTTCACTTAGAAGTATTAGCTGGAAAGGAGAGGGTTACATAAGGCATACTTTCTGACACACTGTTCCATTTACAGCTTAATACTATGCTTAGCAGCAGTTAGAAATTGACTGATGGATGCTAAAAATCATAAAACTGCCGAAGCTGTAACAGGATCTAATCTGCGTCGGCTTTATGTAAACCAACACTGATCTAACCTTTGATGTTAGTAGAATGAAATAACTCATACTGACAATAATTCTAATATTTAGCATGTGCAAGAACCAGTGGACACGACAAGCGGAGACATTACATGCTGCTGTACTGCTGTTAACTAGATGGGCCAAGAGGGTTCCTGTCGGACAGCTAAAGTGCAAGTTAATTTAAGTAGTGGCATGCTTGTTGGTAAACTGAAGACAAATCTAGACAGAAAGAAAAAATACACACATCCTGAAACACAATGCGCTCTGTCACACACTAATGAGTGAACTTAAACAATGCAAAGTATCTCTATGAGGCAGAAAATGAAGTTAATATTAACATTAGTAAATATTCAGTAATGAAATAATATCTTGAACATATCTAAGACACATGGTAAAAAAGACGAACAGTACATTTCTTCTTCCACTGCTGTCTGCCTGGACAAAAATGTACTCAGACTTATGTGGCAGTCTCATGAAAAACTGGTAATAAGGCTCTAAAAAATATAAACACAATTTAATTCAGGCTCTCTTAGAAAACTGAAAAATAAGAGCCCAGAATGATAAAAGAAATTATCAAAGACATTTCAATGCAAGTGGCAAAAAATCTACATCTAGCTTTACAAATGAAGCCAGCTGTCTCTGAACTGCCACAAAGTTCTGATGGGAGGACAAGGGATGGCACTGCTATACATTAAAAAAATAAAATTCCTATGGGTCTTGGGCTGGGAAGCAATATGGCAAAGTATGAAAGTGCTTGAATGAGAGAAGGCATATGGTATGCATGGAGGTGGACAATTAACTGTAGATCTTATGAGATGAGGTACATCACAGTTGGTACAGACAACCTTATTCTCACATTTTTTTGTGTACAAACAGCATGGGGTATGGGAAAATGGATGTCAGCAAAATGTCTGTTTGTCAAGGACCCAAGACTCATAAAACAGATAAAAAGCACGGCTCAAGCAATAATCAAATGCAAAGAAACTGAAATTCAATACAAGGAAAAGTAAAGTTTTGTATTTGTCACCTTCCAACCATGGAAGCAAACACCTAACTTGCCTGTCCCTGCCTCCCTTAATCTATTCCACTCTCCTAAGATAGTGTTAATGAAGAAAAAAGAAGGTACAAGAAGGTAGGTACACTGACATAGAGGACAGAGTGAACACTAGACTCCTTTGGAACCAGGAAAAACATGAAAACCATCAGGGGCACATTCTAGTGTCAGAAGGGAACATGAGTGAAGGTTCTCCTGTGAAGAGTTTCCTGATTCAGATTAATTCAAGATCTTTAAGTTGGTTCTTTAAGGCTCTACTGTAACTTTTATAGTGTTCATTATTTAGCTGCCCATTGACTGCTCTATATGGTGCAGTCTTCTGCTTAACATAACTCTGTTCTAGAATTTATTGCTTGCCCTACAGTCTTCTCATCCTTGCCCGACTGTCCAAACTTATTGTTAGAAACCAGTCCTGTTTTACAGCAATTTCAGTCCTATTATGATTGGCTTATGCACAACTTTTTATGTTGGAAAAACCAATAGATGTCTTAAGGACAGGATCTTATAACATCTAAGTGATGTAGGATTACACAATAAAAATAATACTATGAGTCAAACGTATCTCTGCCTACCCTGTGCATAAAATTTTGTTTTTTGGTACTGGAAGTTGTGAATGAAAGCCAAAGAGGGGAGATTTAGTAAATAGGACTAAAACTGCTGAATTAAGATGGATTGCAGACCTACAAGCTGAAAAACCCCAGGGATGAATGGGATGGTTTGCTTAAAACCTATATTGAAAGGGTGGAGACTTAGGAGATGAATTCTGAGATGACTGGTCCTTTTAGTAACAAGGAACTTTCTGACTTATTTAAATACCAGTCTGTTGAGTTCATGGTAGATCTGATGAAGGCTTTTGCCGAAAGCACTTATCCTTGAGCTCCATGACACTGATTTTAACTTTATTTTTCTTTTTCGTTTATTAAAGTTACATTGGTTTTGTCTGGCTTTTTTCTGCCTTCTCTGTGTTTGCTACACTTGTGTTTTGTGTCTTTGTCCTCATTCTGTTTTCTTCAAGCTGCATTTAGCAGTTTTTGTTCATCTAAATTACAAATATTCTCCATTTGCTTTTGTATAGTTTCCTTGTGGAACATTTGTGGGATGATAAAAATGTGGCGGAAGAAGAGGAGAACCTGGGCTGCCTTGCAATCAACAGAACTGGAGAAACCATGCAGTCACTTTTAGGCCTGGAATTCCTGAGTGAATTGAGTCTGTCGAGTGAGGCAGAAGGTCTGGTGATGGATCCAGAGACCATGCAGGACAAAGAAGATGAGGCTGAAGAAAGGAAAACCAAGTTTGACGAGGCCAATAAAAGGCAATGAGGATTACTGTGCTCTTCAACTGAAATGCTTTCTGAATAAATTTGGGGATTAGGGGTAACGGGATAAGCATAACTGACACCAGTGAGCCAATTGTGAAGCAGAGCATCTGCTGGTGACTCCCCCAGTGAGTGGATGAGGGCAAAAAAACTGCTGCATTTGCTGATGAGAGGGGATCAAAAAGGTTGCAGCATGGTTGACCCCATCAACAGACTATCATCTCCTCCACTTTCATATTGAGAGACCTCTCATGAAGGATTAGAATAGACCTGCTTAACTTGTCTGCAATCATGCTGGACTTCTCCGGAATGTGAGTTGCTATGAGAAATTGATTGGATGAGATCACTCATTGCCACACACTCAAAGCTTCTCAACACAGAGAATAAGATTTGGTTCCCCTTGTTTACTGATGTACCAGACCATGACATATTGTCTGTCTGAAATGCAAAAGTCTCGGTGGGAAGAGTGTCTTGGAAGGTCTGCAATGCTAGGAGGGTAGGTCTCATTTCCAACACACTAATATGTATGCTGGCCTCTTCACAGGACCAAGCAACTTGAATTGAACTTCCCGGGATGTGCCCCGACCCCCCCCCACCTCCACCCAATCTGGGAGGCATCCGTAGTCACTATGGCCTTGGGTTGGGGGAGAACAAAGGGACGTCCTCCTTGCACTTCACTGGAGTGTATACACCACAGGAGATGGTTTTCGCTGCAAGCATGAGTTACTTTTATCTGACTGGACAGGGATGGCACAGAATGGACCACTGAGTTGCTAATGTCCACTGAAGTATTCTCATATGGTGCCTTGACAACAGTACTGGGATGATTGCCGCTGACATGGATTCCAAATCTTGGAAGGACTAATTGAGCTGAGAGAGGAGAAAGTTTTGGATGATCTTTCTGACCTGGAACTGATTAGTCTGTTCACTTGATAAGGGGAGAGATGCTGCTTGTGTGATCGTATTGAATGAGGCAGCAATGAATTCCAATGTCTGTGATGGTTTCAGATGAGATTTGCTGTAATTGATTAAAATGCCCAGATGGGAGCATAAATGAAGTACATAATCTTGGGCTTGGATCACTTGATGTCTGGTCAGAGCAGTGATGAGCCTGTCATCCAGATATGGAAACACCTAGAATCCCTGTAGCATAGCCTCATGTGAGCTGTCACTACTGCCATACACTTGGTAAACACTCCGGGGTCTGTGATGAGACCAAAGAGCAGAGCTCTGCACTGGTAATGATTAGCTCCCAGCCAGAAGCGTGGATATCTCCTGGATCATCCATTCCTTCTGATATGACAGTATGTATCCTGGAGATCTATTGAACATATCCAATGGCTCTTGTGCAGAAAAGGCAGAATAGACTGAACCATGACCATCTGGAACTTTGTGTACTGAACCGACTGATTTAGGTTGCTGAGATCCAAAACTGGTCTCCAGTACTATTTTCTTTGGCACTAAAAAGAATCTTGACTAAGTTCCATACTCTTCCTGGTCTGGAGGGTATATCTTGGATGACTCTTTTCTAGCAGCTTATTTCTAGTGTTGCTGCCTCCCTCTGACTGGATGGAACATCGGGAATTTTCTTTGAAACCAATGGGGTGGATGGGAAAATGGCATGATATAACCTCTGGATATTATACTCTGCACTCATGAATCTTTTGTAATTTCCAACCAGGCTCTCTGGTGCAGAGATAAAGACCTCCAACTGCCTCCAGAGATGGACAGTCAGGCCTCCTTCTGAGGAGCGCTGGTAGGATCTGTCACAGAAAGCATCTTTAGATCCCTGATTTTGTGGACCTCCTCTGCTACAAGGGTGGAGTCTTCCCCTTAGAGTTCCTCCCTCTGCCCCTATGGGAACGGTCTCTATGTGGATCTTGGAAAGGACCATGGTATTTCTTGAACCACATCTATAGACCACCTCACTGATTCATAGAAAAGGCTCGTTGAGGGGTCAAAAAATGCACACCCACAGCAGATGGGGTTTTACCTTTTTGCTCACACCCAGAAGGTGTCTTTCACTTTGCGGCCAAATAAGGAACTTCCGTCAAAGGAAGCAATGACGAAGCTTTGAAAGGTTACACAAAGTCACACAAGCGCATCCATGCATGTCTTCTAATGGAAATGACTGAATCTGCCGCCCATGAGATACTGTCAGTTGCATGGGATAAGTCTCATGGACAAGTGTGAAATGGACTGAAGGGTAGCCAACCGAGAGGCAACAGTGCTCTCTGCTTTGGATGATATGGTCCCAGAGGGGGATTTGGAAAGTTCCTTAATGAAATCCCTCTGGAGTCTTGTGAAGTGTGCCAAACAGCCAAAAAAACACAAATGTAAACTTTGCACTTAAGGTCCAGCGTCACAGCAAATTCCAACAGCAAAAACAGACTATCTGGACCACCAGGCTGATAAAAAACAGTAGTTTGATACAATGCAGTAGGTTAGCGCCTTTCAGGTTTAAAAAAAAACCTTCTTCAGACAATATACAAAAGTTATGAACACCTTTTAAAATACATAACAGACAATCAAAGACTCTGTAAAAAGCCCTCCTCTTTTTGAAAAAAGGCTTGATAGGAATGAGACTATTCAGGCCAGGTGCTCTATCAGCACCCAGATTGATTATCCATCTAGTTTCACTACATTCTGTTATATTTCTCAAATCACCCTCCCTCCTGGTTGGATGAATAACCTGCAAAACCATAAAAGAAAATACATGCCCAGGTATGAAGAAGTGTTTTTTAAACCTGAAAGCACTAACCTACTCCATTTTATTAAACTACTGTTTTTCATCAGCCTGGTGGTCCAGATCATCTGTTTTGCTGTTGGAAGTGTGCCAGACAGTTCAGTGACTGGAGCTGCCCCTGACTGTCTATTGGGGGGGGGGGGTGAACAGAGGAACTTTGCTCTGCTAGTTCCTTCTTTGTGGCTGCTGCTATTACCATGGCATTAACCAATACTTCCTTACTCCAGAAGGTTCTGTCCTTAGGAGGTGCTAGGATCCTGTCTGGTCTCTTGGGGATTGGTTCAACAGTATCAGGTTCTTTTCACGCTTGCCAGGAGATCAAATCAATGAGCTCATTGGTGGGTGGAGTTAGCCAGGAGGTAGACAGTCTAGCACCAAAAGCCTCCAGGAATTTTGACTCCTCTTGGGAAGGGTTGTCAGGCGAGCAACCACCCCTTTGCTTTAGGAGTTCCAGAATGTCTCCAAATGAGACGTCATCGGGTGGTGATCTTTGGGACACCTCTCCCTCACCAAAGTCGGTATCTTCTGTGACAGACTCTTGAGGATAGTCCAGGTGCCTCCTACTGCATTTTTCTTCCTGGGAACTTCTTCAGAGGGATGTTCCGGAGGAATATCAGAAGTAATCAGTGTACCCTGTTGTGTATTCTGGTGACTAACTTGGCCTGGCTGTCCCTGTGGAAAGGATGTGAGGATCAAGGCACAGAGACACATGGGTTAGGGTGGTCTGAGCTGAAGAAGATGGAGAAGTTCAACCTCTAGGGACAGAGAAAGCTCTCTCCATTACTTTGAATGCTGAATGCCACTTTGAAAAGGAACAGCATGTTTACGAGCCATAAGATCTCTCCTCCCTGAAGGCAGAGCACTTGAAGAGAGAGTTGGAGCCGAGCTGTCAAATACTGAGGCTCCTAGGGGAAGAGATGGCTCTGACAGTCTCTGATTACACTCCAATGCTACAGATCTAAGACGGTGTCAGTCACCAAGGCACTCTAAGCCAGTCCACTCAGAGACCTCACCGGAGTCAAAGATACTAGTACCTTTGGAAACAATATGAACTACTCTCCAGCACCTTCAGATCAGACAACTCCAATAACAGAGCTAGGATCGGAGGAGCAGCTAATTGGGGTGGTGTACTAATAAGGGTCCCCAGACCTGATGATGTTGAAGCTGGGAGAACCCCCATTTGTTATCTGTGTCGAGAGGAACTTCCTCATTATCCTGTCCATGTTTGGTCAAGCTTTTTGAAGATCATGTCAAAGATGCTATAGATGAATGTCTCGACTGATGATGTTTTGGAGACCTCTGAAAGAAGGGAGAATGTAGTCTGGAGGTAATTGGATGTGGGGCCAGGAGTGGCGATAGGATCAGAGGAGATTTTTCTCTTCAGGTTTTTGGATGCAAAGTCTAAGAAAGCTTCAAAGGAGGTTCCAAACCCAGAGCCGATAAAGTGGTTGGTTTTGTGGAACATTTCCTGGAATCCTTCTTCTCAGTTTTTTAGGGGCTTGAACCCCAGAAGATCCTGATGAAGTTGTACATTTAGAGGGTAGTAAGCCTCTGAGTATCAATTTGTTTTTTTCCATCTATAAGGGCCCTAGGTTTAAAGCCGTTACACATATTACAAGTAGTGTCAAGGTGTGATGGGAATAGGCAATAAACACATTTGGAATGCGTATTTGACCAAAGAATCTTGTGGCTTGGCCACTAGCCCTACATTTCTTGAAACCCGAGGGTTTCTCAGACTACTGAAAATGTGAAAACGAAAGAACAAGTAAAAATAGTTTTTTTTTTTTTTTTTTTTTTTTAAGCAAAGAGGAAATAACAAAACCAACAATGGTACTAAAGAAGTACAAATGTACGAAAAATTTACCAGCAATGGTAACAAATACTACATAAGCACTTTAAAAGATTGAGTGTGAAAAAGGGAGGAAGGGCAATAGGAATTATAAAGATATTAGTAATATAGAATTACAAAGATAAACTAATCGAAAGACACTCACAGTACCCAAACCACTATAAACTCAAGAGTAAAACAATGACAATGCCCGTATGCTAAGGCATCAAACGATAACGAGGTATGTTAGGGACTAAGACATTATGGGAAAGGGAGGAGCTCAAGAGTTTTCAGGGATCCACAAGCTAATAAAAACAGCTAGTTAGATCTAAGCATCAGATCCAAACCAAGAGTTGAGGAACAAATGAAAACTGACATCAGATCAAGAGCTTCCAGTTTCTCAGTTTTTGATTTATTTTGTTCAGTTTCCTCCCATATATCCTTAGCTGCCATAACAGAAGCCTTTTTAATCCATACTCCTAAATACTTAATCTTATCTTGTCCCCATAAATATGGGTATTGTTGAACCAATCAGTGTATGGAAATACAATTTACATCTACAGCCTTTGTTTGATCTTCAATAATTTTATATACTGAAAAGATTTTAAACTTTCTCAGAATGTTCCATAATACTTAGGTGTTCTTTTCTGAATTTATCAGGTATAAAATAATGTCATCTGCAAATAAAGTAATCTTTTCCTGATTTCTATATAAATTATATGCTTGTGTTTCTTACTTTCTTTACCAATGGCTCTAAATATAAAGCAAACACAGGGGAAGGAGGACCACCCTTGCCTGGGTTCTCTTTTCAAACAATTTATCAGAGAGGAACCCTCCCACTTTAATTCTTCTCTCTTATTCCTCATATACGCTCCAACTTAACACCTTGTTATTGTATCAGACAATGTAAATGCTTCAATTGACCTACTCAAAAAACAAAAAAAACAAAAAAAAAAAAACAAAAAAAAAAAAACAAACATCCCAACATACTCTGTCAAATGCTTTCCCTGCATCAGGGCCCACCAACAACGGTGATATTTTCTTTCTTACATTCTGCTTCCCTCTGGATATCATTATTCCATAAATATCAAATGTTTGCTTCCCCTCCAGAAAATCACACTGATTCATATCTATCACTTTTTGCAACACTTTTACCATTCTTTTAGCTAGTAGACACAAACACTTTATAATCATGGTTTAAAATATTAAATGGGCTTATACGTAGCTGGGTCTGATAGGTCTTACACCATCTTTAGGTAATAGAGCCACCATGGCTTTCTTCTGAGATGCTAGTGCTTCCCTTCCTTTTATAATGCCATTAAACAAAATCTTCTAGATCTATCACTTTCTTCCCTCCAAACTTCTAAACTTACACAGGATTACCATCTGCTCCTGGAGATTTTCCTGAAAGTTTACTATAGCATGTCCAAAGGTCAGTCAATGGTTTCCTCTCCAGTCCAGCTGGTGAATCTGGGAATTTTGAGGCAATGTTACAACTGTCTCATGTACACGGACAACCCTCTCCTCCTCCAAACAGGTTCAAATATATGTGAGAGATGCAACTATTTAGCCAAACTGGAGGCTGAGCGCTCTCATCTCAAAACTGGTGTAACAAGTCAGGAGGAGAAGGTAACCTCACACAACACAATTCCAGTATCACATAGTCCCACCACATCAGCAAACCAAACACATAAATACACAAAAACATACTCGGAGGCTCTAAATAAAAATCTACCTAAGCAACAGAGACCTCCAAAGCAGACATCCAAGCAAACGCTACCTCAAAACAAAACACGCACAACACATAACCCACAAAGTCAGTGTGCTAAGCAGCCACAGCCCTTAAGGCTGAATAACACACCTGATACTCTTGTAATAGGTGACTCTATTGTCAGACACACTGACGTCCCGCTCACCAGGCTGAATAAAGAGAAGGTCACGGTGAGCTGCCTGTCGGGTGCTAGGATCTGCCACATAACGCAAGCACTCGGGTCACGCCAAAGCAAATACAAATATGACTCAGACATTGTACATGCTGGTGTGAATGACCTGAGATGTACCCCCCCTGGACTACATGAAAAGAGACAGAGGAGCTCTCTGATCATGTAGCCCAGGCTGGTATGACCCTGACCTTGAGCAGCATCTTACCCTCACCTAGCATGATGCCACAGTACAAAGACAAAATGATCGATTTTAACAATTGGCTAAAATTTTGGTGTCATTCAAAGGGGATCCAGTGCCTGTCAGCCTGGGATGACATGCTCGACAAGCCACGTTGCTTCGCTAGGGACGGCTTGCACCTGTCACCACTGGGCTTTCGGATATTGGCAAAGGCTCTTGCCACCCCCATAGTGCCTTTTTTAGGCAAGGCTCAAAAGTCAAACCCACCCCCACAGACAGCACAAGGAACAAGAAACTAAGGGTAATGCTGCTAAATGCCAGAAGTCTTAACCTCAAGATGCATGCACTCGAAGCTCTCCTCAGTATGGAGAACATTGATATCTGTGCAGTGACAGAAATCTGGTTCAAGGCTCCAGAGAGCACCCCAGCACTACCAGGCTATACCTCATATCATGCTTTTCGGCCCCAAAACTCAGACCGAACCACAAAAGGAGGGGGAATTTCCATATTTATCAAGGATATCCACACCTCCAGGTTAGTGGCATTGCACGAAGTATTGGAGACCATCCATGTGCAACAAACAGTGGGCAAGACTGCTTTTCAGGGAAGGCAACTCTAATCAGTACTAGCAAAAAATTACGATCCCTCACAAAATCCTCCAAGGCCAGCTTCGAGAGAAAAATTACACAGGACACCAAAGACAATCATAAGGCTTTTTTCAGTTATGTTAGAAACCTGGGATGCAACTCCCAGACTTGTTCTGAGTTGATTCTAAACGACAAAAAATACACTGAACCCACAGACATCGCCAATATCCTGGCAGACAGGTTCAATGCAAACTTCTCCCCTCCCCTCCCCCCCAAAAGAGCAAGTATCTATCCCGGCAGAGGGCTGCCTCCCAAACATCTCTGATGCTCAGGTGAAGGCTGCCCTCTCCAAAGCAAAAAACACTGCTTCCATGGGACCAGATGGCGTCCCAGGTTGCATCCTACATGAACTCCAAGAGGAATTAATCCCTCAAATAAAACAGCTATACAATCTCAGCCTCATTACAGGATATGTGCCCACAGAATGGCGTACAGCAACAGTGGTCCCACTCCACAAAGGTGGAGCCTCTACGGACCCTGGAAACTATCGCCCCATAAGCCTGACTAGCTTAGTCTGCAAGGCTATGGAGAGGATCATCATGGAGCTCAAACAAAGACATTGGGGACCTACAAACACCAGATCCTACCCAGTTCGGCTTTGTCAAGGGCAGATCCTGCCTTTTGAACCTGGTTGACTTCTTCGAAACAGTCACCAAAGCCATAGATGAAGGGAAGGTAGTCTCCACAGCCTATCTGGACCTTGCAAAGGCATTTGACACAATACCCCACTCGAGCATCATAGATAAGCTATCCAGCTTAAATATAAACCCCTATGTCACAAGATGGGTCGCAAACTGGCTCAAAGACAGAACCCACAGAGTGAGAGTTGCTGGAGCCATGTCCGACTCAAAACTGGCCACAAGTGGCGTCCCACAGGGTTCTGTCCTGGGACCACTCTTGTTCGGTATATATGTTTCCGAGGTACAGGCAAACGTGGGAGGACTATGGCTCACCAAGTTCGCAGACGACTGCAAACTGGGCGCCATAATCAACACTCCAGCTGACACAAACGTCCTTCAAAAAGGTCTCACAGAGACAGATAACTGGTGCCAGCGCCATGGTTTAAAGCTAAATGCCAAAAAATGTATAGTCATACCCTTTGGCAAAAACAATGTGCCCACAAATTACCACATAGGCGGAAACCCATTAAGTACAGAGAAAGTTATTAGGGACCTGGGGACCCAAGTTGATAGCAATCTCTCCTTTGAAAACCACATTGCCAAAGTGGTTAGAAAGACCTTCTACATAGCCCACCTCATCACGAAGGGTTTCACATCTAGATCAAGAGAGGTAATCGTGCCCCTTTATTCATCTCTCATCAGGCCCATCATAGAATACAATGCCCCTTTTGGGATGTACCTTACCCGACACCTGCAGCAATTAGAAAGACCCCAAAAGTATCTCACCAAGAGGATCAAGGGTCTCAAACAGATGCCATATGCTGCTCGGTTAAAAAACTCCAGCTCTACTCAGTTGCATACCGCCTACTTCGAGGTGAACTATGCCTGACATACAAAGCTATGTCAAATCCAGAATTAAAGGACATGCTCCACCCCAGTAAATCTAAATCCCTTAGAGCCACACGCTCGAGGGACTTGAACCTCAGCACAGAAATAAACAAAACTTGCTGGAGGGACAGGTCCATAACCCAGAGGCTCCCTTCGCTCTGGAATAGAATTCCAGTTCATGTGAGGCAGAGCACCTCACTGAATCTCTTCAAGAAGAATCTCGATAGGTGGATGGGGGATCGTAGGTTTGTCCCAGGGATTACTCCTGTGTCACTATTAGACAGAGGCACAGTAAACTAAACCTTAAAAAGGGCACAGTATACTCAAATCAAGGGGTGGCGTAAGCCATACAGAATTGGGCTAGGCTTATAATTGCCCCAGGGCAGATAGCCTAGTATGAACCTATGAACCTAATCAAAAAACAAAAAAGCATCTAAATAATCCTCAAAAATTCTTGTCAGCCATTAACATTCTCCTAAGTGATAAAACTGGTACACCCTCCACAATCCCAACAAACTCCTCAGAGGATATAGCCACACAATTCAACAAACATTTCAGAGAATCTATTCTCACCCTAACTGTCCCTCAACCATTCCCAATCACCAAAGAACCACGTAAACCAAATAACTATAACAGCTTTACCCTACAACCTGTTCCTATTGACATGATTAAAACCCACAACATTAGCCGCAGACAAACTACCAGCTGACTTTCTGAGAACTGCTGCTGACACAAAGCCTATCCTGTAGCAATTCGTATTAATAGATCTATTTCTGAAAATCTAGTTCTTGATATCTGGAAAATTTTCCATATAATTCGACTCCACAAAGGAGGTATTTCAAAAGAACTGAAGCTATCTTCCCATCACCATTCTCTCCCCTACTTCCCTACACCAGTAACAGAGTCTTACGCTCCAATAAACTCCTCCTAGATGTAACTAAATTGAGTAATACAGCAGGTGAATTCATCTACTCAAATTTTATAACTAGAAGATGGAATTCTTTTTTGCCTGCCAACTTAACTACAACCTCAATAACACAATTCAAAAAATCTTTTAAAAGTTCACCTGGCCGATACACGGCTCTGCTCTTGCGACACTCTTGGCTGGGACCAATCCTCAAGATAAGACTATTCTTCTTTCCTTCCTCAATTATGTTTCACACTTACTAACCAGTAACTGTCTACTCTCCTTCCTCTTTCAGCCTCACCACATTAGAGGCCACTGAACCTCCACAGCATAATCAACTTGTTCCATGCAAGACTTGCTGTCCATTTGCCTGACTTATCCAATATAGGGAATGTCATTTTTCTCTCAGATTTGTGCTATGTATGACCAACTATCCTTGGTATCATGATACCTCCCCTTACTTGTAAATCTGTACATAACTGCTACCATGAATGAAGTTTATATTTTACTGTAACCCTTCCTATATCATGACACATTCCCTAAATTGTAAAACTGTATATATTAACTTCTGTGTATGAATTTTGTGTATCCTTCATTTATTGTAATAACTATTGTTCATAAACATTGAGCTTTTTTCCCTGGGTCTCCACTGAATAAGGACTTGTGCCTAGTCGGAGTTTTCCGGTTACCAAATGTAAAATAAATAAAATAAAACAATCATCACTGTTTTTCCTTCATACCCTCCTCTCTTAACTGTTGGCTGTTAAGCCTCACCTACCACTAACAATGGGATAATTAAGTCTTCCATTAATATTTCTATTTGTACTCTCTCTTGATTTCTACATTTCTCATCCTTATGGCTAAAACCAGGTACAAAAGATGATGAAAAACTACCCCCAGGTTACTCCAAACTACTGGTGGATAGACTCAACAAAAGAGGAGGTGGAGTTGCTATCCTCTTTAAAGACCATCTCACCTTAACTTTCCATGACTGCAAGACTTCTTGGAATAATTTGTAAATTCCGAACTGCTACTAATGAATGCTCTATACCAAATATTTTCAAAAAAGTCTTCAGAAATCTACCTTCATTTGTTATATTTTCCCTTCTATGTCCAACTGATACACAAATCAAGTTCCAGTCCCCACATATAAATAACATTCCCTGTTGAAAATTGATTATTTCTCCCCAATTTTTCTTAACCTCCATAATAGCAGTCTTTGGTGGAATATAAGTACATGGCAGTATAATCCTCCTCCCTTGCCAACAGCCTTGTGCTATTACCAATCCACCATTTTCCCTCTTCTATCACTATTGGAGCACCTCAATTAGGATAATTACTGCCCTTTTCCTCTGTTCCTGATATTCTGCTGAAAATCCATTCTGAAATCCTTTCTTTGTCAAACTCACATGCTCATTTCTTTCCAAATGCATCTCCTGCAGTATTACTATTTGCACTATATATTTCTTAATATAATTCAACATTGTGCCCTTTTTGTCTATACCTGTAAGGCCATTTTATGTTTCAAGATAGTATGAATAGTGCAACCATGACAGAAAGCTACCGTTCCTACTTATTATACACTAATGTTGCTTTATATGTGTATTTCCAACTTTTGTGTTACATGCACATATTAACGTTTAGCAGGCTGATCTTCTACACAGTTATTTCTTCTCACATCCATTTTTCCAAGATTTTCTGTTTTAATGAAACCCCTCAAAGAAAAAAAACTAAATACCTTTTCAGGACACTCCCATCCCCTGACAACTTAGAACAAACAAAACTATATACATCTTCAAATAATGAAATTTAACTTCCAGACAGGAACTGTCCCAAATCAACAGAAGCACCCACAAGCATTACCTAGCTTAAAATTAAGGTTACCCATGCTAAAGCACATGCTGCTTGGATGCTTTCAGAATACATTAACTTCTAGTCCTAAGAAAACTGCACTAACCATTCTTAAATAAGAGTAAATTATGCACTGTCCTAGTAAATGCATTAAAGTTTTAATACTGCTAAGGTGGCAATTTCAAAAAATTTCACAGAACTTCTTGCCATTGTAGAATTAAATTCTGCATTTTTATCAGCAAAAAATATTCAGAACTCTCAAGATTAATTGCTTGCATCTCCAGACAGCTCATCTCCATGTAAAAGTAGTCAACAGTGAATCTTTGGAAATTTCATTCAGAAAGTACAGTTGTGTAAAATCATACCATAATTGTACACGTCATAGGTTCATAGGAGGTTATTTGCCTAATGGCCCTAGGGCCTTAACATGCCCAGCCATGTATATCATACCCTTGTTCCCTAGCTGACCATGGTTAGATGGTCATTGTTAGCAGAGTGAATCACTGATTAGCACTGACTGCCCCTGTCCATGAGAGACAAAAGTATCACTCCCATTGTGAATTTACAGTCTCCCATCCAGTTGTCAAGGCTGTGCTTAAATAGGGTCATTGAGGAGCTCTGCTTCACATGAAGTGGGAGCTTCTTCCAGAGGAGTGGCAATCTCTGGGTGGCATATCTGTCTCTCCAACAAATTCTGTTTGTCACAGGTTAGGTTGAGATCCCTGGAGCGAGTGCCTCTTATCCCATTTGATTTGTGGACATGCAGTATTTCCATTAGGGCAGGGTCAGAGATCGCTCTGTAGGCCAGGTACAGTTCACCTCTCAACAGCCTATAGGATACAGAGTACAGAGACAGGGCCTTTAGTCTTTCCACATAGGTCATGCTTTGGAGACCCTCAATGTTCTTGGTTAGAAACTTCTGTGGTCTCTCTAATTGTTGCAGTGTCTGGTGAGGTACATACAAAAGGCAGCATTGTACTTGATTATTGGTCTGATGATGGTCACATATAGAGGAGTTATAACATCATTAGTCTTGGTTGCGATACTCTTATTTATGAGATGAGCAACATAGAAGGCTTTCCTTACCACTGTGGAGACACGGTGATCGAAATTTAAATTGGTGTCAACCTGTGGTCCTTCTCTTCACTATTGCAGTATTCTTTACAAACAGAATCTCCTGTCAAGGGTAGCCCCGATGTCCAGCCAGTATACCAAAGACTGATTTATAAACGTTGTACATCACAGGACAAGGGGGAGGAGGAAAGCAGCGAATACTGCAAAAGTGAAGACAGGAACATCTACTGTTATGGTAAGATTTTACACCACTGTACTGCATCCTTCCAGATCACTCTTGCAGTATCCTTTACAAACAGGAGAGTACAAAAGCTCAACAGGAAACATGGGAGGAGGAAGGCACAGAGGACCCATCTAGAAACTCATGGCAATGCCAGGTCTTGCTCTGGAAACATCCAATTTTTAATGCTTAGTGAAGGTATGAACAGAAGTCCAAAGAGCAGGCCCAAGGATGGAAGTGTTATCCAATCAATTGAAAAATGCATTAGAGGAAGCAACAGCCCTAACAGAATGAGCCTTTACAGAGTTAGAAAGACATTTTACATGAAAGGAGTAACAAAAATAAATAAGCTTAGAGATTCAGGAAGATATGATTTGCTTAGAAATAGACAAATCTAACGATCAGGGATGAACAGAAACAAAGCTGGTCAGATTTATGAATGGTCTTAGACTTATCCAAATAATATCCGAGTTGTCTATGCAAATCCAAAATGTGAAGAACATTCTCACTAGCAGACTGCAGAGAAGGAAAAAATGAGGGAAAAATAACAGTTAAGAGACAACTCATTAACCACCTAGTCCTAAAGAAAGGACTAGGACAGAGAGACACCCTGCCCCTATTTAAAACTAAGAAATGAGGAAGAGCCATAAGAGACTGCAGTTCACAGACTCCCTTAGCTGAAGTTAGGGCCAAAAGAAGAATATTTTTCCAAGTAAAATGCTGCAAGGAAGTTGAAGCTGCAGGCTCAAAAGGAGCCAGAGTCAATTTAAGTACAAAATTGAGGTCCCAGGAAGATGGAATCGGATTCCTGGGAGGTCTGATATGAAGGATGCCTTTAAAAAATGTTTAACCTCAAACCTAGAGGCAAGAGGAGCAGAAAGAGCTGAAAGGTAAACTTTAACAGAAAAATAAGCCAACCCAGCATGGAGCAATTCACACAAATAGAGAAGCAGAGGGATCCTTGCAGAAAAAGGATCCTGGTTACAAGAAAGGCACCAGTCAGAAAATCTCTTCCATTTGGACAAATATGATTCCTGGTAGTGGGTTTCCTGGCCTCCTGCAGAACCCTAAGTACGTCCTCAGAAAAAAGGTGCCTAAAAAGGATCAAAATACTATCACCCACAGTGTCAGCTGAAGAGTGGACAAGCAGGGATGGATCAGAGACCCCTTGTCTTGTGTGAGAAGGTCCACTCTATGAGATAACTTGTGGTCATTGCCCCTGACTAGGTGAAGACAAGGGAAACCAATGCTGCCTGGGCCAAAAGGGAGTCATTGACAAGATTTTGGGGAAGTCATGTTTTATCTTCAGCAGGATCCTTGGAATCAGAGGAAGGGGATGGAAGGGGTAGGGAAACATCCACTTCCAAGGAAAAGATAGGGTGGCCACCTTCCAAGCCAGAGGACTTGGGACTATGGTGCAAAAAGAGGTAGTTGTCTGTTCAAATGGCATACAAAAAATCTACCTGTGAAGTACCCCACTGATGGACAATGTCCAGAAACACATCCATGTGAAGCATCCATTTTTGAGCCTGTGTACTGCACCTGCTCAAACAGTCTGGCACTATATTTTTCTCTAAAGGAATATCTACAGCATGAAGACTCACTCGATACTGGACAGTAAGATCCCAGAGCTGAAGAGCTAGTCTGCAAAGAAGGTAGCACCGTGTCTCCCCTTATTTGCTGACATACCACATCACTGTGGTATTGTCTGTGAAAATTTTGAGAGGCCCTGGAAGAAAGAGGGAATGGAAAGCATGAAGAGCTAAAAGGAGAGCTCTTATCTCCTTGATTCTGGTATGATCTGACTTATGATTGATAGAGGGGCAGAGACCTGTATACCTAAAGGGAACCAAAGGTAGCGGTCCACCTGCTGTTCAAGGCATCTGAAATAAGTTCCCGAGAAGTGACTGGGAGTTGAAAGGGAAGTCCTAGAGTGACAGAAAGCTGATCATTCCACCACTGAAGCTCGAGTCTGAGACACGGAAGTACAGGATCCAAAAAATCCAATTTATATTAGTGTTAAAGCCACACTGTCTTTAGGAACCACTGCAGCTTTCTCTTAGGGAGTCTGGCCAGAGACAGCATAGGAATGATGGAGGTCATGAATTAGAACCCTGAGAAAAACCTTGGCCATGACTGAAGCCAAAGGAATAAGAATGAAAATAGGTTATTAGAGAAGGAGCACTGGGTGGAAGGAGGGATGTCAACATGGGAATGGTCTGGAGAAACACATGATCCTGAGAAGGAACCAGGAATGACTTCTGAAAGTTTATGGTATACCCCAGACACTGTAAGAGACAATCCATAAACTGGAGGTACTGATACAAGACCTCGGGGGATGAAGCCTGAATGAGTAGGTTGCCCAGATAAGGAAATCTATGAACTCCTCTCATCCTGCAAAAGGCAATAACTGCAGCAAGGCATTTGGTGAATACCCTTGGGGCAGTAGAAAGGCCAAAGGGCAAAGCAGACAACTGAAAATGAAAGTAAGAAACAGAGAACTGTAAAAACCTCCTGAAAAGGGGGTGAATTGGGATGTGGAGATAAGCATCCTTGATATCCAGGGATACTAAGAAAGCCTGGGGAAGAAGAGGAAACTGGGAGGGAAGGGAGATTGGCATAATGGATATGGATAATAACAGGGCCAGTTAGCCTAGTATTAACCTATTAATCGCATGAATCATTCAATACAACACCTGAAATGAAAGGATATTCAGAAAGGTGCTGAGCTGAGAAAGATCCACAATAGATCTCCAGCTGCCCTCCTTCCAAGGGATCAGAAAAGTACAGTTTTGTACCTACCATAAATGTAGATGTTCGAAGATCCACATTGCTGCAGTCATAACTTATGGGTAGTCCGCTGTCCTCGGTCGGCCCGAATACCAAAGTATTAGGCTGACGTCGGTCATGGGCGCTCAGATCTGACATCAGAGCGTCAAGGTATTAAAACGCATAACAGACGTCATTTCCTCAGTCTTTTCTTGCCCCAGATGTCAGAAGGCCCTAAAAATAAAGGCCACAGCCAAAAATAGAATAACTCCCTAAAACCATGCACAAAAAACAGCTACAACCCAAATCATACCACCACTCCAAACTACAGAAGGGAAGGAGGGAGGGTAAATTGGACTGCAGCAATGTGGATCTTCGAACATCTACATTTATGGTAGGTACAAAACTGTACTATGTTCTTCATCTCACATTGCTGCAGTCATAACTTATGGGTAGAATCCCAAAGCAGAGGTAAAGGGAGGCTGGCAAAATCATAAAGCATTGGGGGCTGCCAAAATGCCCTGTAAGATTGCAGTGGCAAATCCAGCCCTAGATTTGGAATAAAGAGGAAGATGGTAATGTTTAGAAAAAGTGTGCACTGAACTCCAAGTAGCTGCTTCCAAAATATCTTTAGTAGCTACCCCTTAAAAAGCAGTAGAAGTGGCAGTAGCCCTAGTGGAATGAGGTCTGATTCCAGCCGGAATCTCCTTACCATGATGAGAATAACAAAAGGCAATACAAAGGCCAATCCACTTAGAAATAGTTTGTTTTGAAACAGGTTTCCCCTGAGAACCCAAAGCAAAAGAAACAAACAACTGCTGAGACTGTCTGAACCCTTTAGTCTTGCTCAAATAATAACGCAACTGCCTGTGAATATCCAAAGTGTGCAAAATTTTCTCCCCTTTATTTTGGGGATCTGCATAAAAAGTAGGCAAATGAATAGATTGGTTCAAGGCCACATTTGAAACCACTTTAGGCATAAAAGTAGGGTTAGTACGCAGAGATACCCTGTCCTTATGAAAAATTAGGAAGGGTTCAACTGCCATTAGAGCCTGTAATTCAGAAACCCTTCTAGCAGATGTAATGGCCAACAAAAAAGCAGTCTTCCAAGACAAAAACTTTAACTCAGCCGTAGCTGCAGGTTCAAAAGGAGGTAAAGTAAGTTTTTCCAACACAAAATTGAGATCCCAAGCAGGAGTAGGAGCGCTACGCGGGGGTCTTATGTTCTTTGCCCCTCTAAGGAATTGCTTAAACAAAGGATGAGAGAACAATGGTGGATCACAGTCATAGTGAGCAGAAATGGCTGCAGCATGAACTTTTATAGAGGAGAAAGACAAACCCTTGTCCAATAATTCTGTAAGATATTGAAGAGAAACACTTCAGGCCTGGAAACATCAAAGCTCTTTGCTTCGCTCCAAATAAAAAATCTCCTCCATTTATCAGCATAAACTTTCCTTGTACTAGGCCTCCTGGCTTCCAATATAACATTCAAAACTTGTTGAGGAAGCTGCGACCCTCCTGGTTCTAGAACAGAATATGCCAGGCTGTTAGATGCAGGGACTGAATCCTGACATTGAGGAAATGATTGCCTTCCTGAGTCAAAAGGTGTGGAATCAAAGGCAAAGGGTAAGGAGGTTCCCGTACTAAACTCCTCAGCAGAGGGTACCAGTGCTGTCGAGGCCAGGCTGGAGCTATTAGAATCATGGAGGGCTTGTCTTGTCTGACCTTCAAGAGAACCTTTGGAAGAAGAGGCAGAGGCGGAAAGGCATAGACGTGAAGATTGCTCCAACTGAATGATAGAGCATCCACTTTCCAAGCTGTGGGATGAAACATCTTTGTGCAAAACTTTGGCACCTGGAAATTTAGTGGAGAAGCGAACAGATCTATGTCTGGAGTCCCCCACATCATTGTCAACTGTCGAAATACATGAGGATCCAATTTCCACTCGTGGGGATCCACTATCCGTCTGCTCAAAACATCTGCTAAGGAGTTCTGTGCTCCTGGCAGAAACCTTGCTTGAAGAGTGAGTTGCAAACTGAGAGCAGTCTCCCACAAAATCATAGCTTGCCTGCAAAGAGGGTACGAATGGGTTCCCCCTTGCTTGTTGATGTACCACATGACAGTTGTGTTGTCTGTTTGAATCAACACCTGCCCTGGGAGAAGTAAATCCTTGAAAGCCATCAATGCAAACTGGACTGCTAACATTTCCTTCAAGTTGATATGTAAATGTTGAAGTCTGGCAGGCCACGTGTCTTGAACCCATTTTCCATTGAGGTGTGCTCCCAAGCCTTGTCCGAGGCATCCGTCGTTAAAATCTGACTCGCCTCTGGTCGGGTCACAGAGAGTCCCTTGTTTAGGTGACATTCCTGAGCCCACCACAAAAATTCCTTTTGAATGCAAGGTATTATCTGAATGACAGTGTCCAGATCTTGGCAGTGTTGTGTCCATACATTTTGAGATACCATTGTAGCTTCCTCATATGCAGTTTGGCATTGGGAAGCACCAGAATACAAGATGCCATGAACCCCAAGGCTTGAAGGACTGTCCTTGCAGTCAGCCTGGACCGTAGAGACAATTGATGGAAGTAAAGTGTAAGATTCTTTTGCTTGTCCGGGGTCATAAAGGCCATCTGGGAAGCTGTATTCAGTCTCACACCCAGAAAGCACATTTCCTGAGAGGGTACTAGACTGGACTTTGTTTCGTTCACAGAATACCCTAGGCACCTTAACACTGTCATAACATACTGTAGATGGTGAAGAAGCTCGTGCTTGTCTTGAGCAAGAATCAGGAAATCGTCCAAATAAGGATAAATTTGTATTCCTCTTAACCTGAAGAAGGCTATCACTGGAGCCAGAACTTTTGTGAATACCCTGGGCGCAGTAGATAAGCCAAAGGGCAATGCAGAGAACTGATAATGTAAAGTCCCAGCCCGAAAACGCAGGAATCTCCTGCAACTGAGCCTGATAGGAACATGAAGATAAGCCTCTTTGAGATCCAGAGTTACCATCCAGTGGTCTTTGCCCAACAGAGGCAGAAGTTGTTGCAACGTCAACATTTTGAATTTTGGAATGTCCAGATATGTGTTGAGGATAGATAAATCCAAGACTGGCCTCCAAGTGTTTCCTTTCTTTGGTACAAGAAATAGGCGAGAGTAAAATCCGAGGCCCACTTCTGACAGAGGGACCTGCTGTATAGCCCCCATTTGAAGAAGTAAAGAAATCTGTTTGTGAGCCTCTACCCTTTGCTGAGGAGGAACGTCTGGCATGCCTTTGAAAGGAGGCAATGTGTGGAAATAAAACCTGTAGCCTCGGTCTATAATGTCCAACACCCATTTGTCCTGGGTGACTAGAAACCAATTTTGCTTGAAGAGTGCCAACTTTCCTCCCAAAGGAGCTGCCAGACAGGAAGGATCTGGCAGCTGGAGATGCAGGTCATTGGGCCTGTTTACGAAAGGACTGGCCCCTGCCCTCACCTGTAGATTGTGCTGGTGAACTCCATGGTCTAGGCCTGAAAGAACTGTGAGCTCTGCCCCTACCACGTCTAGATCTACCCCTAGACTGTGAATCAGAAGAAGGGTAAGTCCAACCCTTAGCAGGCCAGTTCCTGCTAAACTTAGGGGGCTGCACCTGCAAAAAATCTTTAACAGTCTGCATAGACTTAGCCTTGTCTTCCATTTTTTTCAAGACAGACTCCACAGGAGAACCAAACAAAACTTCAGACTGCAAAGGAGCATCTAAAATCCTAGCTATAACATGCTCTGACAAATTCTGATCCTTAAGCCAGGCGTGCCTGCGAACAACTGAACCAGTGGCAGCCACCCTGGAAGAAGCCTGCAAAGCATCAAAACCACACTGCAAAGCATGCTTACCCACCTGATCAGAGGCATGTACCAAATCCTGTAATTCCTTACACTCTATGCCCTCTGCCAAAGCATCCACTTTAGATTTTAACTGAGTAAGGAGAAAATTCTGGTACTTCAACATATGAAACTGGCAATTCAAAGCCCTCATTGCTAAAGTGGAAGAGGTATACACTTTCTTACCCCACCTTTCCAAAGCTCTAGCATCCTTATCCAAAGGAACTGGATTCTTTACAACAGAAGCCCTGACACCCTTAGGTCCCTGGCTAATAGTTTCTGGGTCGGCCCTAGGGCTCTTATACAGATATTTATGAGCCTCAGGCACTCTGTAATACCTATCTGGCTTAACTGGCGCAGGAGGCAAAGAGTCTGGATTAAGGGAAGCCTCAGAGAAAACGTCTTGAACAACATCCAAAACAGGAGGTATAGCCAAGGGCCTATGCTGTGGTAAAAACAAAAATTCCCTAAGCCTCTACCTGGAATCTGAGAAATCCTGACCTTCCCATTTAAAATGCTCCCTCATGGAATGCAGGGTTTCTGAAAAAGAAAAATCCTCTGGAGGAGAAGCAGAAGGAGAGGAATCCTCTGCGTCTGAATCAGAATAAGGAGGAAAATCCTGAATGTCTTCAGCCGAAGACTCTGAGTAATCTGAAGCCTGCTCCAAACTTTCCATTTCTGGCTCCACCCTAGGCCTCTTATCAGGAGGGGGCATAGAACCCCTGATTAAAGTAATTAAATCTTCTGCCATTTTAAGCATGTGTTTCTTAGGCACAGAACTTGCAGAACTAGGACTGACACCTGTGGAAGGCAAACCAGGCCTGCCTTTGGAAGGTACCTTAGAGACAGAAGGAGAAGGCCTAACCGCCTTAGGCAAAGAAGGGAGAACAGTAACCTGAGAGGCCCCCTCAGCCTGACCTGACTCCTGAGAGGCCACATCTTGCAAAACCAATGTCTCCCCCAGAGACTCAGTTGAAACTTCGGCTGGATCAACCGAATCCACCGTAGTGTCTAAAGAACCGGCGTCCGGAACGGACAAGTCATCCTGCTTGGACTTTAAAGATTTATCTTTGCGCTTCTTCACGGTAGCGGGCGTCGGAGGATCCGACGGCATATTGTAATTACACCGCTTACCGAAGACAAGCCTAGCACAATCTAACCTACGTTTAATGGTGCGCTTATTAAATCTAGCACAAAAGCGACATCCTACTACGTCGTGCTCAGGTCCCAAACAAGGAATACAAAGAGAGTGGTAATCCCTATGCGGTATCTGTTTCCCACAAGAAATACAATTATTCACTTTTTCTGACATCCGGAAGTAACTGAGGCAAGAAAAAACAAAAATATTCCCCAACGGGGTACTTAGCCCAACTTGGTTTCGGTCTGAAACTCAGAATATGAAAATTTCAGAACACCGAACGGCACTTGCAAACGCTGCTTCTGCTTCGGACCATGCGGCAAAAAAGACTAAGGAAATGACGTCGGTCATGCGCTTCAATACCTTGACGCTCTGATGTCAGATCTGAGCGCCCATGACCGACATCAGCCTAATACTTTGGTATTCGGGCCGACCGAGGACAGCGGACTACCCATAAGTTATGACTGCAGCAATGTGAGATGAAGAACATCATCCTAGAATAAAATCTCCTCCCTTCCTGGACAGAAGGCATGACTTGAATCGTGATCTATGCCAAAAGACCCTGAAGCACTTCTGGAAAGAAAGGAAGATGTTCCTGAGGAAGATGAGGGATGCCCAGAAAAGGAGGAAGAGATTTCCACACCATTACGTATCCCTGGCGGATGATGGACAGAACCCAAGAATCTTAAGTGACCCTTAACCAATTGGGAAGGGACAAAGAAAGGTGAAGGGATAAGGGAACGTGAACCAAGGAAAGGGAAAGCAAACTGTCAGACAGAACCTGGTTTGTCTTGAAGAGGCGGCTTCCGAGAAGCTGGAGTCTGAGTAGACATAGGAAGGAGGTACACACCTATTGCTCTTCTTACCTTTAGGAGGGTGGTGAGGCTGTCTGCATTCAATTCAGATCTGAAAGGCTAATTCCTCTGGAACTTAGGGATAGGAGAAACAAAAACGTGTTTTAGATCCTGCAAAGCCTTGCCTTTACACTGGAAGGACTTAAAAAGTTCAGCAGCAGCAGAACCAAGTAGGTTATCATCATCAAGAGAAGCGTCCAACAATTTAGCCTTAATAGCATTAGGTAAGAGCTGGAGATGAAGACTAACATCTCAAAACAGAACCAAAAGCAGCAGTCCTATTGGAGGCGCTGCATCATAACTATATTTAATAGAGTAGCAAGCCACTTGAGAGGTAGATACCAATAGAGAAAGGGTTGAGACCTTCCCTTCTGAATCAGCGAGGTCACAGATAGCCTGAGAACCTTGAGAAAAAAGGGCTAAAACATAACTAGAATATGGATCTGGTAATTAGTAGCCTGAAAAACCAGGGTGGCAGCAGTATAAACCCAACAGCAGCCTTAGCTCAACAGGTGCCCTAGGTAAAAGGGCTCCAAAGCACCACCCCACACCACCCAGGTGCCCCAGTTCTGGTCTACCCACACCAAATAAATACGGGAAAAGCGCCCCTTCTACAGTGGCACCCTAGGCGGCCACCTGGTTTATTTACTTACTTTTATTTATTTATTTGCAGTTTGTTTGCCAGGATGGTCCATTGGGCCACAAGGAGCCCATTTTCAATGGAGTCCTGGGGAGAAAAGCTCCAAAAAGTACAAATATTACAATTTACAAGATTACAAAATTACAAGTGTTATTATTAGAAAAATACAAAGTAACAAAGTTACAGAAAAATTGGCATTTGCAGGAGCAAATTAGTACAATGCATTCAAGAAAAAAATTAATTTCAGACAAATTAAGTTTAATTGAATATGCTAGTTCCTATAATTTCTTGCTAGGCATTATAAAACTATAGGTGGTTGTTCGTAGATAAGTTAGCTTGTAGAGAGTAACTATAGTCAGGGAAGTTATGTAGGATGGGAGCAAGAACATTCCCATTGTGTAGTTAGGTGCGAGTGGAGCAAGGTTTTTAAAGGCAGAGAGACTGTTGGTGTTCTGGATGAGAGGTGAGACAACATTCCAGTGGCGTGCTAGCGAGAAGGATAGAATATGTTTGCTTGGTGGCCAGGCAGGTTTATGTACTTCTATTAAATTTTGAATGTTTGATCTTAGAGGCCTGACACGTAGATGCATTTGGAAGGCAGAGGCAAGGGAGGGGCAGAGAGAGAGGCTGAAAATAAGTTTGTGTGCTTGGATAAGTTGAATATAGGTAAGGTAATTAGGGAGCTCAAGCCAGTTCAGTTGATGTTAAGGAAATGCAGTTATGGGTAGTGGATCTGTGGACTGTTGCAAATTTTGAAATTTTATAGTAGCAAGAGGAAAGTTTTGATTTGAGGGTAGATTGCAGATTAGTAAGGATGCAGGCGCCATATAGGAGGGAGGGGATAAGGTAAGTGGTAGCGAGAAGCAGCCTGGTGGAAAAAGAGATGTAACAGTTGTGGCGGTAAAGCATGCCAAGTTTCTTGTGGCTTTTTGTAATATTTACTAACAGATGGATATCAAATTTTAGCTGATCATCAATGAGGACTCTGAATAGTTTTGCAGTGGAGACTATTTCAAGAGGTGTATTATTTTGGCTGGTGATGGAGAAAGAGTTTAAGTCTAGGACAGTGGTTTTAGAAGGGGTAAATAACATGAGTTTAGTCTTGGCTGCATTGAGTACTAGATGTTTATCTAGCATCCATTGTTCAGTAGAAGAGAAGACATCCTGGGTTTGTTTTGTTAATGAGCAAATGGAGCTGGCATAGCAGATTATTGTTGAATCGTCAGCGTATTGGATGAGGTTGGCATTACAGATGGCATGATGGAAGTCTATGAAAATACTGAATAGAAGAGGACTAGAATTGAACCCTGGGGCATGTCTGTGGGAGTATTCAGGAAAGGTGAGGTAGCTTTTTTCCATTTAACTGCTTGTTGCCTATTTAATAGGTAACTGGTGAACCTGTTGATAGAGGAGTGGGATACATTTAGTTTAGAGAGTTTAGTGAGGAGAAGGTTATGGGAGATGGTGTCAAAGGCCTTGGAGAGGTCTAAGAGGAGGGTCGACACGATATGACCAGAATCACGGGCCTTGTTGACAGTTTCTAGGAAGGAAAAGAAAGCGGTGGTGGTGGTTAGACCGGGTCGGAATCCATGCTGGGTGGAAGTAAGAAGGTTTTATTTATGAGATAGGGTAGAAGTTGTAGGTGGATACATTTTTCGAGAAGTTTAGAAATAGGAGATAAGACAGCTATAGAACGGAAGCTAGGGATATCATTGTTGTTGCCCCACTTGTGAAGTAGAATAATAAAGACTTTTTTCCAGAGTTGGGGAACACGGCTTTCTGAAATTGATTGATTTATTAGAATACAGATAAAGAAGGCAATGGCTTCTGACTATTTTTTGGAAGTAAGAGGGTACCTCATCGGGTGCATTAGAGCATGGTTTCATAGGTTCATAGGTTCATACTAGGCTATCTGCTCTAGGGCATTTATAAGCCTAGCCAGAGTGTGTTTGGCTTTTGCCACCCATTTTAAATTAATTTTGCTATGCCCTTTTTCAAGGTTAGTATACTGTGCCTCTGTCTAACAGTGACACAGAAGTGATACCCAGGGTAAACCTATGATCTCCCATCCACTCATCAAGATTCCTCTTGAAAAGAGTCAATGAGGGACTCTGCCTAACCTGGACTGGGATTTTATTCCAGAGTGAAGGGAGCCTCTGGGTTATGAATCTGTCCCTCCAGCATGTCCTATTTATTTCAGTGCTGAGATTAAAGTCTCTCGAGCACGTAGCTCGATGGGATTTGGATTTTCTGAGGTGCAGCATGTCCATTAATTCTGGGTTGGACATGGCTTTATACGTCAGGCACAGATCACCTCTGAGCAGGCGGTATGCCACTGAGTAGAGCTGGAGTTTCTTTAACCGGGCAGCATATGGCATCTGTTTGAGCCCTTTGATACTCTTGGTAAGGTAATTTTGGGGTCTTTCCAGTTGCTGCTGGTGTCTGGTAAGGTACATCCCAAAAGGGGCATTGTACTCAATTATGGGCCTGATGAGGGATGAGTAAAGAGGCACGATGACCTCCCCTGATCTAGATGTGAATCCCTTCATGATTAGGTGGGCTATATAAAATGTTTTTCTAACCACTTTGGCCACGTCGTTGTCAAATGAGAGACTGCTATCAAGTTGGGTCCCCAGGTCCCTAATTACTTCTTCTGTACTTAATGGATTACCACCTATGTGGTAATTTGTGGGCACTTTGTTTTTGCCAAAGGGGATGACTATACACTTTTTGGCATTTAGCTTGAGGCCATGGCTCTGGCACCAGTTGTCTGTTTCTATGAGGCCCTTTTGGAGGATGCCTGTGTCGGCTGGAGAGTTGATTATGGCGCCCAGTTTGCACTCATCTGCGAACTTGGTCAGCCACAGTCCTTCCGTGTTGGTCTGTACCTCCGAGAAATATATACCGAACAAGAGAGGTCCCAGGACTGAGCCTTGTGGGACGCCACTTGTAACTGGTTTGGAGTCTGACATGGCTCCAGCAATTCTAATCATGTGTGTTCTGTTCTTGAGCCAGTTTGCAACACATCTAGTGACATAGGGGTTTATATTTAAGCTGGATAGCTTATCTATGATGCCCGAGTGGGGTATTGTATTGAAGGCTTTTGCGAAGTCCAGGTAGGCTGTGTGGACCACCTTCCCCTTGTCAATGGCCTTGGTGACTGTTTCAAAGAAATCAACCAGGTTTAAGAGGCAGTTTAGAAGAAGTTTTTTTTTTGTTAGATATGGGGATAGGGTTCATGGAGAAGGGAGGAGTTTGGGGGCTGGAGATACTAGAGGAGAAAGGGGTACATGGAGGTGAATCAGTGGGAGCTGAATTACTGGTAAAGGAAGAGGTGAGTCTGGCTATCAAGTCAGTGAAGAAAGTTGAACTGAATAGCTAAATCCAGGATAGAGGCATTTGGTTTGGGTCAAGGGTTTTCTTTTTTACTGGGGTTAAGGAGAGAGGAGATTCCATCCCAGAATTTTTTAGGGTTAGTGTTATGGTTGGCTTGGAATGTAGAGAAATACATAGGCTTTGCAGTTCATAAGTTTTTTTTTTTACCTTGTTGGGAAGTGTTTTGTATTCATTAAGGGTGGTGGAGGACTTACTTTTTTGGTAGTGTTTCCAAGTGCTTTTTGCCTAAACTTTCCATAGCTCTACCGTCCTTGTCTGAAGGAAGTAGTTTAACAGAAGGCAGAGGTTTATAAGGTTTGTCAGATGAGACAGACGCTATTGAAAGGTCATTTGTACAAGAACTTATGATCACCAGATACCTTATAAAATCTATCAGGTTTCTTAGGAGCTGGAAGGGTATCTAGACGGGCAGCCAAGACTGAAGTACAGCAGAGGACTTAGGAGAGTCCATCTGTAGGATATTAGAACATCTCTTTTGAATATTAGAAACTTGAGAATAGTCCGATTTGAAATATTCCATCATGCAAAAGTGTGCATCCCCACAGGAAAGATCTTCTAAGGGAGAGTCTGGACTAATAGAATTTTCCCCATCAGATTCATAATCCAAATAAGAAGGGGTTTGAGAGGAAAATGCCAAGGACTCTTCCCAAGAATTCAAATCCTCTTCACAGGATTACTGTTCTCTGGGCCTCTTAAGAGGAGTAGGCCATGGAGCGGCAGGCACAGAAACTCATTGGAGAGGCTTTAAGGCCATTAAGGCATTAAACAAGCCCTAGATAAAATCCTGCCATTCACAATGAGGATCTCTAGTTGCAGGGGAAACATGTTTAGTTTTCTGTTTTTTTTCTTTTGAGGGATGTCTGCCCTTAAAACCCTAGGAGGTTCGGACCTTTGCCTGTACTCAACCAATGTAGTAGGAATCTCCTCCCAAACTAAGATTTGCGATATCCCTCTCATCCTTCAGAAATAATCAGCCTCTCTCTCAACATCCAGAGCAGACATCTGTAGAGCCTCTAAGGACATTTCCAAGTAGATGGATACTGTACATGCTGGCTGCCAACATGCCTGCGGAACAGGTATCAAAAACAACTAGGCATTCCTCTGGGCTTTCACCAGCCTTGAGAGACAGGCCCGGGGGTGGTAGGACAGCAGCCGAATCAGACCAGAGTTTTTTGGGGGGGGGTTCTTGGCAGGCAGCTGACCTTCAGGATGGGAGGATTCTGCCATAGCACCTTGCACCAAAAATGTAAGACACTGATTCTCCAAGTAAATCAACAAGAAGTAGAGATGACTGCATGGGTTTTAGGGACAAATGTTTGGCAGATAGAACACTGCGTATGGTCGTAAAAAGCAACCAAATACAAAACACACTGTTCGTGACTCTCTTTATGGTGACTAATTCCTACACTGACATTTTCCCTTTCTGGTTGACATGTAAATTGACAAAAATAAAAGTGAAAAAAGATAAGAAGGAACCCAGGGGATACTTATCTGAAACACCTTGGTGACCAGCACAGCAGAAGGAGCATTCAGATCAATGATCAATGATGATGTTTAAACTGGCTGCAAAGATGTTTTGAGCTGTGCATGTCTGCATGTTACCTCTATGCCCTAAGCCTTGAGCAGGGAGCATACGTGCGATGTACAATGTTTATTAATCTAAGGTTCTGGTATACTGGCCAGACTTTGGGGCTACCCTTGCCAGGGGATCTCATTTGTAAACAATACCGAACAGTGATGTGGAAGAACATCAGAATGTACAACTGCCTTCAGTTGCAAACTTCTAGACTCTTACTAAACATTTGTTAATGGAAAAAACAAGCTAACATCTTTGGAGATGTATAAAACTTAGCATTTTTCATGGCTTTCATCATTTTGTCTTATTTTTAAAGCCTACTTGCTTATAAAAAAAAAAAAAATTATGTACTTAACAATACGCTCCATATGAGTTGTTCATCTCGCCTTCATTCTTACACATGGGTTTGGAGCAGATTCACCGGCTCCAAGTCAGCCACTTTCACAAGCTCAAGATCTTAGAGTAGCTCGAGGTCAAGTCCCTATCCCATGATGCTCTCTGTCCTACCTCACATCTAGTTTGCTGATCCCAGCATGTAACAGATAGAACACATAACAGGTACTCCAGCAGGAGTAATAAGTCACATAAGACCCACCAGACCACAAGTCTACTCATTCTTCGAGAACCTGGAGGGGGAAGGCGGGTGGGAAAGTAAGAATGAAGGCGAGATGAACAACTCACATAGAACGTTATGGTAAGTACATAACTTCTTTATGTGAAGTTGTTCAATCATGCTATTCACTCTTACACACGGGTAGCGCCCCAAGCACCCTAATCCTGGGTGGCTCACGGGAGTATATTCCTGAGGACAGTGGAACCAAAGGAAGCCCTGTCCCTGGAGGCCCTGTTCACTTTGTAATGAGAGATAAAGGTATGTGGCTTAGACCAAGTGGCAGCTGCACATATAGTGTCCAAAAGCAATCGAACCGTATAAGCAGAAGTCTAAACAACTCTAGTTGAATGTGTTTTCACTCCATGCTCTAATGGTTGGTTCGCTGAGGAGTATGTAAATTTAAAGCAGTCAGCTAACCATTTGGAAAGGGTAACTTTAGACACTGGTAGCCCTGTCTTAGTGTCAGCATGAGAAACAAAGAGTTGTTCAGATTTCCTAAATTCCTTTGACCTGTCCAAATAAAATCTCAATTGTCTGTGAACATCAAATTTATGCAACATATACTCCAACTTGTTATAAAGGTTACTGAAAAAGGTTGGAAGTTCTATAGTTTGATTCAGGTTAGTCTCGGAACACAACTTCCGAAGGAAGGATTAGTCCTCAGTGACACTCTGTTGTGATGAAACACCAAATATGGGGGTCTGATAGATAGGACTTGAAGCTCGGACACCCCATGCACTGAGGTAATGGCTACCAAGAAAATTGTTTTCCAAGAGAGGAATTTTAGATGGCAGGATGATGCAGGCTCAAAGGGAGGGAGAATAATCCGTGACAGCACAAAATTTGCATTCCAGGGAGAAAAGGGTTGTCAGGCGGCCTGAGATGAATGCCACCCTTTAAGAAGGCCCTACATAGCAGGTCTATATTAGATGCTTGACCGCTTAAATGTTCGAATCCCTAAAGGTCGACCTTTAGAGATCAAACAGTTAAGCGATTGAAATTTTACAAAAATTAAAAAAAAATACACAGTAGAAAAAAAAAACTAAAGGGTTTAAGAAGGGGGGCAAGCCCCCCTGCACCCCCACCCCCCTACTTTAATATACCAACTCCAAGATCGCGCTACAGTGTAGGGAATGGGAAATTTCCTATTTCCGCACTGTAGTTCACTGAAGTGCAATCTTGGAGTTGGTATATTTAAGTATCGGGGGTGTGGGGGTACAGGGGGGCATGCCCCCTCCCCTGCCTAAACCCTTTCTACATGTTTTTTTTTTTAATACTTTTTTACTATTTCGAACGTTTAAGTATTCAATCTGTAAAGGTCGACCCTTTACAGATTCGAACATTTAAGTGTTCGTTTTAGTAATATAGACCCCTACATAGCCTGTGAGACATTAGGTTAGAACCTTCAGATCCGAGGTGGAAATTCAAAATTGCAGCCAATTGAACTCTTGTAGTGGCAGCTGCAGCACCTTCATGAAAAAGCTTAGACAGAAATTCCAGAATGCTAGCAATCAGGGCAACATAAGGATCAATATTGTTCTTGGAGGCCCTAAAAGAAAATTGCTTCCATTTGCTGGCATACAACTTTCTAGTGGAAGCTTTATGTGAAGATACAAGAAGATGCTGTACCTCCAAGGAAAAGTGGTGTGACCTGGCTAGGTTGGGAATCGGAGCAGTCAAGCCTGTCTGTCTGAGGGAATGAAGAGAGGGATGAAGGGCCCCTGATGAATGTGTCAGCAGATCTGAAACTGGGTACAGAATTCAAGGTTCCTCCAGTTGATAAGAGTGAAGAAAGGGAAACCAAATATGTCGAGGCCAAAAAGGGGCTATTAAAATGACAGTCCTTCCCAGGGCTTTGGCTTTCTGTACGAATTTCGGAAACAGTGGCATTGGTCGAAAGGCATATAGGAGTCCAGGGGGCCAATTTTGTACGAGCGAGTCCCTTGTACCCTGGTGGGGGATTCAGGGCAAAGTAGCTTCTGCATTTCGCATTCATAGGGGATGCAAACAGGTCACAGCAAGGCTGGCCCCATCTGCGGAAGATCACCTCCACAACCTCATCTTTGAGGGACCACTCGTGTGGTAACAGAATGACTCTGCTCAGTTTGTCCGCAATCACGTTGGATTTCCCAGGGATATTCGTTGCTATCAGAAAGCGCCCGGTGGATACCGCCCACTGCCAAATTCTCAAGGCCTCTCGACATAAGGGGTAAGATTTGGTTTCCCCCTTGCTTGCTGATGTACCAGACCACAGACATGTCTGTCTGGATCGCAATCGTCCCCAGAGGAAGAGAGTCATGGAAGTGCTGCAACACCAAAAACACTGCTCTCAGCTCCAGGACATTGATGTGCAACTGTGATTCTGTTTCTGACCAGGTGCCTTGAGCTGTTCTTCCCTAAAAATGCCCCCCCACCCTATCAGAAAAGTGTCCGTGGTCACCATGGCTGACAGCAGGGGAGAAACAAATGGCTGACCTACTGTTACCTGGTTGCTGGTAAACCACCAACGAAGATCCTTCTTGCAAGAATCTGTAATCATTATCAAGAATGACATCGAAGTTGTTGGTAAGACCACTGGGTGATGAGCAACCATTGAAGTATTCTCATGTGCATACACCCCAAAGGAACTGCTATGAGCGTAGCTGCCATGGTACCTAGTAGTTTCAGTACTAAGGCTGGTACTTTTTTCCTCTGCAGAATGTCCGACACCTAGTTTTGAAGAGTGGCTATTCTGTCCAGTTGCAATTTTGCCATGGCAGTGGTGGTGTCTAATGTTGCTCTGATAAAGGAGATATGCTGTGATGGCGACAACGCAGACTTGTCGAAATTTATAGTTATCCCTGACAGCACAGACAGAGTGTGTGATTCCCGGACATAATTAGTTGATGCCTGAAGGTGGTGGTAAGGAGCCAGTCATCCAGATACAGAAACACTCGGAATCCTAGATGCCTCAGGTGAGCCGTAACCACTGCCATGCATTTGGTAAACACTCTGGGGGCTGTTGTGAGGCCAAAGGGCAGTGCTCAAAATTGATAGTGACTGGCTTCCAGCCGGAAACGCAAGTGATCTCTGGATGGTTTGGCCATTTTGATATGGTAGTACACATCCTTGAGATCTATAGAACACATCCAATCGTCCATTCCTAGGAAAGGAAGGATCTACTGAAGCATGACCATCCGGAATGTCTCCTCCTTTACGAATATGCTGAGTCTGCGGAGATCTAATATGGGCCTCCAGTCCCCTGTTTTATTTGGAACTAAAAAGAATCTGGAGTAAGTTCTGGATCCTATCTGGTCTGCTGGGACTGGCTGGATGACTTTTCCTGCAGCCTCTGGATTTCTATGTCTGCTTGATCCCAAAGACTGGATGGAACACCTGGGATATTCTTCCAAACAGGTGGGGGTCCTGAGAATGGGATGCTGTAACCTTTGGTAACAATGCTTTGTACCCACAAATCTTTTGTAATTCCTAGCCAGGCATCCAGATACAAAGACAAGCGACCCCCGACTGCCGCCAGAGTAGGACAGTCGGGCCTCCTTTCAGGAGCACTGGTAGAGCTAACTAGAGAACTGATCCCTGTTCTCCCTGGTTTTGCGGACCTCCTCTGCCGCCTGGGCGGTGTCTTCCATTATAACCCTCTCCTCCTGGAGGGGGGTTCACTACGTGTGTTCTGGAAAGCTCCTTGGGCCTCCCGGAACCATATTTTTCCACCTTTCTGCCCTTTGGGGTATGGTCTAGTAGGGGTTGAAAAAAAGACTCCTATGGCAGACAGAGTCTTTCCATCCTGTTCACACCTAGTGAGAGTCTCCTTGACTTTGGGCCCGAAAAGAGATGAGCCATCAAATGGGGTGTTAACGAAAGAAGACTTGAAAGCTTCCGCAAAGCAGTATGAGCACATCCAGGAATGTCTCTGAAGAGCTATTGCTAAACCCGCTGCCCGACTCGACCCATCGGCAGCATAGGAAATGAGCCGCATGGGCAAGTTAACTATGGAATTAAGGGTATTAAGCTGGGCTGTCACCTTCTCAGAGACACCACCATCTGTAGTACCCTGCAGAGTATCTCCAAGCTCTTTTAGGAGATCTCTTTGAAGACGGGTAAAATGAATTAAGTAGTTGAGTGATCGCACAGCAAAGGTCGCAAAACTAAAGATGCGTTTCCTGTACCTGTCCACGGTCCTGGAATCTCTATTAGGAGGATGGACAGTAGAAGAGGTTTCAGACATCTGTTTCTTGGTGGCCGCCGCCACCACCATGGCATCAACCAGCACTCCCTTAGTGAGGAACATCTTATCTTGGGGGGACATAATACACTTGTTGGGCCACTGGGGGACAGGTTCCATAGTATCAGGAGTCTCCTATGCCCTTTGAGCAACCAATTCCATTAGTTCATTGTAGGTCGGAGTCACCCAGGAGGTGGAAGGTTGGGACCCAAAGGCCTTCAGGAGCAATGACTCATCCTCAGTAGGGCTAACGACAGTCAGTCACCTCTCTGCTTAAGGACCTCAAGGATATCAGCAAAAGAGATATCCTCCAAGGGGGACCATGGGGACCCTTCTGACTCCTCTAAGTCAGTGTCTGATGTAAGAGACTCCCTCGGGGAGTCTAAATGCCTCCTCTTGCAAAGTTTCTTCCTGGGAACCTCATCAGTGGGGGCTTCTGGTGAGGTCTCAGTAGAACAAGGGTCACCGAATGGGGTTAAATTGAGGCTCTGGGTCCAGGGATCTGCAATGTAGATGCAGGAAGCGGCACTTTAGGAGGGGGAGGAGGAGGAGGGCCCTGATGACATGTGCATCTTGGAAGACATAACCCTCCTCAGAGCATCGAAGGCTCCACTGCTCTGACCCGAGGAAGCAGCCAGTTCTGAAGACGGCAACCTCCCCAGTGCCGAGACAGTGGGCTCTGACCCAGAGGAAGGAGACAAGCTCATCCACACTGACACTCCAAGAGGAAGGGTCGGAACAGACACATAAGTTCAACCCCCCCGGAGCAGACCAGAGTGTGTCAGCTCCTAGACTCTTTAAACGGCAGTGAAGAAGTCAGGGTTGATGGAGCTGATAGCACTGGAACAGGCCTCAACTCCGAAGGTGGCACAATAATCAGATCCCCCTCCCCTGGCTCCGAATGCCCGGCGGAGTAGTCATAGCAGGTACGATGGTCTTGGGCTCCGAAATCAGTTGGTTCGAAGCAGATAATAATTTGGTCAGTGCCGGGTTCTCGAGGAGCCTCTGCACCACTCGGTCCACATCCACATTGGAGAGGGTTCTCGAAGAACGAGTCAAAGGAACCAAAAAAGAAGTTACCAATTGCAGAATGAGTGACCTTAAGTTACCAATTGCAGAATGAGTGACCTTAAGGTCTCGGAGACTGGCTCCGAAACACTGGCTCGGTGCACAGCTCCGAAGACTGCAGAGCTGACGACCCCACCTTTACAGCAAGGCTCGGAGCCGATGTCTTGGGCTCTGCGAAAGCTTTGGAGGACTTAGACCCCTTGACTTGGAAGTCTGGTCAGCCTTGTCAAAGGACTCCTGAAAATCAGGCTTCAGCAAGCCTCTATCCACCAGCTTTCTTCTTCGCTCTAGCAAAACCCAGCTACTAAAAGAATGGCAGATAGAGCAATCCTCCTGGAGGTGAACTGGCCCCAAGCAATAAACACAACTGACATGGGAGTCAGTAATCGACATTTTCTGCCTACATTTTGGGAAGTTTTTAAAGCCTGACTTCTGTTTTTCTTTCTGATCAGCCATAATCACAAAACAACAGTATGTACCAATCAGAACAATCCAACACACTTATTTAAGCACACTAAATAACTGTAGAACACACACACAGCAAACTTTATAATAACTATATAAACATGGAAAAGCTAACAAACTTTACAATAACTATATAAACACGGAAAAGCTAACTATAAATCTTAACTTTATAAAGACTATCTATAAAGACTATCTATAAAAACACGCTAAATATAAACTGTAAGCAGGATAGGGAACTCTGTTTAAACAACTATGGAACGGCCAAAGGCCAAAGAGCAGCCACTCTTAAGGGACCAAAATCTCGTCAAGCAAAAAAACACAGCAAAAGGCTGAGCTAAAGCAAAAGCTAACTAGCCCAAAAAACTGTCTATCCAGAAAACTGCAAAACTTTGCTATAAAGATAGAATAAAGAAGAAAAGATCAATAATACTGGCCCGAAGAGCTCTGCAATGACCTTCGATCTGTTGCAGAGGCAAACCAGATCTGTGGTAGGACAGAGAGCATCATGGGATAGGGACTTAGCCTTGAGCTACTCTAAGATCTTGAGCTTGTGAAAGCGGCCGACTCGGAGCCGACAAATCATGAACCCATGTGTAAGAAAGAACAGCGAAATTGAACAACTTCACATCATTTGTTTATATAAAAGACACGGGGCATCAATCTAGACATTCACCATTGTAAAAAATAAGAGGAACTACCTTAATTCTACATATAATATAATCAGTGCACTTTCACTCTCCATCCCCACCCCAGCAACCATATAACACAGTACATTAACATTACATGTGATTTTGTACAGGCTCTCATAAAGTCTGTGTGTGTGCATGTGTAGGTGTAAGTTTGTGCAAGAGGTATCTACACTTGTGAATGCACACAGATGTGCATCATGTAAACATTTATCTACAGGTATGTAATAAGGCACAGAGGGGGTGCATGACACAAATATTACTACACACCCAAGGGTGTCGCGGCACAGCCTGAATGATAAGCGCCTTACAATCTCTGAGTATGTGGAAAATCTGCACCACGCACAGCCTCTAGTACCTCACAGTATTTATAAATTGGGTACCTGTATTTTATTGCTGACTGAATTTTAGTTTTTAGCTTATGTATGGTAATTATGTGTTTTGTGATGTACTTTAATGTTCAATAGGGACTATGTCCATTTTAACCACTTCACAGCTGTATAGGGTTATTAAATTTTTAACTGTGTGGAAATTTGGTCTAGAGTTTCCAGGGTACTCCTTTAAGGAATGCTTCTCTCAAACTGTTGTGTGGTATTGCACAGTATAGTTTATAAACAGATGCTAACACTGCACAATACCTTAGCTGAGTTCTGGAAGGTGAATGAATCCCAGTGACAAAAAAAAATTGCACATCAGCTTCATAAATCTGTATAGTGCTTCCTAGGGAACACAGTCTCAAGCATATATATCTACAAGTGTAACCATTTTGGTCGCAACTCCAAGAATGGAAAGATAATATATATATCCAAACAGAAATGCACCTCCCATCATTTTAAGTTGGTTAAACTGATGACATGCTTGTTGATGGCAAAAATATGCACAAGAGTAAACTTAAAAAAAAAAAAAATTAAGCAGCAAATCTCCCCCTTTCAAATATTTATTAACTTGGTTAGCTGATGGTATACTTGTTGACTTTACTTAACTGCACTCCTATGGTATATTTTTAACAATACTTAATACATTACTTAATATTTATTAGGTTATAATACATGCATGTCAATCATACTGAGAGTCCAATGAAAATTGAAGTGGCAGTACAAAAGGATGTGATGTAACAATTTTTAAAATGTCTGATGAAGTTTAACATGGTTTTAAACGAAAGCGCTAACACAGTCATTTATATTCATTTAATAAAGTGCCTTTTGGAACTGGTGGATTTGTGGTCTTTAGCTGTGGAGACTGAGCTACATTTGCCCTTCTTATTTTATTTAGTTTGCACTTCTATGGTAACTGAATATATGTTTTTTCTGTTCAAAAATGTATTTAATCATGTAGTGCTTTACCTTTGTCTACTCTCGCTTCAGATTTACCTCATCGGTCAAGCAATGCCTAACAGAATCTTTCTAGTGTATGTGTATGTGTGTGTGTGTGATTTAAATCCATTACTGGGTGGGTGCCTTCCTGGTGCTTGTGTGTGCATAAATTGATTCTCACACTAAACTGTCTTTCTGTTGCAATAGTAACTGTTTTTACACTATTGTATTCCCTTCCTCTCTCTTCCTACTCTGCGTCCTTTCCTGTTTGCGGAGTTAAGCTTCCACTTTCTTCAAGCATTTTTCTTTAACTTACTGGATGTATTTTTATTGCTCCTAATCAGGTAATGTACTTGAATCTGAGTTTTTAGTACTTTAACTACTGTAAAGTGTGCTTGATCTGTGCCACAGTTCTGATTCCTGATTTCTTTCATTATTCTTACACATATTTAGTAATAATAATAAACCTATATGGAAATGCCTAGAAGTCTAAAGAGTCCTTAACCTATGTGATTGCATAAAAGCTATTACTCACCCTAACTATATAAAAACATGACAAACCTGTGTGTATGTAATCTGAATTCACCATGGAGTCTGCAAGTGTAACTAGGCATATGCAATTTGTTTTAACTATTTACATTTAATATAGCCCACCACTACATGAAGGAGGCTGTGCTACTGGAACTTCTAACTACTGACTCTCAGCCATCCTGCCACCCTCCTAAGCAAAGTATTAGAAAATTGCACCCAATCCCAGTTAATTATATATGTCTTAGATAATAATCTTCTCTCCCTGTCACAGCATGGCTTCCTGACAGATAACAACACTACCTTTGCCATTTTGACTTTCACTGACACAGTCAAAATAGAAGCACCGGCAAACCTGGCCTCTGCACTTTTCCTGGACCTCTTTAAGGCTTTTGATACAGCCCCCCAAATACTTCTTCACAAACTGTCTTCCTTATGTCTTGCACAACCCTCACTTAAATGGTTCCATGCATCTCTTCCTATCTCTAATAGAATACAAGCAGCAAAATGGCAAAATGAATCATTTTCCTTTCTCTTGGTTCCTATAGGAGTCCCTCAAAGGAACATTATTGGCCTCTTCCTATTTATTACAATCATAAATGTCTTTCATTCTGTAAGCAAGTATGCCACCCTACCCCACTATGCAGATTACTTCATACGTAGCTGCTCTGCCATGCGCTTAGGAAAACTACAACATCTCAATCAGGAATGCCATAACTCCATTGAATCTTGTCTCTATAGCTCTAAACTATATAAACCCTAAAAAAAATAAGCTAATACTGTGAACAAACAATACAGCACCAAAATGTAATTGGTAACCCACACCAAACTCTTAGGAGTCGTCACAAATGTCACTCCCAATGGGTTCTGGCTGATGACGACTGCAGGCTAGCAGTAGGTATTGAATCCCTAAATTATTTGGTCATCCTGCAGGATAGTTTGTCCCAAACAAATAAATGCTGCCAAAATCATGGACTGAAATTAAATGCCAAAAAATATGCATCACTGTATCCTTTGTGGACTCATCTAGACCACACTGGCAATATGCCACTAAGAGTTGTTTGGGATTTGGGAACTTATGTGGAAAGTGACTTAACTTTAGACTAATATGAATCCATTGTTGTAAGAAAATCCTTCGATATTGTGAAGATTACAAACAAAGGGATTGTGTCTAAATCTAGGGATGTTGTTGTCCCACTTTACTCAGCCCTCAAGATCAATCACTGAATATAATGCCCACTCTGGCATTATCGGTTCAGACACATGCAACAATCGGAACCACCAAAGGGCTACCTTACTAAAAGGATACAAGGCCTAAACAACATGTCCTACATGGACAGACTCAAAGCCCAGTCACTATACCCAGTACCCTACTGACTGCCAAGAGGTGACCTGTGCCTGGTATACAAGGCATCCTGCAACCCAATACTGATGAATTTACTGCACATCAGCAATTCAAATGGCATCAGAAATACTCAGTCTAGGGATCTAAACCTCTACTGTAGTATCAAGAGAATGGTTTGGAGGGACAGGTATATCTTGCAGAGGATACCACTGCTCTGGACTGCTCTGGAACAGATTCCCCATCCACATAAAACTAAGTTCACCCATCCATACTAAAACACAACTTGGATCTATGAATGAGTAACAGAAAATATACTCCAGGACCACCCCCCTCTATAATGAATGGGCACATGCAGCTCCTAAATGCTTTATCCAATGCATGGGTCCCCTGAATTTATCTACATGATCCTAGTTAATCTCATTAAGGGCAATATACAATTACTGACTGTGGGACTGGTAAGGCCAATTTCTAACCAAATGGGATAGGCTAATTCAAGCAAGACTAGGTTTAAAATGGTCCACAAAGGCAGCTAGCCTAGTACTTGCCTATGAACTTCTATGAAATTTGACTACTACATAACCATCCATCCACAAGCCCTTTTTCTCATTTTTTGCACATGGGGTCGGGGTGTCACTTAAACAGTGAATCATCTGCTGAGACTGTTAATTTTGTTTCTTGCCAAAATTGGACAAGGGTGATGAAAATTTATTTTAAAATTTAGAGAAGGAGGGGCTGTAAAATGATTTCCTGAATAAGCTTACTCTGCCATCACACTTTTTGAGAATCTCTGCAACAGAGGACATCTTTATCCAAAGCTGAATTCAAAATGTCATTTTTGATATTTTTTAAGATGTACTGAGAATGCAGCCAAGCACACCTTCTCAAAACAGTACAAGTGGGAACAGCCCAGCAATCAGTACACTGAGTCAAACACACTTCAAATAGTAACTGACAACCAGAAGAAACTAGACTACACTGAGCAGATTTTTCCTCCTAGGGGGAAACTCCAACTAAAACATTCCTCATACAATTTTGAGTATAAACTAACATACCAGCTTAACAATTCAGAATTCTAAAAATCAAAGCTGCAAAAGTATACACCCTCACAAAAAATGTATCAATAGCTTTATCATCCTCGCCTGAAAGAGAACGAACAGAATTAACAAAATGCTTAATAGCAGGTGGATCAACAAACTATTGGTCAGGGATTAGTGTTTGAAAACTTGAAAGACTGGAAGAACTTTGTACGTTACATCTGCTTTCTTAGGGGCAACAGGTTGGTTGTCAGGGAACCCAGAGGCTGTGGCAAACACATTCTCAAATGCTGACAGCATTGGGGAATGGGTGAAAAGTCTGGAATTCTGGTTGCAGCAATTCATAGTATTTTCTAAGGGACTGAGAAACCTCTGTGTTCTCCCACTGAAAACACTAGCACATTTTGGAAATGTCTCATACAAAGTAAATCCCTCACAGGGAGTTTCATATACCATACTCTTTCTCTGAATCTGAATCAGAAACCTAAGGAGGAAGACCTTGCATCTGTCCCCTCACATGCTCCTAGACAATCCAAAATTTGAATCTCTTCAGAAAAAATAGTAATCCCTTTTCTTTTTACCAAAAGACACCTTACAAAGAAACAGCAATAGCCTCTAAAAGACCCTATGCCATGCCCAATACACTACTCCTGCCCAGAGAAACTGGCACAGGTGATGTTAAATGTTTAGTTTTTTTTTTTAAAGGAAAGTTGGTGGAAATGGACCTAGTATTGTCAGCAACAGCTTCTCCAGGGATGGACACAGCATTTTGGCTATGCAAGGGCACATTCCCTGCACCATCTCCCATAACCAACAGAAGTGGCTCTCCCTTGCCTATTAATGGGACCCCATCAGCCTCAGAGTACATGGATAACTCCTGGGCCATTGTGGCTATATGGACAACAACAGAGGGATGTGAGGAAAAAAAATTGTGTTCAGAGGAACATTGTTTGGCCATAATGCAGAGTTACCCACTTGCCAGTGTGGCAAGTTATCAGCCAACTGTGATGGCAAAGTTAATTTTTCATTTTGTGGTTGGAAGAAGGCCTAACTGAGAGACTAGCAGTTTCTTCCACAGTCAAGTTGAAAATGGTACTTGCTTCCCAAGGAAAATTAATAGCAGTAGTCAGTAAAAGAGGAAAGCAGCAAAAAAGCCCCCCCCCCCAAAAAAAAAAACAAAAAAACATCACCACAGTCCACAGTAAAACACAGTTTAAATACCTTCCTCAGACTCAAAACGTTAAATAAAACATTGCCCCAAAGAAAAAGTTTTTTTTTTAACAACTTTTTGCCAGAAAAGTAAAAAAGTGTGCTTCCCATTTAAAAGTACATAAAAGTACAGTGACAGTCAACAAAATTACTTTTCCATAGCTTTAAAGTAGTATTTTTTCACAAAACTTAGTTTAAACAACTAAAAAGTAATATGGGAAGTTTTTCCCCCAAAGAGAACTTATCTGCTCACCAATGGAACTGCATTAGCCAACCGTTGATCCTTGAAAGCATGAGGAGCACTCTTCTCGTCAGAAGGAAAGTTCTGAAGGGCTTGGCACCTAAACATGTCTTATTAATCATATCAGCTCAAGATGACTAATTATTTCAGGATATAACCCCCATATAGCTTAGGGTACTGCAGCAGTGATCAATATGAAGAACATCTAGCAGTTAATTCAAACCAAAGCCCATCACTCTATATATGAAACAATTTATTGTAAATTTTCTTTCTTTGACTTTCCAATATATTTCAAGTTTCACAGCTACATTGTATAATTCCACATAATATGCATTCTGTCTGCTTTAATTCACAAAGTGGTTCTACACAATCTGCTGCATCCTATGTTATTTATATTGCTATCTGATTTTTTGGGTCTATATTAGATCACCGAACGCTTAGGTAAGTGAACGGTGATTAATCGACCCCATGGAAGTGAAAGCTTACAAAATCTGTCAGAACAGCGATTTTATTTCCAAGGGGAAAAAAAGCACATTAAAACATGAAATTAAGTGGGGGGACTTTGCCCCCCACCCACCCCCTACTTATATATACCAACTCCAAGACCGCACTACAGTGCCGAAAACGGCAAAGTACCAAAGCGGCCAAGCAAATTTTTCCCAGGGAAAGAATTCGCTTACATGCAGCTTCGATATTTTGCAGTTTTGGTTTTGTCAGTTCAACCAAGACGCATTCGAAAACATGCGTCTTCGGTCTGCTGATAGGAACCCTATTTTTTTGTACAATTTGATATATCACATCATATGTTATATCATGTTTCTGTATGCTTAATGTCTTTTCTTTTTTTACTTTGGAGGTTTTCTTCCCGGGCATTTAATAAAAAGGGGTTCAGCTCAGCCAGGCTTTCCCAGTAAATAAATGCTATTAAATAAATGAATTAATGGGTAGTTATGGCTATGTGCCCAAACGCAGAACACCTAAAATGTTTTTGACTGTCCTGCTTGCTTTTAGTCCCAATACTTGCTATGGGCCATCTGGTGTTGTCTCTGCAACCTTAACAGCAATAATGCATTATGCCCTCCTCATATTCCTTGGAGCACTTCTACAAAGTATTGTGTTCCTTTCATATTTCTGATGTTTGGAATGGTCTCCTGTAGCCTGTGACAGCTCAGCCATTGTTACATGCCATTTTATCAGATCTACAAACTGCTATACTAAGTTAAGATTTCTGCGGTTTAGCTATCATCAAATAAGAGACAGCAAGCATCTCTGAAAAATACAAGTCCTACAATTTTGGGTGCAGGGTACTATTCTGGCTTTAACCACTTCTGTGCCAGGTGGGTCAAGTTAGACATTTGGGAAAGTGTTGGGAAAGTGTTGGCTTGTGAAAAGTCTAAATCCAGGCATTAAACATCTGTACCTGGGCTGCAAAAGTAACACTTGATCAAGCCAATATGCCTGCTTTTAATGGTCACTGGTTTGTGTAGGTTCCAAAACTAAATGGACCTTCTGGGATCTTCTACTCAGGAACAGTGCTATCAATCTTACCAGCTCAGTAGCTGTTAAACCTTCCCTTTCCACAGTCAGTTCAAAGGTCTGCAAATAGGTTTCCACATCAGCAGCAGCAGCACCACCTAACATTTGGAGGAAGTAAGGTGGGGCTCTCATCACCTACAGTCTGGGTTGGGGTCTCCTCGGATAGATCTTCACAGTCTTGTCAATGAATCAACCTTTCTTTTCAGAGATTGGATGGGCATCCAGTGTTCCTCAGTAATGCATCTTGTAAGGCTCCACGTGTTCTGCTAAGCCATCACAAGGGTACCAGCATGTTCTTCATAAAGGGCTAATAGGAACTGCAGAACTTGGATATTTCCTTGCAGTCACCCGTTAGAGTCTTACTGAAAATGTTTAGCATTTTGGGGTTCTATGGTATTTGCTGCAGGGATTCAGTGTGCTGAATCAGTACTACAGCAGCTTTTTCCATGTTGCTCAGCAGCAGCTGGTCTTTTCCACAGTTTTACTACGGCAAGCGAGTGCCACTTTCACTCACCTAGGTCACTTGGTCAAGAGGTAATTCAGATGGTGCACAGTATGTTCACACATCTGATAAAGCATTGCTTACTTAGACACACTTTTCACACAAAAGGCCAATTCAAACAAAACATCACAACTTCATTCAACCAAACTTGAGACTTGTTTCAAAGTAAAAAGAAAATGCTTCACTTCAGACATAAATAGTAAAGTTTCTTATTTTGGTCCATAAGGACAGTAAAGCAAGAGAGTTTTCTAAGTGATAATGAACAAAGTGCCTTGCCAGGAGTTTCTGAATCAAGACAATAATCCCCAGTAGTCCTTTGCTCCTCAGATCAACACTCACTTGCTTTTAAACCTGTACACAATTACATTTTACTTGTACCAGAGCTACTCTATGTAGTAACAGCTGTTTAAATCAGCAACAGCAGTGCTTACTTAATTCAGTAAGGCACCACAACTACTTTATCACAGAAAGACAGTAACCATTTGAGATGTCAGGACCTTCTTAGGTGAGAATTCAAACATGGAGAATGAATAAGACAAAAAAATGGATGTGCATATACCAAGTCAGAGATGGCAATTTCTTGGAATATTTCCTTTTCTCTGAGTCATGGCAATCTTGGAGATGGTGTGTGTGTATATGTACGTATAAAATATATATATATATATATATATATATATATATATATATATATATATATATACACACACACACATATATATACATATATGGGTACCTATTACTTGATCGACAAGTCAAAACAGCGACACTCACATGTTCGACTCCACATCATCGACACTTCATAACATCGACGTTTCAGGTAAGCGATCTTCCCCCTCACAGGACCCATTGTAGCACTCGTTTCACTATTAAGAAGGTAAGGACAACGCTGTCAGAGTACATTTTGAAGACTGACGTAAACCTTGCGCGTTAAAAGACAGAAACGAGTGCTACCATGGGTCCTGTGAGGGGGAAGATCGCTTACCTGAAACGTCGATGTTATGAAGTGTCGATGATGTGGAGTCGAACATGTGAGTGTCGCTGTTTTGACTTGTCGATCAAGTAATAGGTACCCATACATATATATACATACATGCACACAAATAGTACAGGGGCTTGCTCTCTGAAAAAAAATTAAAGGGTGGGGGGGTCCTCTCTTGCATCTTTGGTCTTTTATTTTATTTGGTGTGTTGGTACTCGTTGTTTTACCCTCGAGGTTGAAACAACTGACAGTAACTGGTTCTTTAGCTCATTATTGTACTAACAAAGCTGTTGGAAGAGTTAAGCAGTCTTGAGCTCATATGACTATTGTTGAATGGTTTTGGAAGAGGCACAGAATATGCCTTAGGATCTCAGTTTTTCTTGGGGAATAAGGGTTTCTCCTGGTGGGAGATAACCTTCTTCCTTTTGATACTTATTTCCTGACTCAAAAAGGTCTGTTAAATTATCTGGTATACATGGAGGATTTACTTCAACTCTCTTCTAATGTCTTCTTTTTCGTTACAGATCTGAAAGAACCTTCATTACTATTCCAACCGAAAACGTGTGTAGTTTTAAGGCGGTATCTAGAAGGGCTGTCTTGAAAATTTCAGGGTAGATCTGGGATCTTAATTAGACACAGAATCAAAGCACCACTGCCAAAGTTCTCTCTTTCTCTCTCATTAAGGCATAAATGACACCATAACTGAATCTGCCGTATGACCTCCCATCCCAACTTTTTGGCTATCTTATTAAATGTAAACAAACTGTGTAGTCACTTAACTAACACCTGGTCAGAGGAGGCTATCATCCAGGCAGCCATTAGGTTTTTTTTTTTTAAGGAGCTACATCCCTTACTGCCCTACAGCAACCAAACATCCTTGAATTCTTCAGTGCTATCCTGATGACTCATGGCACAGAGTCAAATGTGGCTACTGTGCACAGACAAACAGTTAGTAAGTTAACACTCCTTTGTCATTCCCCTAAATGCTACATACCTACCTATGCTGGCTGTCAGCCACGCTTCTGTTAAGGCTGCTTCCTTTCCTTCCAAAATGGGAATATCTTCGTAAATGGCTCACTGCCAACCTCCCTAGCTAGATTCTCCAGAACCTGAATCACAAACTGATTGTGGTCACCTGGGTTGCAGTTACCCCTCTGTACTACACAGCTGGATCACTAAGTCTAATAATCCCAAAGCAGCTTACCTAGTATCATGCCTAAGCACCATAACTTTCCTTCTTTGGGGAGATTTTGACTTATGGATAGTCCCCTGTACTTCTGTCACTAACTCTTCCATCTCGGACTGACAACATCATTTTACTTTTCCTTCAAAAGTGAAGCCCCCAAAGCTTTCAGTCTCCTGTTCTTGGTGACATCTTTGAACTTATGAAAAGCTCACGTACTTCCAAGATGTGCTAACACCTAAGCTGATAACACATTTTGTACACTAATCTTCTGAAGGGAACTGAATACTAATATTATACTAAGATTAACTGCAATACAGAGGGCCAGTAACAGAACCAAAACTTAACATAAACGTAAAACACAACTAGACTGTAACCACTGATTTAAAATTAATCTGAACTAAACCTAAAAATAGCATATTAGGGTTCATACATTTTGCCAAGAATGCAACCTCTAAAGGAAAGCTGGAAATTGCTATAGATCTGTTTCTAGCAGTAATAAGAATTGAAACACAAATGACTCTACAACACCAAGAAAAAGAAAAGCTTAAGACTGTCCATCAGAGTATAAAAAATACAAGAGAAATATTAGCAACAACACAGTCGGTAAAGTATACCCACTTGTAATCTAACTGTTGCCATTATTTGAAGTAAAAAGCTTTTCGTTGATACACATAGCAGGACCAACTGTAAAGGTACAAAAAATTGAAGTACCAGAAAAACACTATTTTTTTTTTCAATTATTATTTCGGAGATGGATTTTTACAACCTGGCAAAGTAAACCATTGAACTTACTCAATGAAACTAGTTGGTACCTGGCTACAAAAAAGGTTGAAAACAGAGAGGAACAAGGAGCATATTCTGTCTCTAAAGGCAGAAGAAAGAAGAAATTAACTCTAAGAGGATGTGGAAAATAATATTTAAGTTTATCCTGTCAAGATATGGAATCTTCTCACTCAAATTTTCAACTTGTGGAAAAGCTCTCCGCTCAGATATCCTAATGAGAGAAGACGGGCAATGGAAGTAAGTGCAAACGCATTGTTTTTATATAAATTAAATATATGCTAAAACAAATCAGCAATGATATGCTGCTGTAAGTAGTAAGAAAACAATTGCTGCCTTTTGCAGTTTAAAGTATTTTATTTTACCTCATATTTTCTGCGGAGTCCTCTGGCATTGGAGCGACAGTCTGAACAGCTGGAAGATTTTTACTAGTGGCACCATTAACAAAACTGGAAGATGAAGATGAGGAAGAAGCAGAATCGGTTGCACCTATTGTAAATAAAAATATATTTTAATCAGATAAAGTCATTTTTATCAATCTGCTAATAGAAGATAGTAGCCTCTTAAAACATGACTATGTCAGTTTACATAAACAGTGACAGTACACAAATGTGAAACCATGAGCAAACTTTGTTAAAAATAATAATTAAGAAAAGAACTGAGGAACCCACAAACACAACAAAATTTTAAATAAACTAACTAAAAAATTCAAGTTCTGGGACAGTGGATTCAATGAATGATCGTTCCTTCTAGAAAGGTATGCAGAGACAAAACTTTTTACTGTTGAAGGACAATGTCCAGACTTTGACTCCAACAGATGAAGTCATTTACATACAAAGGCATTTGTACAATGAAGCTGTAATGTTCCATGATGCCATGATATATGAACCTATGACATTACTTTGATTCCACAACTGCCAGCACCTACCTTCCTCTAATGAAGGCAGCACATATACAGCCTGCCAGTTTCTTTTGGCTGTTAAATGAAAAAACAGCCTCTCTCCATGTTGTATACTGCGTATAACAGTCTAGTCTAGCTTCTTCTCCAGTCGTAACAATTAACAAGAATTCTTCTCCCACCCTAGCACATGTCATTTAGTGAAAAATACAACAGAATATCAAGATTGGTATTCAGTAAGACACAATACACTATGGTGCAAGAACAGGCTCTTCCACTTGGCTACAGAAGAACAATGCACATCTTAATATGAAACAAAATCAGTTAATAATGATGGAAATGTAGGGACTACAGACATCTCTAATCAAAGTGGTAAATTTCCTCATGCACAGATAATGCAGTTGTGCGATACATATAATTAAAATACTACCCCAACATGTGAGCATTAAGAGAAACAGAACTCCTTGGCAGCCCAAGTTCTGTGTTAAGAATTTTTCATTTGTAAACTGGTTAAATGGACTAGTACATGCAACCTCTCTGTACTGCCCAAATATAGAATTCTGTTGCCCTGAGGTCACAGAAACACCTTTAACTTAGCCTAAGTTCTTCACTACCCTGGACCTTTCATTAACCAGGCAATTACACACCATAAGTTTCCTTAACTCAGCACATAAGATGACCTTTGAGGACCATGTTATGCAATTACAAAAAAAATAAGTTATGTACTTACCATAACGTTCCATGTGAGTTGTTCATCTCGCCTTTATTCTTACAGATGGGTTCGGAGCCGATCCTCGGCTCCGAGTCGGCCAACGACAAAGCTCGAGATTTTCACATAGCTTGAGGCCAAGTCCCTATCCCATGAGTTACCTAGAGTTACCTCAGATCTTGTTTGCTGCGTATAATAATACCATATGTCATTCTATCACTCCATAAGAGAAAGCTACAGAAGTGCTGAGCAACCAGGAAGAATCCAGCATCTCGGTCTTCGAAAACCCTGGAGGGGGTAGAAGGGTGGGAAGTAAGAATGAAGGCGAGATGAACAACTCACATGGAACGTTATGGTAAGTACATAACTTCTTTATGTAAAGTTGTTCTATATCGACGTTCATTCTTACAGATGGGTAAGTACCCCAAGCACCATCTATCTCGGGTGGCTCACAGGAGTATGTTTTTCAGGACAGTAGACCCAAAGGAGGCCCTGTCAACTTTGTAATGAGTGATGAAGGTATGAAGTCTTGACCAAGTGGCTGCTGCACAAATGTTATCTATAGCAAGTCTGGCAAAAACGGCAGAGGATGTAGACACTGCTCTGGTGGAGTGAGCCTTAATTTTATGTTGTAAGGGCATATTAGCAGCTGAATAAGCAAATGTGATACAATCTGATAACCACTTAGAGTTGTTTTGGCCACTGGCATACCTTTCCTGGAGTCTGAAAAAGAAATGAAAAGCTGTTCAGATTTCCTAAAATCTTTTGTTCTATCCAAGTAAAATTTGAGCTGTCTATGAACATCATGTTTGTGCAGCATATATTCTAGATTGTTGCAGTGATTGGGGAAGAATACTGGCAAATCAATAATTTGATTAAGATTAGCTTCAGTACAAACTTTAGGCAAAAAGGAGGGGTTAGTTCGAAGTGAGACTCTGTCAGCATGGAAAATCAAGTAAGGAGGCTTAATGGACAAGGCCTGAAGCTCTGAAACTCTGCGGGCAGAAGTGATAGCTACTAAACAGATAGTCTTCCATGACAAAAATTTGAGGTCACAAGAGGAACTGGTTTGAATGGAGGGAGAATAATGCAAGAAAGCATAAAATTTAGATTCCATGGGGTATAGGGAGATTTCACAGTTGGTCTGAGATGAAAGGTCCCTTGGAGAAAGACTTTAGATAGTTTGTGTTGCATAATGTTCATCCCTTCAAATCCAAGGTGAAAATTAGAGATAGCAGCAAGATGAACATGAACTGTTGCTGCTGCAGCTCCTTTGCTGAAGATCACAGTCAAGAACTCTAGTATAGAGGCCATAGGGGCTAGGTAGGGATCAATGTTGTTTTGAGACGCCCATATAGAAAATTTTTTCCATTTGCTAAGGTATAGCTTCCTCGTAGAGGATTTATGAGAGGATAAGAAAATTTGCTTTGTCTCATTAGAAAGGTTATGGAACCTGGCTATGATGGTAACTGGAGCAGCCAAGCTGTCAGCTTCAGGGACTGAAGAGAGGGATGAAGTTCCCCCGACGAATGCGTCAGAAGATCTGGAACTGGGTCCAGAATCCAGGGGTCCTTCAAAAGATAAAGTCGAAGGAAGGGGAACCAAATCTGACAAGGCCAATGAGGGGCTATTAGAATGATGGTCCTTTCCCAGGGCTTTTCCTTTATGTAGTACCTTGGATATCATCGGGATTGGTGGGAATGCATAGAGGAGACCCGGAGGCCAATCGTGTACGAATGCATCCCTTGGGGCTTTCTCCTGGAGGGGGAATCAGGGCAAAGTAGCTTCTGCATTTCGTGTTCATGTGGCTGGGGAAAAGGTCGCAGCAGGGCTGGCCCCACCTGCGGAATATCCTGTCCACTATTTCTTTCTTGAGGGACCACCCGTGAGGCAACAAAATTGCTCTGCTTAGCTTCTCTTTTATCACGTTGGATTTCCCCGGGATGTGCGTTGCTAACAGAAAGCTCTGGATGGATATACCCCCACTGCCATACTCTCAGGGCCTCACGACAAAGGGGTTAGGGACCTGGTTCCTCCTTGTTTATTCAAGTACCAGACCAGTGACATGTTGTCTGTCTGAATTGCAATTGTACCCAGAGGAAGAGAGTCCTGAAAGTACTGCAAAGCTAAAAGTACTGCTCTCATCCCTAGGACATTGATATGCAGATGTGTCTCTTGATCAGTCCATGTGCCCTGGGTTGTTCTTCCCTGAAAATGCCCTCCCCCATCAGGGAAGCGTCCGTGGTCACTGGTGGGGGTAGAACAAAAGGACGACCTAGCATGACAAGAGGAGGGGTCAACCACCACTGAAGATCCTTTTTGCATGTGTTTGTGATCATTATAAGATGAGACATTGGGAGCTCTTGGTAAGACCATTGAGTGAACAACAGCCATTGCAGAATCTGCATGTGCATGCGACCCAGCGGTATGGTTAATTTTGCAGCTGCCATCATGCCTAACAATTTTAGTACTTCTGATGCTGGAGCCTTATTTCTGGATATGATACTGCAGACCTGCTGATGGAATAGTAAGACTTTCTGCTGGAAGTCTCAGCGTGGTGGTGGTGGGTGTCCAATTCTGCTCCAACAAAAACGGTATGTTGTGATAGTGACAAGGTAGATTTTCCAGACTTTACTGTAATGCCCAGCTGACTGCAGAGTGAAAGAGTGGCGTCCCTGGCTAGAATAAGTTGATGCCTGCTAGTGGCAGTGAGGAGCCAATCATCTAGGTACGGAAATACCTGGAATCCTAAACATCTCAGTTGAGCCATGATCACTGCCATGCATTTGGTGAACGCTCTGGGGGCTGTAGTGCGACCAAAGGGCAGGGCTCGAAACTGGTAATGATTGGCTCCCAGCCAGAAGCGCAGATGATCCCTGGATGGTCTGTCCATTTTTATGTGGTAGTACCCATCCTGAAGATCTATCGAGCACATCCAATTGTCTTTCCCTAAAAAGGGATGTATCGACTGAAGCGTGACCATCAGAAACTTCTCTTTCTTGACAGATCTGTTTAGTCTACTGAGGTCCAATATAGGTCTCCAGTCCCCTGACTTTTTTGAAGCTATAAAGAATATTGAGTAAGTTCCGGATCGTATCTGGTCTGCTGGGACTGGCTGGATGACTCTTTTTGTTAGCAACAATCAGACCTCTATTGTTGCCTGTTCCCTGTAATTGGGTGGAACGTCAGGGATTTTTCTTGTCAGTGGAGGGGGTGTGGCAAAAGGAATGAAATATCCCCTGGAAATGATACTTTGTACCCAGTTGTCGTTTATTTTGAGCCAGGTGTCTGGATACAAAGATAAGTGACCTCCAACTGCCTCCAGAGTAGGACAGTCGGGCCTCCTTTCAGGAGCGCTGGTAGGGCTTCCCAAAGAAGTGATCTCTGTCACCCTGATTTTGTGTACCCCCTCTGCCGTGAGGGTGGCATCTTCCATTATTTCCCCCTCCTCTGCCCTGGAAGGGGGTTCACCACGTGTGTCCTGAAAGGCTCCTTGGGCTTTTCAGAACCACATCTTTCCTCCCCTTTTGACCCTTGGGGCAGGGTCTGGTAGGGGTGGAAAAACAGACTCCGATGGCAGACACCTGGTCAAAGTTTCCTTAACTTAGGGCATGAAAAGGGACGAGCCATCAAAAGGGGTATTTAAAAAATGACTTTGAGGGCTCTGCGAAGGAACACAAGTGCATCCAGGAGTGTCTCCTAAGAGCAATTCCTGTACCTGCTGCCCTGATCGTTCCATCAGCTGCATATGAAATGAGGTGCATGGACGAGTTCACTATGGAGTTGAGGGTAGCAAGCTGGGAGGCAACTTTATCTGAAGCTCCTGCAGCTACTGTACCCGAAGAGTCCCCCCCAACTCTTTAAGGAGATTTCTTTGCAGTCTAGTAAAATGGGTTAGTTGAGCGAACGCAGTGCAAACGTTGCTGAACTGAAAGTGCGCTTCCCATATCTATCCATGATCCTAGAATCTCTGTTAGGAGGATGGATAGAAGAGGAAGTTTCTGAAATTTTTTTTGGTGGCTGCCACCACCACCATGGCATCAACTGTCACACCCTTAGTAATAAAAGATTTGCCCAGGGGAGCAGAAATAAATTTATTAGACCTCCTGGGGGCAGGCTCCATGGTGTTCAGAGATTCCCACGCCCTTCATGAGACCAGCTGCATAAGCTCATCGAAGGACGGAGACACCCAAGAGATGGTGGGCTGAGACCTGAAAGCCTTCAGGAGAACTGACTCATCTTCAGTAGGGTTGTGGACTGCCAGTCACCCCTCTGCCTAAGGATTTCTAACATCTCAGCAAATGAGATATCCTCAGATGGGGACCGTCGGGACCCTTCTGATTCATCCAAAGTCGGTATCAGATGTCAGGGACTCCTGTGGGGAGTCTAAATGGTTCCTCTTACAGATTCTCTTCCTGGGAACCTCATCAGTGGGGGCTTCTGATGAGGTCTCAGAAGAGCAGGGGACACCCAATGGGGCTTCCTGAGGCTCTGGGTCTCTATGCTTGGCAAGGATCTGTGAAGCAGAAGCAGAAGCAGACACAGGCGCTTTAGGGGAGAAGGTAGCAGGACCTGAAGTTGAAGATGTCTTAGGAGACATAACTCTCCTCATGGCTTCGAAGGCACCTCTGCTCTGATAAGAAGGGACTGATGGATCCGAGGAAATCATTGATACCCCCGGCACCTGGACAGTGGGCTCTGAGCCAGAGGTAGCAGCCGAGCTCATCCAAGCCGAAGCCCCGAGAGGCAGCGTCGGAACAGACAAGTTGATCCAGCTATCCTCCCCGGACCCAACCAGAGTGTGTCAGCTCCTAGATTCCTCGATCGGTGCCAAGGACGTCAGACTAAATGGAACCAAAGACAATGGAGCAGGTGTCGGCTCTGAAGGCTCAATGAATATCAAGTCCGAACCCTCTGGCTCTGAAGGACCGGTATGGTTCAGAGGAGGAAGAATAGTAGCTGTAAAAGGGTCTTCGGTTCTGAAGCCGCTTGGGTCGGAGCAGATAAGAATTTAGCAAAGACCGATGCCTGTAAAAGCTTCTGTACCACACAATCCACATCCAAATCAGAAAGGCTAATCGAAGACCAAGATGATTGGATAGAAGGAGGTACAGACTGCAGGAGTGGAGATTTAGGCACTTCGGATACCAGTTCCAAAACCGGGGACTGGCTCCAAAAGGACAAGACGGTTGGCTCCGAGGTCTGTGGAATCGACTTCGAAGACTTTTTAGATTCCTTAGGCTCAGAAGTGGAAGTCTTGGAAGACTTTGCGATTTACTGGATATGTCTTAGTCGCTCAGAGCTTCTTGGAATGAAGGTTTAAGTAAACCTCTGTCAATCAAATTTTTCCTTCTCTCCAGGAGAACCTTAGAAGAGAAAGAATGACAGATGGAGCAGCTTTCCTAGAGATGCAATGCTTCCAAACAATAAACACAATTTACATGACTGTCAGTAACAGACATTTTCTGCCCACATTTAGGGCATTTTTTAAACCCTGATTTAGGGTGTTTGTCTTTATCATCAGTCATTCCGAGATACACAATGCCAATAGGGTGTTGTAAAAATAGACAAACCCAACCACATTTAATAAACAAGCCCTTTTAAAACTACGGGCAAAATGTTAATCAGCATGCACACACACACAAAACTATTTGTCTAAACGCTAAAGGGCAAATATAAGAAAGTTGTGACAAAGTCACTATATAATGTATGAACTACTGACGCACACACTTTTATCTAATCTAAGATAAAGAATTTCAAAGCTGTGACAGAAAGGTCACTATTTAAATGCTAAGACTAAATCTAACAAACTATCAGCACACAACTATAAAATAAGCACTAATAAGATTAAACAAGGCCTAAATAAATGAGGCCCAGAGAGCCAAATACTAGATAAAGAAAAAAAAAGGCACACCAAGGAAAGGGAATTACACAAAAAGCTATAACAGCTTATCTAAATATCTCAAGATATTAAGTAGAAAATATTTATCAATAATATTAGATATTTTCAATAAAATAAAGCTTTTACTGGCCTGAGCTAGCAAGAACCTCCAATCTATTGCAGCAACAAACTACATCTGAGGTAACTCTAGGTGCATCATGGGATAGGGACTTGGCCTAGAGCTATATGAAAACCTCGAGCTTTGTAATAGGCCGACTCGGAGCCGAGGATAGGCTCTGAACCCATCTATAAGAATGAACGGCGAGACAGAAAAACTTCACATCACAATGTTTCACACATTTTTATCGGACGTTAAAGTTACTATGTTACAGGGTTACAAGACTTAGCAACACAAATACTCAATGATTTTCACATTACTGACTGCTAAAACATTACAAGCAACAACTGATCCACAAAATGTTTGTTTTCTGCTTGTGTAATCATAACACAACAATTAAAGCACTGTAAAACAACTAGATGCTTACTATATGGAAGGCACCTTGACAAGGAAATAAGTGACTTGGTGCCACCTGGAAGAACATAAGCCCTAGGAAAAGACAGCTTTCTCCTGACAAATGTACCAGACAACAATCATGAATTTTGCTCACTGAATATGCTAACTTAATATAATGCTTCTGAGCATCCTGCAGTAACATGCACTTATGAAGGCATATGGAGAAAAGAAAAGTTACACAGCAAAGACAATCATTCCAGATCCACACTGTCAATGTATCATCTGGCCATCTCAATGTAAACTGCCCCCCGTCACAAGATGGAATTCTCTCAGTAAACTTTCTTAAATGTGCCAGGGTGCCTCTCTCATCATCAGGTATACCTCCTCATTGTTTGAAGAGATAGGATGCCCATAAAAGAGCTCTTTCCTGTAAAAGGAAGACCCCTCTCACCTGTCAATTGAAATATTAGAAAGCCACTAATCAGGAGGTTTCAGTGAGTTATTGCTCTGATGATCTAGCACCTTTATGGATTTGATGCTACTAAGGTACTGCATAACTTTCCTATCCTCTTTCAGCTTTGTAATATTAGCATAATATAATGCAGAATGTACAGATGTGCAAGTTGAATTTATAACCGTAGATGTTGGAATAATCACAGATGCAGTAATCTTGGCTATATCAGTTATATCCTGCCAAAGATATACGTAAGTCAGCTTCCAAAGCTTCAGGGCACCTTCCACATGACCAAACTGTTAAGCAGCTCAAGCTGAGCTGATTAAAAGACAAGTTTAGGCCCAAAGCCCTTCAAAGCTTTTCCGCCAGCAGAGAAACAGAGAGAGGCTGAGCCCTGAAAGGACAATGCTAGGAACAACCAAAAATAAATGTCCACATCCTGGCATAAAAAATAAATAAATAAAACACCACCAAAAAGTACATGAGCTAGAGGGACTGAACAGCTACTGCAGCAATAATAATTTGAACATCTACTGTTATGTTAAGTTCAACGTACACAACTGTACTATATTCATCATATTGATCACTGGTTCAGTAGCCTCAGCTATATGGGTAGATTATCTTAGATAACTACATTTGGGAGAGAGAAGGAGAACAGGTCTTGGAGCCCATGGATACTGGTCCTAGCAAAGCGTGATCTGGACATCGAAAAGGAATCAAGATTATAATGCTTTGTAGAAGTATGCACAGAGGACCAAATAGTAGCTTCTAGAATACTTTTGGAATCCAACATTTTCCAAAAAGCCACAGATGAAGCCAAAGCCCTGGTAGGGTGGACCTTGACCCTGCCTGTAATAGCTTGGTAACAGTTACTATAATAAAATAACAGCTTTACATAACCATTTGGAAATCATCTTTACACAGGTTGTACCTTCTTAACTTCACAAGGAATGAACAACTGATGTGAAAATCTGAAAGATTTAGTTCTGTTAAGATAGTACCGGAGCTGTCTATAGACATCCAAGATATGGAGTATCCTTTCTCCTTCATTTTTAGGTTCAGGAAAGAACACAGGGAAATGGATAGTTTGGATACCACTTTAGGCATAAAAGAATTAGATCTCAAAGAAACCCTGTCCCTATGGAAAATGAGATAGGGCTGACTCAACATAAGAGCTTGCGATAAAAACAACCTTCTTGCAGAGGTCAAAACAATTGATAAAACTGTTTTCCATGTTAAGTACCTCAAGCTAGCCAGATTAGTTTTTTCAAATGTTAGCTTCTCTAACAGAAAATTAAGATCCCAAAGAGGGCCACCGGTTTACTTGGTGGCCTCATGAAAACCCCTTTCAAGAACATTTTGTCATGAAACTGCATCAAAAGAGGAAGACCCATGGCAGACATAGTGAAATAGCCAATAAATGAACCTTGACAAAAAAATAAAGAAGGCCATAGGATATAACTCAAACAAATATTGTAAAACCAGAAACTAGTTAGCACCAACTAGAAAGCTTTTGCCATTTGCTAATATATGATTTTCTAGTAGCAGGCATTCTTGCCTCCATTAGTACCTGCTGCATGTCCTCAGTAAAAAGGTGCCTAAAAGGAATTAAGACCCTATCATCCAGGCAGTCAGATCCAGTCTGTGAGGAAACTTGTGGTAACTGCCCCTGGCCATTTCAAAACAAGGAGAATCACGGCTATCCAGGCCAGAAGGAAGTCACCACAATAATCTTGGGGGGTTCCTTCTTAATTTTCAGAAATATCCTGGATATTCATGGAAATGGATACAGGAACATTTCTGTCCAAGGAAAACAAATGATATCGGTCTTCCAGGTGTTCTTGCATGGAATCCTAGAACAGAATCTTGCCAGTTGATTGTTCAGAGATGAGGCAGAGAGTTCTAATTGAGGATCACCCCTCAGATGGATCAAATCTTGGAAGACCTCCTGATCTAGTTTCCATTCGTGAAGGTCTGCTCTGGTCCTGCTCAGCTTGTATGCTACACCATGCTGCTCTGATAGAATGTAGGAAGCCTGCAAAATGTGAATGCGGTGAGAAGCTATATCCCAGGCTAACATGGCTAGTCTGTAAAGGGGTTCATTGTTCTCCCTTGCTTGTTGATGTACCACATGACTGTGATATTGTCTGTAACCACTTGAAGAGTTCCCAGGGAACAAAGATGGTTTAGAGAGTTGAGTGCCTTGGTCAGGGCCAGCAACTCTGATATTTATGTGCTTGCATATGTGCTTGCATCTGTTGTTGGTGTCCCACACCCCCTGTACATTTATGCCTTCTATTACTGCTCCCCAAGCAAAGTCTGAAGCATCTGTGATGCCTGACTGCTTTGCAGCATGGAGGAAAAAGGAGAGACCTGGATTTAAAGATATCTCATCTCCACCAAAAGAATTTTCTTCTGACAAACCCCAGCACTGGGATTTGAAAAGATAAAGGGTGTTGATGCTGGGATCAAAGAGATTTCAGATACCACTGCATCTTTCTCATGTGGAGATTTGCCAGGGGTTATCATTCAGGATCATAAATGCCTTAAGACCCAGAATCCTGAGGTATTCCATCGCAGTAACAGAAGTCTAGAATGTAAAACCTTGGAAACAGTTCTAAATAAAGATCTTTTTCTTCCTGGGGAAGAAAGTTCAACTGAGGTGTCTAGTTGACATCCCAGGAACAGAATCCTGTGTGAAGGAAACAAAAAAGGCTTTTGAATGTTGTCCTGGAATCCCACCTTGTGTAAAACATCTTTCACCTAAGAGACAGACTCCTGATACTTTGACAAAGACTCTGCAAAGATATACAAGTTGTCTAAATATGGAAAAATGTGGATACCATGTAGCCTGTAATGAGCTATAACTGGAGCTAGACACTTTGTGAGCACTCTTGGTGCAGTGGATACTCCAGAGGGCAAGACAGAGAACTAATAATGTGATCCAGACACACAAAACCTTGAAAAGCATTTGAAGTCTGAATGATTAGGGATGTGCTAAGCATCTTTTAAGTCTAGTCTTGCCAGGAGAATTGAAAGAGGAAGAAGTAACAGATTGTGAAGTGACATAATTTTGAATTTGGGTACTAATACAAACAAGTTTTTGAAAGAAAGATCCAGAACTGGTCTCTAAGCATTTTCTGTCTTTAGCACTAGGAACATCCATGAATAAAAAACCTTCCCCACTAGGAAGGAGGAACTGGCTCTATTTCTCCTTGGGACAGCATGTGACAAACAACCAAAGTCTGATCTGGAGGATGAGGACTGATGACCTGGAATGGAGGAAATTTCTCCCACTGCCATTTGTAACCTGATGGATAATTTTCAGAACTCATTTGTCTGAAAAAAAAATCAGTTGCGAAAGAGAAAAATGGAGATTCAGACTTTTTTTGGGGAAAAAAATGGGCCAGGGTGGGAGAGGATCACAAGGTCTCAAACAGTCATTCAGACTTGTTGAACTGTCCTTAGTTTTTGGGGGGTTCCAGACTGCTTTTTGGAACCACCTTACCATTTCTTCTTAAATGTCTGTTTATCTGAATGTTATTGAGACTGTTTATTCTGTGTTTGCCAAAATTGGATGAGGAGAAAAAAAAATCCTTTGGGAAATCTGGAAAGGAGAGCCGAAAATTTTTGAGAGATTCCCTGGATTAGCTTGTCCCTTTCATCACATTTTCTGATCACCTCTGCAGGCAGAGTGCCCAAACACTAAACCTCTATCTATAGGAGAATTTATAACCTCATTTTTATCATCTGGGAGGTTCTGCGAATGCAGCCATGCAAACCTCCTCAAAACATTACCAGTGGCCATAGCCCTGGAAGTGATATCAACAAAGTCATACACACACTCCAAACAATTAGTAGTGATCTGGGCAATAGAAGAAAATAAGTTATTTAAAGCAGATTTTTCCTCACAGGAAGAAACTGCAGATAAAATTCCTCATACTTACAAACATATTTATTATTTATTTATTTATTTAATTTATTTATTTGACATTTGTTAACCAGGTTGGTCCAGCTGAGATAGAGCTCTTTTTCAGAGGAGACCCGGGGAGAAAAGCTCCACAAAAACATTAATACAAAACTACATAAACCTAATATGTAATACAAAACTACCTAACAGCATTACAACAGTAACAGTAAACCAAGATAAAAAATAGAAGTTAGGATTCTAAAAGATTAACAAGTACACCTGGTATAATACAGGGTAAAAATTGAATAGAGAAATTATAGTCTTCTTCATCAGTTTAGCTTAATAGCACTTTTGAGTGGAACCTACTAAAAATTCAGTCTATAGTAATCATGCTAGTGAAGTTGAAAATCTAGAACTAGTAAGGGTAGTATAGAGAAACAGTGGAGTAGAGAGGAGGTAGGGTGAATAAATATGAAAGCAAGGAAAGAGGCAAAATGGCAGAGAGGAATAAAGTCAATCAGGAGGATGATTACACGGACATAGCCATCTATTGCTTAGGTGTGTTTTTACAGCATTTCTGAACTGGTGTTTAGGCTTAATATTTCAAATGACCAGAGGAAGTTTATTCCATTTCTGAGCTGGGGAACAGCTATAAAGGTTCTTGCCTATTTTGGTTTTTGGCTTATATACAGAGAGGACATACTGTTCAGAGCTACGAAGGGTTCTAGGTGGGCAGTAGGGGGAGATGACAAAGATAATGTTGGGACAGAAGGAAGGGAGGTGCAGTAAACAAATGAATTATTTGAAGCTGAGAGAGTAGAAGGTTGTGTTGAAACACTAATCAGTTTAGTTTCCTGAGAGCTAAACAGTGGTGAGAGTGGTAGGGGCGTTCAGCAGCAAATTTGGATAACTTGTTATAAGTGGAGTCCAGTTTAGAGAGTAGTGTAGTTTGTAAGTTAGTGAGGATTTGAGAACCATAGAGAAGGGTTGGGAGTAGGGAGGCATGGGATAGTACTATCTTTTCTTTACTGGATACAATGTTTTTGTTCCTGTAAAGGAGGCCAAGGTTTTGGTGGGTTTTCTTAATGTTACTGAGAACATGCAGGTTAAATTTCAGCTGGTCATCAATAATGACCCCAATAGTTTGGTGTTAGTTTCTGATGAGATAGGTGAGTTATTATGGGAGGTGATAGAGAAAGAAGGCTGAAGATGATTCATAGTTTTGGGGAAGAAGAGCAAACGTTTAGTCTTCTTTAGGTTTCAGCTTTCTATAGATAAAAAGGAGTTCTGGGTTGCAGTATGTAGATCAGACAGAGTATCAGCTAGGGTGATAACTGTGGAGTCATCAGCTAGGGTGATGACTGTGGAGTCATCAGCTAGGGTGATGACTGTGGAGTCATCAGCATATTGTACAAGTGAAGACAGAGGTGAGGAGGTGGATAACTGATTTGTGAAGATATTAAATAGTAGTGGGCCAAGTATTGAACCTTGGGGAACCCCCATATTGATAGGCAGTTCAGGAGAGATAGCAGAAAACCATTTAACAGATTGGAAACAGTTGTTAAGGTAACTAGAGAACCAGGAGATGGTAGTGACAGATAGGTTAAGTTCATAGAGTTTATTTAACAGGAGAGGGTGGGAGATGTTATCAAAAGCTTTTGAGAGATCAAGAAAGAGGCAAGAGATTAGTTTGTTCTGATCTCTGGCTTGAGAGATGACGTTAATGAAGGAAAAGATAGCAGTAGAGGTGATATGTCCAAGACAAAAACCATGTTTATTGGGGGTGATTAGATTCTCTTGTATAAGGTAGTGTAGGAATGGTTTATGTACGCATTTTTCCAAGATCTTGGAGAGAGGAGATAGAATTGCAATGGGCCTAAAGTTAGAGAGTTCAGTAGAGCTACCTCCTTTATGAAAGGGTAAAGTATAAAACTTTTTCCACATTACAGGGAGATAGGCCTCAGAAATGGACCGATTAATGAGAATAGAGATTGGGAGGGTAAGGGAATTGGCTGCTTTCTGGAGAAAGAGTGGAGGGAGACCATCTGTTGAGGGGGAGCAGGGATTTGATGTAGTTAGTGGATACAGTTTTTAGGGAGAAAACCGAGGAGGTGTTAAAGGGTTTAGGAAGGTTGGGGGGGGGGGTAGTGCCAGTGTTGGAGCTAGAATGGTTGATTAATTTGCTGATGGTGTCTATAAAATAGGAGTTAAAGTTAGTGGCAGTTTGAAGTGGTGTATATGTAGGGCAAGCTTGCGGTGAGGAGGGGTTGCCTGGATGAAGGATTTGGTTGACTGAATGCCAGAACTTCTTTGGGTTATTTAGATGTGACTCAGGAAGTTTTGTGTAGAAGTTTCTCTTAACATTGGTGATGGCTTTCTTGGCAAGACTGCATAGTTGTTTGTACAACTGGAGGTGGGAGGGGAGTTTAACTTTAGACCACAGGTTCCAGGCTTTATCCCTCTGAGCCATTAGAGAGTGGGTGAGATTTGTTAGCCATGGGGATGTTTGATTTTATTCTAATAGTGCGTATGGGGGCAAGGGAGTTGAGTATGTTAAGGAATATGTTGTTAAATTTCATAACTGCTTCGTCAAGCGGCAACTGGCTGAGGAATGACAAGTTAATAGCTTAGAGATGGCTGTTTAACTTGTAGTCAAAGTTGGTAAGTTTACGACATGCTTTGAGCTTATGTGTTCTACACAAATGAGGGGTAAAACGAAGGACTTTAGTTGGGCAGTGGTCACTAAAGAGTATCAGGTAGAGATTCAGGAAAGTGATATTTCTGGGGGTGAGATACTAAAATCCAGTCAAGGAGAGAAGAATGGTTAGAAGATTTAGTGTAAGTAGGTGTGGATATTAGTTGGGTGAAACCATGTAAGTTAATGGAGGAGGAGGGAGATGCAGAGGAGAGGCTTAGCCAGTTAATGTTAACATCTCCCATGAGTATTGTTTCATTGGTGAGGTGATTGTTGAGACAGGATAGGATACTTTCTTATAAAGAGATGTAGTCACCTGGAGGAATGTAAATTGCAACAATGTTAACTGAGGTGTAAGAATTTAATTTATAGTTAGCAATAAGAAGTTTTGATGGAGGGGAAGGTTAGAGTAAGGTGATTGAGAACATGATAGCGATGACACCCCTTTTATTTTGAGTTCTATCTAGTCTTAAGATGTTGTATCCTGGGGGGAGGATATCTTTGTCTGGAATGTGAGGTTTCAGTCATGTTTCCCAGAGTTATGATGTCTGGAGAGTTTTGATATAGCCAGGAATGGAATTCAGCAGTTTTATTCATAATGCTTCTAATGTTTATGGAATACAGGGAGATGTGTTTGGGGGGATATTTGGGTGTAGAGCTGTGAATTGTGAAGAGGTAGTATTACATAGGGAGGGAAGGACTGGGTCAGGATTGGGGTGGATGTCACCTGCAAGAAGAAGGGAAAGGAGAGTGGGAATAGGATGAGGGGTAGGGGTGATAAGTAGAAAGTATTTTGGTTTGCTTTTTGGGTTGTTGGACTTTCAAGTAATAGACTTTGTTTTTAGAAGCAGAGATGTTGATAAGAGTGGATGGTGAAGTTGTAATGAATGAATAAGGTAGCTGTGCGAAGACTGGGGGATAGATGGAGGATGGTGAATGGTAGTTGGGTTTCACAGCACTACTGTAGGAGGGCAGGTTATATAAAATATTTTGGGAAGAGGTAGTTAGTAGTGATATGAATAGGGTGAATGTAGCCATGGTGTGGTGTAGACATGAAGTAGTTGGAAGTGGGGTAGTTGAAGGGTTAGTAGTGATGGTATGATAAGGCTGAGGAGTAAAAAGAGAAGTTAGAGTAGACCAATAAGAAGTAGCTAGTGAAACCTGAACCTGACAAGTCAGATTTCTGAAAATGCAATTTGCAGAAATAAACATCTTCCCCATACCTGTCAGTAATTTTCCCATTCTTATCAGAAACAGTATGATTGGAATTAAACAAGTGCTTAACAGCAGTGAGCTCTATTAAAGCTATACCTGTTGGGTCAGGTTTGGATATAGTGTATACAATTTATAAGACTGAAGAACTCTATACATTCTATCTGCCTTTTTAGCGGCAGCTGGCTATTAGGAAAATTGCAGGCTGTAACACATGCATCTAAAGCAGACAGAATAGAAGAAATGGGTATATGTTCCAGAAAATGCTTTTGGAACAACTCAGTATTTTCTGAGGGACTGAAAAACCTCTGTATTCTTTCAATGAAAACACTAGCATATTGTAGCAACAGTCTCAGTGAAAGAGTAACCCCCCCCCCAGGGAAAATCGGAAACTGAGCTCTCTTCTTCACAGGTTCATAGATTCTGAGTCTGAAACAGAAATCTGAAGGGAAATAAACTGTATCCAGTCATGCATCTTTTTGTGCAGATTCAGCATCTTGAATCTTTCAGGAAAAAAGGAATCCTTAATTGTTTTACCACAAACTACTTTACAAGAAGGATCAACATCCTGAATTAAACTCTGAGCCAGACCCAGTAAACTACTCCTATCACAAACAAATTTGAATAGTAGTAAATACATGCCTAGTTTTTCTGTTTATTTTTGACAGGAAAAATGGGGCCCAGTCGTCATTACTGATGGCAGCAGCTGCTTTCCCAGGGTTAGGCACAGCATTCTGATACAACAGGGAAATCTTCCCTGTTCCCTCTCTTAGGGCTGACACGAGTGTCTCTCCTTTGCCCATTGAGGGAACCCCAACAGCTGCAGAGCATGTGCCTATCCCCCGGTCACTTCAATTACCCTAATATAGACTGGGAACACTACTCAAGCCCAAACACCCTAGCCCAAAAGTTCCTGGAATTCATAAACTCAAATGCCATGGAACAACTAGTCACCATCCCCACAAGAGGAGATAACATACTTGATCTCATCATCACAAACATGGGAGCACAATGTTCAACACCGGAGGTGTACCCCTCACTGGTGAGATCAGACCACAAACTAATCTCGCTGGAGGTCCTCATCCCACCCCCACCTGAAATAAAAAAGACCACAGTAAAGAACTTCTCAAAAGCCGACTTCACACTTCTAAAGACTAGTGTGGTCTCCTTTAAGGCCCCGAGCGGCGGAAAACAGTACTCAAGCCGCTGAATCACTTACAAATGCCTTCTACCAGCACCTGCAGGACTGCATGGATAAGGCAATCCCAAGCAAAACAAAGACTCTTTGTACCAAAGGCAAGCGTCCAGTCTGGTGGACCCCAACCATAAACAAACTCTACAACAAAAGGAGGAAGCTACTACAAGATAGAGCAAAATCCTTAAAAGGTAAGACACCCTTGATCACTATAAGTAAAAACTAAGAGCTCTCATAAAATCATCCAAAGCAAATTTGAGAGAAAAATAGCTAAAGACTCAAAAGACAATCATAAGGCCTTCTTTAGCTATGTTAGAAACCTGGGAGGAAACTCCCAGATATGCTCAGAGCTTGTTCAAAATGATGTGAAGATTACTGATCCTACAGACATTGCCAACATACTGGCTGACAGGTTCAGTGCAAACTTCTCCCTCTCTCCCCAAAGGAGAGATATCTATACCAAACGATTGCAGCCCCCAAACATCTCCAGCCCAAGTGAGAACTGCTCTCTCCAAAGCAAAAACACAGCATCCATGGGACCTGATGGTGTCCCGGCTGTGTGCTCCATGAACTCAATGAGGAATTAAACCCACAGCTAGGACAGCTGTTTAATCAAAGTCTTACCTCTGGATACGTACCCAGGAGTGGCGCACTGCAACTGTGGTACCACTTCACAAAGGCGGTGCCTCCACCGACCCTGGAAATTACCGGCCCATTAGCTTGACAAGCCTTATCTGCAAAGCCATGGAGAGGATCATAATGGACCTCATAAATAAAGACATAGGGAATTTGCAGACTTTGGATCCAACCCAGTTTGGCTTTGTCAAAGGCAGATCATGCCTTTTAAACTTGGTTGACTTTTTGAAACAGTCACCAAAGCCATTGATGAGGGAAAGGCAGTCCATACAGCCTACCTCGATCTGGCTAAGGCCTTGATACAATACCCCATTCGGGTATCATTGAAAAACTCATCAGCTTAAATGTCAACCCATACATCACAAGATGGGTTGCAAACTGGCTGAGTGACAGAACCCACAGGGTCAGAGCTGCTGGCGCCATGTCAGACTCAAAGCCTGTCACAAGTGGTGTCCCACAGGGCTCAGTCCTGGGCCCACTCTTGTTTGGCATCTACTTTTCCAGTACAAGCAAACACAGGAGGGTTATGGCTGACAAAGTTTGCAGATGACTGCAAACTGGCCATAGTAGAAAACACATCTGACACAGATATCCTTCAGAAGGGTCTCACAGAAGCGGATAACTGGTGCCAGAGCCACGGCCTAAAGTTAAATGCCAAAAATGCATAGTCATACCCTTCGGGAAAAACAAGGTTACCCCTAGCTACCAAATAGGTGGCAATCCACTGAGCACAGAAGAAGTTATCAGGGACCTGGGGACCCAGGTTGATAGTAGTCTGTCATTCGACACCCATGTAGCTAAAGTAGTTAGGAAGACCTTCTACATTGCCCACCTTATCATGAAGGGATTCTCATCTAGATCAAGGGAGGTCATAGTCTCCCTTTACTCATCACTCATCAGACCAATGATTGAGTACAATGCCCCATTCGAATGTATCTGACCCGACACTTGCAGCAGCTGGAGAGGCCACAAAAGTTCCTCACCAAAAGGATAAAGGGTCTCAAAAATCTGTCCTATGCTGCCCGACTGAAAGAACTCCAGCTCTATTCAGTCGCACGCTTGCTCAGAGGTGACCTTTGCCTAACATACAAGGCCATGTCAAACCCAGATTTGATGAATATGCTTCACCTCAAAAATCTAGATCCATCAGAGCCACAAGGGCGGAGACTTAAACCTTGACACGGCTATTAATAGGACGTGCTGGAGGGATAGATTCATCACCCAAAGACTCCCTATGCTGTGGAACAAAATCCCGGTACATGTGAGGCAGAGCACCTCGCTGGCCTTGTTCAAGAGAAATCTTGACCAATGGATGGGAGATCGCAGATATACCCCAGGGATTACCTCAGTGTCACTGCTCGACAGAGGCACAGCAAAATAATGGGTATAGTTCCCCATACTAAAGGGGTGGCGTAAGCCACAAAACGATGGGCTAGGCTTGTAAATGCCCTCGGGCAGATAGCCTAGTATGAACCTATGAACCTATGAACCTATGGTTGTAGATGCTACACCAGAGGGATCTGGGGGTAAAAGATGAGTGGTCTGCGGTACAACAAATGGTCACAGGAGAATCACCCACCTGTGGCTAAGGTAAATTGTTAACCTGCTGTGGTGGCAAAGGCTGTTTGCATAATTTTTTTCGTTTTGTGGCAGAAAGGAGGCTCAACTATGGGACTGGTAATCTGTTCTATGATCAAGCCAAAAATGGTGCCTCTTTCCCAGGGAAGACAAGGAGCAAATGCCAGTAAACACTACCAATCCACAAAGGTTACTTTTTTGACAGAAAAAAAACACAGTAAAAAAGCACTTTAAAACAGTACGCCAGCCCATTAAAAGAAAAATAAACAATTTCTCCACAGAGAAAAATGTTTTCAGGCAAGTTGCACTACTTTTAAACTAACAGGAAAAAATGAGTGTTCTACTTAAAAGTGCATTACAGTCTCAAGACAATTAATTAAAACAAAACAGTCCTAGTATTAAAATAACTTTCTTGAAGAGGAAAATAATAAAACCTCAACAAAATCAAGAAAATGAAATCCCCCCCCCCCCCACCCGCAAAGGGAATGTATTTGCCCAGCAAAGGAAAGCACAGGCCAACCGTAGATCCTCAAAATCCTCAGAGGAGCTACTCTTCTGCAGCAAAAAAGCTCTGAAAGGCTTTGTGCCCAAACGTATCTTTTAGTCAGCTCAGCTCAAGCTGATTGACAAAACTAAGGTGTGAGAGACTGGAAGAGCTGTGAATTCAAACCACCATTTATTCAAAAATTTTTTTTTTAATTCAGTAGTAATAACCACACAGTAACAAATGCACAACCGCTTTTGTCTTATAAACAGTACAAATGACTTTTTGAAATGCAATATTGTAACATTCCAAACTGATTTTAGAAGAATGAATGAGTTAATCACATGATCACGATTATTACAATTCTTACAGAAAAATCAACCTTTTAAAACGTATCATAATTAAAAAACTTTATCTAGGCACAAAACGCAATGTAACTGGATTAGTTGACCAGACAAGGTAAATCTTTCATGATGTTAAATAATTTAAAAGCATATATTATCTTCTAAAAGTCTTTAGCATTAGCAGGCAAGTTACAGAAGCGACTTTATTAATTCCTGGTACATGTGCTGCATTAAGCCGCAGCTGCCAAGAGAGTTCTTAAGTGCAGTCCCCATGGTTGCCCCGGGATTTAACACTAATTGCTCTAGGACAACAAACTTAAATCAATGTTCTGGAAAGCTGGTGATATGTTTAGCCAGAGCCTTTGTATTACTTTTCTTTCGAATCTCATATAGATGCTCCCAAATTCTTTCCTTAAGCAACCACTCCATTTTAGCCTACATCCATATAAGAAGAGAGACTAGCCTCAAAAGTTACTTTGAATTCAAAAAACATTCCTGATCCGTGATCCAAAGCATGGGATGTTTAGATGTGTGACATGCAACTTTTGAAATCATATTTTAGTCTGTGACAAATTCGATGTAAAGAATGAGAAATTAGTTGTAAAAGGGAAATCTAACTGCTCTAGTAGGGGAATAGTATACTTGGCATTATGAGAAGTATGCGCCAGTTTCTATGTAGGTGAAACGGAGTGAATGCTTAAGGAAAGAATTCAGGAGCATTTACATGATCTTCGAAAGAAAAATAATACAAATGGTCTGACTAAACATATCACCATCTTTTCAGAGCATCAGTTTATTTAAGTTTGTTGTCCTACAGCAATTAGTGATAAACATCATGGGGGACCTCGGGGACTGCATTTGGAAGAAAAAGAACTCTTTTGGCAGCTGTGACTTTATGCTGTCCTCTAATACTAAAGGTTTTTAGAAGATAATATATTTTTTAAATTATTTAACATAATGAAAAGTTTACCCTGTTTGGTCAAGTAATCCACTTATGTTGTGTTATGTGATTAGATAAAAAGTTTTTTTTAATTACAATAGGTTTTAAAAGGTTGATTCCTCTTTAAAAATTGCAATAAGCATGATCATGTGATTAACTCATTTATTCTTTTAAAATGAGTTTGGAATGTTACAATGTTGCATTTGAAAAAGCATTTTGCACTGGTTATAAGACAAAAGCACTTGTGCAATTGTTACTGTGTGGATGTCACTGTTTAATTAAAAAAAAAAACTTTTAGAATAAATGGCAGTTTGAATTTGCAGCTCTTCCAGTCTTTCGTGCCTTAGCTTTGTGAACCTGTTTGTTCTCAGTGTCTCCCCTTTCAAGTTGATTGACAGTTTGGGTGTGCAGAAGGTGCCCTGAAACTTTGGAAGCGGTCAGTTATATCCTTGGCAGGATACAACTCATATAGCCAAGGCTCATGCACCACTGATCAATATGATGATCATCAAAAGAATACTACAAAACTCTTCTATTTTACGTGAATAAAGAAGTTATGTTCTTACCATAACATTCCATGTGAGTTGTTCATCTCGCCTTTGTTCTTACACGTGGGTTCGGAGCCAATCCATCGGCTCTGAGTCGGCCGCTTTCCAAGCTCAAAATCTTTGAGTAGCTCGAGGCACAGTCCCTATCCCATGATGCTCTCCTACCAACCCCAGATCTAGTTTGCTGAACCAGCAAGAAAAAAAACACACTAAGCAACCACAACACAACATGTATATAGTACATAACTATTTACAATAGCTAAACGATAATCTGGCTGGAAAGAAAGACATTAGCAAGACCAACCAGACCAGACATACTTGTTCTTCCAGAACCTGGAGGGGGAAGGTGGGAGGGAGTGTAAGAACAAAGGCGAGATGAACAACTCACATGGAATGTTATGGTAAGAACATAACTTCTTTATGTGAAGTTGTTCAATCTCGCCGTTTGTTCTTTACACATGGGTAGCGTCCCAAGCACCCTAATCCTGGGCAGCTCACGGGAGTATATTCCTGAGAACGGTGGAACCAAAGGAAGCCCTGTCCCTGGAGGCCCTGTCCACTTTGTAATGAGTGATAAATGTACGAAGTTTGGACCAAGTAGCAGCTGCACAAATGGTGTCCAAAAGTAAACGGGCTGCGTGGGCTAGAGACGTAGAAACAGCCCTGGCAGAATGAGCTTTCACTTCACGTTCTAAAGGTTGTTTAGCTGAAGAATATACAAATTTTATACAATCAGAAATCCATTTGAACAATTTAACTTTGGATACCGAAAAACTTTTCTTATTGTCTGCATAGGAAACAAATAGTTGATCAGATTTCCTAAATTCTTTTGTTCTGTCTAAATAAAACATCAATTGTCTGTGAATATCAAAGCTTATGTAACATGTAGTCCAATCTATTAGCATGATGTCTGAAAAAAGTAGGAAGGTCAATAGACTGGTTCAAGTTTGCCTCGGAGCAGACCTTAAGGAGAAAGGTTGGATTTGTTCTTAAAGACACTCTGTCGGGGTAAAAGACCTGATATGGAGGCCTGATAGAAAGTGCTTGTAGTTCAGAAACTCTACGTGCCGAAGTAATAGCCACCAGGAAAATTGTCTTCCAAGAAAGGAACTTCAAAGGACAAGATGATGCAGGCTCAAAAGGGGGAAGCATGAGTTGAAATAGTACCAAATTTAGATTCCAGGGAGTAACAGGATGTCTGATAGGTGGCCTAAGGTGATGAGATCCTTTCAAAAAGGCTTTACATAATATGTGGGACAATGTTAGAACCACTGCATCTCACATGGAAGTTAGATATGGCAGCCAAATGAACCCTTATCGTAGAAGCTGCCGCGCCATCGTGGAAGAGCGAAGTCAAGAATTCCAGAATACTATGAATAGGGGCGACATAGGGATCAATACCATGCTGAGAAGCCCAATGAACAAATCGCTTCAATTTTCTGTTGTACAGTTTCCTGGTGGAAACTTTATGAAAGGAAACTAGAATATGTTCAACTGCGGGAGACAAATCATGTGACCTGGCTAGGTTGGGAAGTGGAGCAGCCAAGCTGTCAGTTTGAGGGAGACAAGAGAGGGATTAAGAACTCCTGACGAATGAGTCAAAAGGTCTGGCACTGGGTCCAGAACCAAGGTTCTTCCACTTGGTATTGCTGCAGGAAGGGGAACCATATCTGCTGAGGCCAAAACGGGGCTATCAGAATAACAGACCTTCCCAAGCTTTTAGCTTTCTGTAAGTATCTGGGGATCAGCAGGATTGGAAGAAAGGCATAAAGGAGACCCGAGGGCCAATCGTGTACGAGTGAGTCCCTTGGGCTGTGTCCTGGTGGGGGATACAGGGCAAAGTAGCTTCTGCATTTGTCATTCATCGGGGATGCAAAAAGATTGCAGCAAGTCTGGCCCCATCTGCGGAATATCCTTTCTGCCACTAGTTCTTTGAGGGATCACTTGTGAGGCAACAGAATGGCTCTGCTCAGTTTGTCCACTATCATGTTGGATGACCCAGGTATGTGCGTTGCTATCAGAAAGCGCCTGGTGGATACAGCCACTGCCAAATTCTCAGGGCCTCTCAGCATAAGGGGTAAGACTTGGTTCCCCCTTGCTTGTTGATGTACCAGAATACCGACATGTTGTCTGTCTGTATTGCAATCGTCTCTCGAGGTAGAGAGTCATGAAAGTGTTGCAACGCTAGAAACACCGCTCTTACCTCTAGGACACTGACGTGCAAATGAGATTCCATGTTTGACCAAGTGCCTTGGACAGTTCTTCCCTGAAACAACCCCCCCCCCCCACCCTATCAGGGAAGCACCCGTGGTCACTGTGGCTGTGGGAAGGGGAAGTACAAATGGGCGGCCTACAGTAACTTGGTGGCTGTTGAACGACCAAAGGTGGTCCTTTTTGCAAGGATTTGTCAGAAGAATCCTGTGTGACATTGGAAGCTGTTGATAAGACCACTGTGTGAATAGTAACCATTGGAGTATCCTCATGTGCATTCATCCCAGAGGAACCGCTATGTGTGTCGCTGCCATGGTGCCTAATATCTTCAGAACCTGGAATGCAGGAACTTTCCTTTCCATTAACAAATGGGACACTTGACTTTGTAAAGATATTACTCTTTCTTGAGGCAATCTGACCCGGGTGGTGGTGGTGTCTAGATCTGCTCCTATAAAGGAAATATGCTGCGACGGCAATAAAGCAGATTTTTTCGAAATTTAAGGTTATGCCCAACTTGGAACACAGGTTGATAGTGTAATCTCTGGCATGAATCAATTGATGCCTGGTGGGGGCAGTGAGGAGCCAGTCGTCCAGATATGGAAGCACCCAGAATCCTAAATGTCTCAGGTGAGCCGTGACCACTGCCATACATTTGGTGAACACTCTGGGGGCTGTGGTGAGACCAAAGGGCAGAGCTCGGAACTGGTAGTGACTGGCCCCCAGCCGGAAACGCAAGTGATCTCTGCATGGCCTGGCCATTTTGATGTGGTAGTATGCATCCTTGAGATCTATAGAGCACATCCAATCACCCGTTTTGAGAAACGGAAGTATCAATTGAAGCGTGACCATCTGGAACTTTTCCTTTTTGACAAAGGTGTTTAGTTTGCTGAGGTCTAAGATGGGCCTCCAGTCCCCTGTTTTCTTTGGAACTAAAAAGAACCTGGAGTAAGTTCCGGATCCTATCTGGTCCGCTGGGACTGGCTGGATGACTCTTTTTTCTAGCAGTCTTTGAATTTCTATGGCTGCTAGATTCCGTAGACTGGGTGGAACATCTGGGATTCTCATACGAATGGAAGGGGATTCTGAAAAGGGAATGATGTATCCTCTGGTAACTATGCTTTTTACCCAAGAATCTGATGTAATTCCTAGCCAGGCATCTAGGTATAAAGCTAAGCGACCCCCCGACTGACTCCAGAGCAGGACGGTTGGGCCTCTTCTCAGGAGCGCGGATAGGGTTTTGCCAAGGAACTGCTCCCGGTCACCCTGGTTCTGCGGACCCCCTCTGCCACCTGGGCGGTGTCTACCATTATAACCCCCTCCTCTGCCCCTGGAGGGGGGTTCACTATGTGTGTTCTGGAAAGCTCCTTGGGACTTTCGGAACCACATTTTTCCACCTTTCTGCCCTTTGGGGTATGGTCTAGTGGGGGTGGAAAAACAGACTTCTACGGCAGATAGAGTCTTTCCTTCCTGCTCACACCTAGGAGTGTCACCTTGACTTTAGGCCCAAACAAGGAAGAGCCATCGAATGGGGTATTAACAAAGGAAGACTTGAAGGCTTCCGCAAAGGAGCATAAGCGCATCCAGGATCGTCTCCACAGAGCTATAGCTGAACCTGCTGCCTGGCTCGATCCATCAGCTGCATAAGAAATGAGCCGCATGGACAAATTCACAATAGAATTAAGGGTGTTAAGCTGTGCCGTCACTTTCTCAGAAATAGCATCATCTGTTTTGCCCTGTAGAGTATCTCCAAGCTCTTTGAGGAGATCTCAATGAAGACGGGTAAAGTGGGTTAAATAGTTAAGTCATCTCATTGCAAATGTCGCAGAACTAAAGATGCGTTTCCCATATCTGTCCATCGTCCTAGAGTCTTTATTAGGAGGATGAACAGAAGAAGAGGTTTCTGACATATCTTTCTTGGTGGCCGCCACCACCACCATGGCATCAACGGGGATTCCCTTAAGAAAAGACCTGTCTTGAGGGGAGGTGATAAATTTGTTGGGCCTCCGAGGGACCGGTTCCATGGAATCAGGAGACACCCATGCCCTTCGAACGACCAAGTCCATTAATTCGTCAAAGGGCGGAGTAACCCAGGAGGTGGACGGTTGAGACCCAAAGGCCTTCAGGAGCACCGACTCATCCTCAGTAGGGGTTAGGGAATGCCAGTCAACCCTATGCCTTAATATTGCCAGGATGTCTGCAAATGAGACATCCTCAGAGGAGGACCGTGGGGACCCTTCTGATTCCTCTAAGTCGGTGTCTGATGTTAAGGATTCCTGAGGGAAATCCAAATGTCTCCTCTTGCACACACTCTTTCTAGAAACTTCATCAGTGGGGGCGTCTGGTGAAGTCTCCGTCAAGCAGGGGTCACCCAATGGGGTTACCTGAGGCTCTGGGTCTCGACGCTTGGTGGGAACCTGTGTTGTAGAGACAGAATGCGGCCCTTTAGGGGAGGAAGAAGAAAGATCCGAAGAGCTAAGGATCTTTGCAGACATGACCCTCCTCATGGCATTGAAGGCACTGGTTTCCTGACCCAAGGAGTCAGCCAGTTCCGAAGAAGACTGCAACCTCCCAGGGGCCGAGACCACGGGCTCCGAACCAGAGGATGGAGCCGAGCTCATCTGCACCGAAGCCCCGAGAGGGAGAGTCAGAACCAAAGTGTTGGTTCGACTCTCTCCCCCTGAACCAGCGAGAGAGTGTCGGCTCCGAGATTCTTCGATCAGAACCGAAGTAGTCAAGGTTGACTGGGCAGAGGGCACTGGAACAGGCCTCGGCTCCAAGGGTTCCACTACTATCAGATCCTCTCTTTCCAGCTCCAAAGGCTCGGAATGGCCTCGAAGGAAGAGTAGAAATCGTGGCGGGGGGGTCGTAGGCTTCGAAGTCAGTCGGGACGAAGCCGAAAGCAATTTGGCCAGAGCCAGGTAAAAGCCTCTGCACCACGCGGTCCACATCGATGTCCGAAAGGGTCCCAGAAGAACGTGTCGAAGGAGCCGAAGAAGCCACTGACCTAAGGATCGGGGACTTTAAAACTTCCGACACCAGCTCCAACACTGTGATTTGGCTCCGAGGTAAGAGTTTGGTGCACAGCTCCGAAGGCTGAGGAGCTGGTGACCGAGTCTTCCCAGAGGTGCTCAGAGCAGAGGACCTGTGCTCCGATGACACCTTAGAAGACCTCGACCCCTTGGCGGTCTGGTCAGTCATGTCTAGCGCTTCCTGAAAGTCTGGCTTCAACAGCCCTCTATCCACCAATTTCCTTCACCTTTCTAACAAAACCCTGCCACTGAAGGAGAGGCAGACAGAGCAATCCTCTTGCAAATGTACTGGACCCAAGCAGTACACACAAGAAACGTGGTTATCGGTGATGGATATCTTCTGTCCACAGTCACACCTCTTAAATCCTGATTTTTGTTTCTCAGACATGATACCAAAAAAAAACACAAATATCAGATCCCTGATAAAAATAATGTCAATAATCCGTTAAGATACTCCTAGAAAGTTCAGATCCCTGAAAAGCAAACTGACTACAAGTATTATTTTAAAAGGTCTTGTCACAAAAACGTCAGATGCAACAAATCTAATAGCACCAACAAGTTATGAACAAGGAGGGGATAGGGAAATAAATTGACAGAGCCCTGTCAAGGAAAACACAACTAAGGAAAGGCCAAAGGCCTAGGAGCAACCTCCCCCATTTAGAAAGACAAAAAAATATTATACAGTTAACTGACTGAAACAACAAATACGAATAATATTAATAGTTTCACATATATCAGATCCCTGATAGCTAAATAACTAAATATATATTCTTCTAAGAAGAAAAAAAGGTTACTGGCCAGAGCTTCCTCCGAAGATCGTGCGATCCGTTGCAGCGGCAAACTAGATCTGGGGTTGGTAGGAGAGCATCATGGGATAGGGACTGTGCCTCGAGCTACTCAAAGATCTTGAGCTTGGAAAGCTCCAAACCCACGTGTAAGAACAAACGGCGAGATTGAACAACTTCACATCTCTTTTTCTGCTTCACTTACAATCTGAATAGTGACTTTCCACCCCAAAAACTGACCTGCACACGGATTAAAAAAATAAACGCTGCAAACAACCCCATTTAAAGTGCAACTTTTTTTTTTAGTGTTTTGATTTAAGGCATGTACAGTTTGGGTGTTCTATTACAGTTCCTGTATGACTACATGGAGAACAAATGAATGACATCACACTGCAATTTTTCTAACTTTGTGCAGCTTAAATAGAAAAATAGCATTAAAACACCAGGGCTGGGTTCTTATTAGAAACATTTTGCCACCAGCTGAATTCATTCTATTCAGTCCTCTCACTCAGCATGAGCAGCAAACTGATATTCACACTGCAGCACAAAGAATGGGGTATTTTTCTCTGAATCCTTGTATGTTGTACTTAACGTATTCAAGCTTATTGTGCCTTTTTTTGTATACTTCTAGTTAAGACCAATAGCTCCTTATGGCGTCCAGACCTTTCTTGGTACTGACCTTTTTAATTAAGTGACTTGCCAGCTTATAATAGGCAGGATTAGAAAGAGCATGATTTACTAATAAAATGACATTAAGATTGTTAAACTAGGATGTGCCACAGTTGAAAAGCCTTGAATATCTTATGCTTTTTAAGTTGATTTTTCAGATGTGTGTAGCTCTAAGAGGTGTGAAATTCCACGACATAGTTGTTAAGGAGTTAAATGACCAACCAACAATGTATTTTTTGTTTTTACTTTCAATACAATATTAACATGACAGTGCAAATGCAGTTGTATTTTACTATATCCTGCCGATCTATAATAGACATATATGTCACAACTTACTTGTCAGGCACACTTCATACAGAGGCATCCCCATCCTGACATGTACTACTACTTAACTACTGTTCTACCTATTGATTCCTGTCTCTCATAAAAATGAGACTAGAGACCAATTAAAAATCCTTACTTCACTGGATGGAAAATGTTCCTTTGACAGGAAAATAATTTCTTACAGAAAAGTAGACCGGTCACTGGTCAGAATACCTTACCTCCCTTAAAGAGGTCCTAATATACTTCGGTGACAAACAAAATTGAAAATTAGCTCTTAAATTATTCCATTTCATTGTTATCACTTAATACAGCATTTCAAATTAATTCAAATACAACAAATGTTATCTCTTAATACCGTTATTTTTGTGTTGCATGATTTTATTTTCTGTAAAATGCACTGTACTATGTGAATGCCACATAATATCATGAAAATGTGTGCATCTGTTTGTTTACTGGGGTAGAGCACTACTCCAGCAGGAATAAGTTCAAGCTCAGCCTGGAAAAGTGAAGCTTACTGATTTTCAAGTATGACAAAAAAGGAAATTATTTTCCTGGCTGCCATGGGCTAACACACTTCTCTAAGAAAGGTACGACAAAAAACATCCCTGGTCCATCATGAACATCCGGAAATGAAACAGTTTATAAACATAGTTATGCTCATGTGAGAACACATGGGCAGTAAGTTAGTTCAGTGCCTTGCAGCTGTTGAGGACAGGGGCTAGTACCACCTGTGCAGAATCTGCATGTTCACCTCATGGCTGCATGGGTTTTCTCTATATAAGCATACAAACAGCTTCCATGAGGTTTTCAGTGCACATACCTACCTACCTTACAGCTGGCATGCCACTCACCTAATAAGCCGTCTAATGCAGAGGTACTTAAGAAGTCTCTTCCTAAGCCTCAAAGGTGGCTGAGGTGAAAGCCTGACTCTCAAATTCCTCAGGAATAAAATGTACTTTCACATACTCACCTCAGATGAGTCATCATACCAACCCATCTGTACCCATTAAGCACTGTGAGCCAAATGAAACACAAGGAAATGTCCTAGTTATTGGTGATTCCATAGTGAGACACATGTACATTCCATACACCAGGCTTGGCATAGATACGATTACAATAAGGTGCCTCTCAGGAGCCAGGATAGATCACGTATATATTGGGTTCTCAAGTCAAACTTTATCTCCATCTCTGACTGCGTCCTTTACTATGTCTTTTTGTTTTGTGTGTGATATACACCCAGGATGACCTAAAAACAGTCCATATGGACTGGTCTTGCACCACAGACTGTTAATAAATCCATAAACAAACTGTCAAAAACAACCTATGAACCTGTATAGTTTTCATCCATCTCCCAAAATACACTGGCTTTACTTGGTACTCTCTACAGCTAGGATGCAATGTTTCTTATTCTCACTCCTATGGTCTGGGTCATGCCTGCTTACACTACACGAAGGAGCAATTCATTTACCTACTAACAAAGTTAAGCTCAGCATAAGCAAATAATCTAAACTGATCCTCGCCATTCAGAAATGTAGCACTATAAGAATCACCTGTAAAAAAGCAAATGGAATGCTAAGGAAGCCTGCAGAAAAAAAACATTCATGCACCTTCCTTTAATTAACCCCCAAACACTTTACAAGCAGGGCTGACTCCTCATGACCTATAGGTATTCACTTTTTATCAGCTTCTGTTTAGAAAAGGCTCATATGTTTATCGACAACTTTATTGACAACTATCATGTCTGATGCTGACTCAGTTCATTGCCTAGTAAACGTCAAGTGTGTGTTCTGCTGTGTCCATTAGATATGAAATGAGTTTATTCCTCAGTTATACTACACAGTATGTTCAGCACAGAACAGCTTTTGTTCACAGTTCTTGTACCCTGTTGATGACAATGCTACTAGTCTGACTGTCCTGCTCACAGCCATCCTGGAAGGAAGAAGTGTACTTCGCCTATGGAAAGTGAAAATATTTATTCACTAAAAAGGTGAGATGATTGATGACATTTACACAAACTGGTATAACACACAAAATCTGACAAAACACCACCTACACACTTATCGGTGAATAAAATTCAAATGTTTGTCAGATGAAAGTTAAATCAAGTAAAACTAATGGTACAGATGTGCTAACCTTGTGCAAGTCTTTGAAACTAGCAATATATTCTTCACTTCAGTAGTTGACCCTGTAAGTCAGACTCTGAGTTTTAACTTTGACCTCTAACTGTCCATCGTTGCTTCTATGTTTACGTAATATGAGCTGTCTGGCTAGGGATCATATGTAAACATCTACATTTTTTAATAGTCTGTACTTGGCATTCTATTCTATAGCTGAAAGCAGCAAAGGAGCAGAAGACTTGGGCCACCGTCTAAGAAATGACCAGAAACTTATCTATGGGATTTTAAAGGGAACAAGAAACGTGTACTATCATCTTAATACAGCACAATGAACCGAAAAAAGATGAAATTCCCAAACGTATCCATGGAAAAAGCATAAATAGTAAAAAAAAAAAAAATAAAAAATAAAAAAATAAAAAAAATTACTGTGTTAGACAACCTTTTGCTGAAGCTTTTTATATGAATTTAAATTGTTACTAAGTGATTATCCTCAGATATGTACAATGATTTGGAGCCATTAGTCTAGTAGCTAAATACAACACAAGCTGTAAAATAACACCATTTATCATTTTGTTCACTCAAGAATAATGAAACAAGGATAATTCTCAAGAAATGATTCAAGAAGAGCTTAAGAAGCGTACGTTATTTTCCTCTCCTTTCTTTTTACAGAAACCCTCAGAAGTGAGGGATAATTCTTCACAGACTATGTCGAAGGCTACATTCTTTAGCACTAAAGTTATAAATGGCTTCCTTTCCTCCTCTATCTAAAGGGAGCCTTGGAAATGGTACAGTGCATTTTTACAGTCATAGTTTACACCAGATTAATCTGTAATAAATTTCTCACCATCAGTTCTGGTTGATTTTAAGATCAGAGGTCACTATACCATTAAGATGTTTCTGATTTTTACACTATTAAATCATTCAGTCCTCCTTTAAAGTGACACTTCTGATGCTATATTGTACAGCTTTGAGTGATTAAAATCAAAATGCACTTCTGTTACTCTGAAGTACTTCAGAAAAAGATGCCAAGTTCAGAAAGTTATTGAAATGTTTCCCTAATCTGTCATGTTTTATTCCTGATTTCAAAGGTAATGTTCTGAAAGGTCTATCCAAGTAAAAATAAACGTGTCAATGATTGAGATGAGAAAAACATTTCCTTAGGCTGATACACTTACAATACTTACAGGTTAGGCAACTGTCATCCATTAGTATTTTTTTTTTTATCACAGAGGAGTTTCTGAGTCACACTGACCTCAAGAATGAAGACTTAAAGGTCAATAAGAATAAAAAACTTGGAGACACAATATATAGACAAGATGTAAAGCTGATTGAACATTACCTCTTATAGTGCACAGAAGTTGGATAAAACAATATAAAATAATTTTAATAGAAACAAAAATAAAATGCTTCCAGTCACTCATTTCCTGTAATACTACCTAGAAGAATGTTCATAATTAACTTGCTACTTGGTACTAGCTTTAGAATTTATTAACTACGTTTAAAATATAGGATAGGGTTCAAAAAATGATGACCACCCACGTTATGAGAGGCAAAAGTTTACAAACAATTTTGATTTTATTTGGATGCTCCTGCCTTTTATCTTCTTAACACAGTTAACTATCTTTCAACATTTTATTTACAGCATTCTGTTAAATGGGTTACTTCCAAAGAGTCTTTAGTGAGATCCAATCAGAGTACTACAACAAGGCGAACCTGATGTGACGTTATCAGAAAGCCAATCAAATGAACTAAGCATGCTTCTGTGTAGTGTGTGTGTGTGTTGGGGGGGGGGGGGGGAGTAGAGTCATGTAAAGTCTGCCCAGACAACATCAGCAAGCAAGTCTCAATTCCCAGACATTTAAGAGAAAAGCACAAGTGTTAACTACCATACCACTATATTACCCAAATCTTAAAGACCATGGCAAAAGATCATGATCAAACCTTACACCCCCAAGCTCAGCAGTAGCAGAACTTAGTACTACATTACTTGCTCCTGCCTTGGGGAAGTGGACAGCTGTTAGTATATCTGTAGTTAGAGTATCCTGTACACCCCGCTGTATAGAGCAGTCTCTCTCTGTTAACCTGCGAATGCAATAAGCCACAACCTAAGAGTGGACCTAACACAGAGGAGTGCAACTGTTAGTCCAGTCTTTTTTCTAAAGACCTTTATTAAATTATCACTTAAGACACAGGCAAACATACATTAACAGGAAAGAAAACAAACTATTTTAACATTTTTCCATTTAAATATAATACATGTCACATATATTTATCTTTGCTACTATCATCAGTCCAACATTACAAACATTGCTGAATTCCTGCCTTCCCTTAAACCTCACTCCTCCTGAACATTATTTTGCATGCATTTTCCCACAATTTCCATTTACTTCTATCTAATTTGTTCTTACAATATACAATACCTCAAATACAATTGCTGTAGACTTTGATTTCCATTTTCTAGTAACTGCTTTTTTGGCACCACAAGAAGGTCTTACTTACTATGACTGTTAGTCCAGTCTTAATCACGCTACCTTTAAATGTCTGACAAAAAAGACTAACAGTCATGCTCAAGAGGATGCCAATGTTTATGGCAGCTCAGAAGGCAGCCACCACACTTATAGTCAGATGATAATCACGATTGTTTTATACAGTAATAAAATAACTGTATTAATGAAAAGACATGAATGCTTTAAATTACTTACCGAAAGAATTTACTTTACACCAAGTCGTAATGATTAATCACGTCTGGATAAATTACAGCTACTGATTCATAAGTCAATGCCTCACAAAAAATTAGCCCACCATATTCACACACTTCAAATTCTTGTTCCAAACACAGGTCATTCAGTTGTGGGGAATACACTGCCAGCCAAGTGCCACTGCAAATACTGTGAAGGCAGCTAAGTGTTGAGCCAAGAAAAAATACCCCTTGGGAGAAGGGTAATGCTTATATGCCCTGTGAGACATAGCACAGAAACATGTATGGAGGGTCTTCCAAATGGACTTCATCACTAAATGAATCAGTGCTATCCCTTAAGATTAGAGTTTAGGAAACTCAAGGTACTCCAGTACCTGCCTATGTATTCACCAATGTGGAATCTCACCTCCTCACCTACTTTTTAAAGACTGTGTCAATAAATGATGATTCCACAGATGGGGAATAAATGACCTGAAATGGGGATGGTAGGAGAGATTGCCTATGGATAGGGTACCCTCCCAGCTTGAAAATCTGAAGATACTTTGCACCTGTGCTTCAGAAACTATCCTCCATGTCACTGATGCCAGACATACTGGCTTGTGAAGTGGTAATGGCAATGCCCTTATCAATCTACACATATCCTATGCTAGAATGAACCTGGGTGGGTGGCCAACTTTTTATTTCTTTTGTTGACTGGCTTAATTCTACTAGACTAGTAACTTTTTTCAGGGGAATACCAAGGTGGCATTTACACTACCAGGAGAAATTTGCCCAGAGCATCAGGGGAACTTCCTCTACTCTTTTCAACAGGTGCCATGGGATCATTTACATCCACCTCAGCTACCATTAACTTCAAGTAGACTACACCTTGGTTTACCACCTCATCTAAAAGACCACACACTTAGTAGTGAAGCACCGCCCTGATATTGCACTGCACTCACAGCAATCACTCTACCTTGTGTGGGAATAGAACCCAAAGGCTTCCGCACCAATGGGAAGTGTGCTACATTGTTTCAACACTGAAACTGTTAAGATTGCATCTTAGCTAACTCCAAGATCTCAGACAAAACACAGGACTCCTTAGAAGAAACTACCAAAAACAGGTAACCTTTGCAGTATCCCTGGGGCTGTGCTCTTGACAGAAAAGAACATCTGGAGGTAGTCCAAGGCATTCGATATGGTTGATCACCAACTTTTAATTCACACCTTGCAAACATTCTGTCTAGATACTAGAGCCTTTCAATGGTTTCAATCCTTCCTGAATGGTCGACAGCAGGCTGTCCTCTGGCAGAACAAAGTCTCTAACCTTCTACCTAACACCCTTGGAGTACCACAATGCTCTATACTAGGGCCCTTGCTGTTCATCTTCATTAACGAATGTATTCATAGACAACTCATGCACCACCTAATCCAAAATCGCCTTATGGCAGACACTCAGCATGGCTTCCGTCCTCATCACAGCACTACTTCAGCCCTCCTAGCCTTTACTAACACCATAAACCATAATCGCAACAATAATTATATATCCTCAGCCCTCTTTTTGGATCTTTCCAAGGCATTCGATATGGTTGATCACCAACTTTTAATCCACACCCTGCAAACATTCTGTCTAGATACTGGAGCCCTCCAATGGTTTCAATCCTACCTGAATGGTCGACAGCAGGCTGTCCCTCTGGCAGAACAAACTCTCTAACCTTCTACCTAACACCCTCGGAGTACCACAAGGCTCTATACTAGGGCCCTTGCTGTTCTCCATCTTCATTAACGACCTTTATACTGTCATCCCAAAAGTCAGCGGTATCCAATATGTTGATGACTCTACTCTGATTTGCTCAGCCACATCACCAGTAGAGTTATGGTCAGCTACCCAGACCACCTTTAATACAATAGAAAACTGGCTTTCTGAACATCGTCTGATCCTAAATCCCAAAAAAACTAAAATGCTGTTATTTTCACCAACACGTAGGTCTACCGCTTTCACCTTTACCATAAAATCAAATGATGGCACAATAATCTCCCCTGAACCATCTACAAAACTATTAGGTGTCATCATAGACAATAATCTCAAATTTGACCTACATGTTAACCAAACTATCAAAACCATCAATAAAAAACTAGGGTCACTTTACAGAATAAAAGCCTTCCTAACCCCTCCAGCTAAAATTACCATAGCTCGCTCTCACCTTCTTTCAACCCTTCTGTATGCATCCCCTCTACTCTCGAATTTGAACAAGATTGTCCTTAACAAACTCTCAATTTGCTACAACCACATTGCCAGGTTTGCCACTGGGCTGCCTTTTAGGACACATCATTGCATCAATCTAAATCAGCTTGGTTGGCTTGAACTACCTAGCCTAATCCAGTATAACCAACTGATTATGGCCTATAAAATCCTCTATAATCCGGACAATACTCCTATCACCCCCTATAACAATCCTAGACCGCTTCGATCCTCTAAGAAACTACTAATTCAGACTAGCAAAATTAATAACACAGCCGGTGATTCTCTCTTTGCAAACTCTGTAAGTAGATCCTGGAACTCTCTTCCAGCTGATATTACCTTACTTTCCCACCTTAGGTCAATTTAAAACTAGACTCAAACAACATTTGTCACTTAACTGGCTATGTCAATGTATCAAGCCTGGCTAACTCGAATGTGTAAAAATCTGTTAACCAGTTTACTGTGTAATTTAATTTAATCCTGACTTGTGCTCAGGACTAACTGTAACGTGTGGAACTTGTTTAACTTGCTTACTTATGTAATCTCTGTAAATAGTCTGTTTGTAATATGCAATGCTGGTATTTTGTAATGCTGTATCTGCTTACCCTTGGAGCTTTTCTCCCCGGGCCTCCGCTGAAAATGGACATGCATCCAGTCGGACTATCCCAGTCAACAAATGTAAAATAAAATAAAAATAAAATAAATAAATGACCTTTATACTGTCATCCCAAATGTCAGCTGTATCCAATATGCTGATGACTCTACTCTGATTTGCTCGGCCACATCTCCAATAGAGTTATGGTCAGCTACCCAGACCACCTTTAATACAATAGAAAACTGACTTTCTGAAAGTAGTCTGATCCTAAATCCCAAAAAAACTAAAATGCTGTTATTTTCACACATAGGTCTACCACTTTCACCTTTACCATAAATTCAAATGATGGCACAATAATCTCCCCTGACCCCTCTACAAAACTATTAGGTGTCATCATAGATAATAATATAAAATTTGACCTACATGTTAACCAAACTATCAAAACCATCAATAAAAAACTAGGGTCGCTTTACAGAATAAAAGCCTTCCTAACCCCATCCAGCTAAAATTGCCATAGCTCGCTCTCACCTTCTTTCAACCCTTCTGTATGTATCCCCTCTACTCTCGAATTTAAACAAGACTGTCCTTAACAAACTCTCAATCTGCTACAACCACATTGCAGGTTTGCCACTGGGCTGCCATTTAGGACACATCATTGCATCAATCTAAACCAGCTTGGGTGGCTTGAACTACCCAGCCTAATCCAGTATAACTAACTGATTATGGCCTATAAAATCCTCTATAATCCGGATAATACTCCTGCACTTAAAAATATTATCACCCCCTATAACAATCCTAGACCGCTTCGATCCTCTAACAAACTACTAATTCAGACTAGCAAAATTAATAACACAGATGGTGACTCTCTCTTTGCAAACTCTGTAAGTAGATCCTGGAACTTTCTTCCAGCTGATATTACCTTACATTCCACCTTAGGTCAATTTAAAACTAGACTCAAACAACATTTGTCACTTAACTGGCTATGTCACTGTATCAAGCCTGGCAAACTATCTAGAATGTGTAAAAATCTGTTAACCATCTTACTGTTTAATTTAATTTAATCCTGACTTACGCTCGGGATTAAGTCTAACCTGTGGAACTTGTTTAACTTGCTTACTTATGTAATCTCTGTAAAGTCTGTTTGTAATATGTAATGCTGGTATTATGCAATGCTGTATCTGCTTACCCTTGGAGCTTTTCTCCCTGGGCCTCTGCTAAAAATGGACATGCATCCAGTCAGACTACCCCGGTCAACAAATGTAAAATAAAAAAAAATAATCTTGGATATCCTACAAGATGCAACCTCTAGGGGCTCTTGGACGCATTCCACAGAAGGTTTGTCAGCCTACTTGTCCCAAGTCTCCAAGGTGTACAACTTCATAAAGGTGTGAGAAGAGCAGAGAATGAAAGGATGCGTTTGCAAACTGACCATAACAGTAGATCTTCAAGAGAGAGAGAGATTGGTGTAACCATAATGACCAGTGAGGCTGTGTTGGTTCCAAGCATTTTCACTCTAGCTGTATGGGATCTCCAGCACAGCTGAGCTCTTGTCCCATGCTAACATTAGTTGTCAAGTCTTTTAGCAACTGTGCCTCATTGAAGCAACATTGACATGCATCCAAATCAGTCATTCTGAGCAAGAAACTCTACGAGGGAGATGTGCTTGTGGTATATAAATTGCGAACATAAACTATACTTCTGTCAGGTACTTACCATAAAAATAAATCTTTGGAGAGAGGGAGAGAGAGGAATGAAAAAAAGATGGGTATACCCACTTTCTGTTCCCTTTCTATGTAGGCATACTTTCATCATTTGTTCATTTGTCTCTGTACCAATACTGGACTCTGCAAAACAAATGACAAATGGTGTGGCAGGCACTCACATACTGTAACACATCATCTTACATACTTGAAGCTACATACAGATCTTACAGAAAAGTGAATTTGCAGTTGACAAAATCCCAAAAGTCTAATACAATCACATTTCAAGTAATAAGTAGAACTCATACGCATTTTGATAAGCAACAGAACTATATGCAAGGAAGGCTTCACTGTTACACTGACACTACTCACAAGACCTGATTTTTATGCATTTTGTCTCTGCTGCCAGGTCAACTATCAGCCCCTTCTTGACTTAATGACCATGTTCACTCTCACATCACCAAGAGTTGGCTGATAGGGCCATCATTTGGCAGCCATCAGGAATGGTTAGCACTTTCTCTCTTTTTTTACACCCTATAACCTCATGCTTGCTTGGATTCTGCTAGGAAGGTGGGACATGCAATGGGTTGATGGACATTGGGCAATCCCTCACTTCTGGAAAGGCAATCCCTCACTTCTGGAAAGGAAGTATGCCAGCATCAATCCCGCCCACCAACCTCAGATTACGACAACCGGATTCCCTGGTTTCCATCAAGGAAATAATACCTTGCCCCGGTTTCCCTGAGTGTGCACAATCCCTCTCTTCTTAGTGGGGGAGACCAGTGAGCCACTCTCCTCCTCTGCCTGGCTGCTCCAGTGGCAGGCTGCTAATCATACTCTGGAAAGAGGCTTTCTCAAAAGACTTAATGTTGTAGCCAAGTACCTTACACAGCTACATTAGCTTCTTCAGGCAGGGTCAATGTAACATTAAATCATAACATCTGGGTGCATACCCAAGCACTACTTGTCAGTTATGGGAGGTGAAAAGTTACAGGGTACCCTTCTGCACAACCATACCAAAACCCAAACCACTTCTAAATATGCTAATTTGTAACATATGTTGGATATGTGAAAAGTTCTCTATGCAACAACTTCTAAAATATCTTTTGCAGAAACATTTCTGGTTGCTGCTGCCTTCTATTATGTGCTCACTGCTTTGTAAAGATTTTTCAGCATTTACGGCATTGGTTACACCCAATCAGTATGAGTAATCAATGCCTTTTAAATGTTGTAATCCTAACCATAAAACTGTAACCATAACCTTAAAACTGCAACAATGCTAAAACATACAGTTGTGAAAAATCTTACCATAACAGATGGCCTTCTTTTCACTGTTGCAATATCCCTTACTAAATTAATTCCCTGCCAAGGGTAGCCCAACGTCTGGCCAGTTTACCAAAGCCTTAGGATTTTATAGACATATGTCACATGTATGCTCCCCGCTCAGGACACAGGGCATAAATGTGATGTACAGACTTGCATACCTCAGAACGGAATAGCCCCAGGAGGAAAAACAGTCCTAGTAAGTAGGAGGAACATTTGCATCCAGATGGAGAAAAAAGGAAGAGAGTAGAGAAGACAGGGGAGGAAGGAGAGAGCAAATACTGCAACAGTGAAGAGGAGGACCTCTACTGTTATGGCATGATTTTATACAACTATACTATGCCCTTCCATATCCCTGTTGCAGTATTCTTTACTTAAGGGAGAGTACCAAAGCCCAAGAGGAAACTTGGGAGGAGAAAGACCCAGAAGACCACTCAAGAAACCCATGAGGAATAGTTGTGGCAGTCAGCTCTTGCTCTGGAGACAACATCCAATTTGTAATGTTTAGTAAAATTATGGACAGAGGTCCAAGCAGTAGGGATAGAACTGGTATCCAATCCTTTGAAAAAAGCACCAGAGGAAGCCATGGCCTTGGTATAATGAGCCTTCACAGAGGCAGAAAGTCTTTTCCCATGAAAGGAGTAACAAAAAGAAATGGCTTTAGAGATCCATGAAGAAATGGTTTGCTTAGAAACAGCCAAACCTAGAGATCTGGGATGAAATGAAATAAAAAGCTGCTCAGACATGCGGATGGCATTAGTTTTACCTACATAATATCTGAGCTGTCTATGCAAATCCACGGTGTGAAGAACATTCTCACCCACAGACTGATGAGAAGGAAAAAAGGAAGAGAGTTCACACAGCCTACCTTGACCTTGCAAAAGCCTTTGACACAATACCCCACTCGGGCATCATAGACAAACTCACCAGCTTAAATGTAAACCCATATGTCACAAGATGGGTTGCAAAATGGCTCAAGGACAGAACCCACAGGGTCAGAGTTGCTGGAGCTATGTCAGACTCTAAGCCAGTCACAAGCGGTGTCCCACAGGGCTCAGTCCTGGGACCCCTCTTGTTCGGCATTTATTTTTCCGAGGTACAGACAAACATAGGAGGATTGTGGTTGACAAAGTTCGCAGATGACTGCAAACTGGGCGCCATAATTGATACTCCAGCGGACACAAACATCCTTCAGAGAGGCCTCATAGAAATGGATAATTGGTGCCAGAGCCATGGCCTTAAGCTGAACGCCAAAAAATGTATAGTCATACCCTTTGGGAAAAACAAGGTACCGACAAATTACCACATAGGCGGTAATCCATTAAGTACAGAAGAGGTAATCAGGGACCTAGGGACCCAGGTTGATAGTAACCTCTCATTTGACACTCACATTGCCAAAGTGGTTAGGAAGACCTTCTATATTGCCCACCTTATCATGAAGGGTTTCACATCTAGATCAAGAGAGGTCATTGTGCCCCTGTACTCTTCTCTTATCAGGCCAATGATTGAGTACAATGCCCCATTTGGGATGTATCTCACCCGACACCTGCAGCAGTTGGAAAGACCCCAAAAGTTCCTCACCAAGAGGATAAAGGGTCTTAAACATATGTCATATGCTGCCAGACTGAAAAAACTCCAGCTCTATTCAGTCGCATACCGCCTACGCAGAGGTGATCTGTGCCTGACGTACAAGGCCATGTCCAATCCTGAATTAATGGACATGCTCCACCTCAGAAAATCCAAATCCATCAGAGCCACGAGAACAAGTGACTTAAACCTCAACACAGAAATAAATAGGACGTGCTGGAGGGACAGATTCATAACCCAGAGGCTCCCTACACTCTGGAACAGAATCCCAGTCCATGTTAGGCAGAGCCCCTCACTGACTCTATTCAAGAGAAATCTCGACGAGTGGATGGGAGATCGTAGGTTTACCCCGGGGGTCATCTCCGTGTCACTACTAGACAGAGGCATAGTAAACTAGACCCTAAAAGGGCGTAGTATTCTCATCCTAAGGGGTGGTGTAAGCCACATACACTCTGGCTAGGCTTATAAATGCCCTAGGGCAGATAGCCTAGTACGAACCTCTGAACCTAATTAATAGACTGATTAAGAGAATTCATTAACCATCTTGGGCATAAAAGAAGGATTAGTACGAGGAGACACACTATCCTTATGAAAAACAAAAAAAAAAGTAGGAACAGCCGTAATAGCCTGGAGTTCAGACACACTCTTAGCTGAAGTAAGAGCCAAAAGAACAGTCTTCCATGTACAATGTTGCATGGAAACTGGAGCTGCAGGCTCAAAAGGAGCCTGAATCAATTTTTCAAGAACAAAGTTAAGGTCCCAGGAAGATGGAATAGACTTCCTGGGAAGCCTGATATGAAGGCCGCCTTTAAGAAACTGCTTGACGTTAGAACTAGAGGCCAGAGGAAAAGTTACTGGAAGACAAGCAGAAATAGCTGAAAGGTGAGTTTTAACACAAGAATATGCTAACCCAGCATGGAGCAATTCACACAAATAAGAGAGCCAGAGGGATCTTCACCAAAAGTTGGTCCTGGTTATGATCAAGGCAACAAAAAGAAAATCTCTTCTATTTGGACATATGGGATTTCTTGGCAGTGTGTTTCCTGGCCTGCTGCAGAACCCCAAGCATGTCCTCAGAGAAAAGATGTCTGAAAGGGATCAAAACCCTATCACTCACAATGTCAGGTAAAGAGTGAACAAGTGAGGATGAATGAGAAACCTCTCGTCTTATGTAAGTAGGTCCACCCTGTGAGGTAACTTGGGGTGAGTACTCTTGGCTAGAAGCAGAAGAGGGAACCAATGCTGTCTGAGACAAAAAGGGAGTCACAGCAAGATTTTGAGAAAGTCCAGCTCTATCCTGAGCAGGATCCTCAGAATCAAAGGAAGGGGAGGAAAGGCATGGAGAAACATCCTCTTCCAAGAAAAATAAATGGCGTCCACCTTCCAAGCAAGAGGACTTGGGATTCTGGTGCGAAAAAGAGGAAGCTGTCTGTTCAAAGGGGAGGCAAGAGAGACCTACATGAGGAGTACTCACTGATGGACAATGTCCAGAAACACATCTCTGTGAAGCATCCATTTCTGAGCCTGTGCTTTGGACCTGCTCAGAGAGTCTGCCACTATATTTTGCTCTGAAGGAATGTATACAGCCTGAAAACATGTAGAGCTAGTCTGCAAAGAAGGTAGGACCATGTCCCCCCTTGCTTGTTTATGTACCACACATCACTGTGGTACTGTCTATAAAGATTCTGAGGCACCCTGGAAGATATAATGAATGAAAGGTCTGAAGGACGAAAAAGACGGCTCTAATCTTCTTGATACGGATGTGGTCTGACCTCTGCTGAGGAGGCCAGAGACCCTGGACCTTGAGGGGACTGAAAAAGGCTCTACATCCCACGACCAAAGCATCTGAGAAAAATTCATGAGAGAGGACTGGGGGCTGAAAAGGAAGTCCTGAATTGAGACCCATCTGATGCATCCACTACTGAAGCTCGAGTCTGAGGCAGGTAAGAAGAGGGACTTGAAAATCTACAGGATGACTGTGTTGGAGCCATACTGACTTTAGGAACCACTGTAGTTTTCTCATATGAAGCCTGGGTGGCGGTACCATAGGAATGGTGAATGCCATGAATCATAGTGCCCTTAGAAACTCCCTGGCTGTAACTTAAATATGAAGGCGGAAGTGAAAAAAAAGTTGAGTAGAGAAAGAGCCTTGGGAAGGGACAGGGAAGACAGCATAGGGATGGTCTGCAGCCTGCTACAGAGAAACACATGATCTTGAGAAGGAATCAAAACTATCTCATTCAGATAAGGAAAGATATGAACCCCTCTCATTCTGCAAAAAGCAATCACAGGAACAATGCATTTGGTGAAAACCCTTGAGGCAGTAGAAAGGCCAAACGGCAAGGCAGAGAACTGAAAATGCAAGAAACAAACAGAGAAACACAAATATTTCCTGAAAAGGGGATGAATTGGGAGGTGAAGATAAGCATCCTTGAGATCCACGGAGACCAGGAAAGCCAGGGGAAGAAGAAGAAAAAATAGGATCTAAAGGGATAACATCCAAAAGGAAGGGATCTTCAGAAAGATATTGAGCTGAGAGAGGTACAGGATGGGTCTCCAGGTGCTTTCTTTCCTGGGAAGCAAATACATTCTGGAATAAAACCCCTTGCCCTCCTGGGAAGGGGGCACAGCTTGAATGTGCCTTGTGCCAAAAGACCCTGAAGTAATTCTGGGAAGAAAGGAAGCTGTTCCTGGGGAGGTTGAGAGATGCTCAGAAGAGGAAGAAGGGATTTCTCCTACCATGAAGTATCCCTGATGGATGAAGGACAGAATCCGAGAGTCTTGAATGATCCTGAACCAACTGGGTAGGGACAGGGAAAGACAGAGATAATTGAACCTGGTTTATGGAAAGGGGAAGCAAACAGTCTGGCAGAAGCTGACTTATCTTGAAAAGGATGCATCTGAGAAGTGGGAGTCTGAGTAAACTTAGCAGGAGGAACCTGCCTAGAACCCTTCTTACCTTTGGGAGTAGGGCGAGGCTATCTGCGAACAAAAGTAGATTTAGACGGATAATTCTTCTGGAACTTAGGAACAGGAGAAACAAAAATATACTTCAATTCCTGCAAAGACTTGCCTTTGTCTTGCAGAGACTGAAAAAGTTCAGCAGCCCCACAACCAAATAGGTTATCATCAAGAGAAGCATCCAACACTGTAGCCTTAATATCATCGAGCAAAAGCTGGAGATGGAGCCAAGTGCAATGTTTCAAAAGAGAACCAAAAGCAGCAGCTCTAGAGGAGGCATCAGCTGCACCATAAGTGCATTTAATAGAGTGGAAGACTACTTGAGAAGTACAGACCAGTAAAGAGAGTGCCGAGGCCTTCTCTTCAGAATCAGGAAGGCCTGAGATAGCCTGGGAAGCCTTAGAATGTCTAAAACACACCTGGTCATATGGGTCTGGTAATTAATAGCCCAAAAGACCAAGGTGGCAGCAGTATATACTTTCTTGTCCATGGCTTTACTGTCCTTGTCAGAAGGAAGTAGTTTAGTAGAAAGCAGATGGTTTGTCAGAAGAGACAGACACTACAGAAGGGTCAGTAGGAGGACATTTGTAGAGGAACTTACACACATCAGGCATGTTGTGTAATCTGTCAGGTTTCTTAGGGGCTGGATTTTGAGAATTCAGGTCCACAGAAGTTGCTGAAAAAGTCATCTAAAAGGGCAGCCAAGACTGAAGGGACAGCACAGCGCTTAGGGGACTCCATCTGGAGGAGCTCATAATACCTCTTTTGAATATCAGAAACTTGAGAACAGTCTCATTTAAAAAATTGCATCATACAAGAAATAATATCCCCAAAACAGAGTTCTTCAAAGGGAGAGTCTGGGATAACAGAGTCTTCCCCATCACAGCCATAATCCAAGGGAGAAGGGATCTAAGAGGAATATGGCAAAGACTCTTCCCCAGAATCCAGTTCCTCTTCAGAAGAGTCTTGCTATCTGGGCCTCTTGAGTGGGTAGAGAACAAAGGCAGACCAGGTACAGAAATCCCTTGGGGAGATTTCAAGGCTGTCAATGCATTAAATAACCCCTGGGTAAAATCCTGCCATTCAAGCTGAGAATCTTTAGGAGCAGGCGAAACACGCTTACGTTTTTGCCTTTTCTTTTGAGGGTCATCTACCCTAAAAACCCCATGAGGATCAGACCCTTGCCTACACTCAATTAACATAGTAGGAATCTCTTCCTGAACCAGTATCTGTGGAATCCCCCTCATTCCCTCTGAAATAATCAGTGGAGGTTCCTCTTCAACATCTGAAACAGACACCTGCAGAGCCTCCGAGGACATGCATGAAGTTGGATCCATGCCGGCCTCCAATATAGTCGTGGCAGAGGAAAACAAAACAACCACCAGGCAATCCTCCAGACTTTCACCATCCTCGAGACAGACACCAGGAGGAGGCAGGACAGCAATCGAATCAGACCCAACTCTTCTGGCCTTCTTGGCAGGCAGCTGACTTTCAGGACAGGAAGATTCCGCCATAGCACCCTGCGCCAACAATTTAAAATGTTGGTTCTCCAGGTAAATGGAGAAAGAGGAGAGAAGACTATGCAGGGTCTTGGGGACAAACGCTTGGCACAGAAAACACTGCTTATGGTCTTGAGAAGCACCCAAACAGAAGAGACACTGCTCATGACAATCCTTATGTAGAATCTGCTTCCCACACTGACATTTCCCTTTTCTGGATGACATGTAAACTCTCAAAACTAAAAAAGTAAGAAAAGATAAGAAGAAAACCAAATGGGGCATATTACTCAGCAACCACCACAGAAGGAGGACCTTTCAGATAGATGATCAAAGATGGCGTTAGGACTGGTGGCAAAGAAGTTCTAAGGTATGTGCATTTCCTTTATACTCTACACCTTCAGCAGGAAGCATACTTGTGACATACAACATCTATAAAATCCTAAGGCTTTGGTATAATGGCCAGAAGTTGAGCTACCCTTAGAAGGGAACTCCTTTTAGTAAAGAATACTGCAACAGTGACACGGAAGGACATCATCTTTTCAAAATGGTAAGAATGAAGCAATTGTATGGTAAAGAAATCCATTTTATGAGAAGTTGTTGGCATAACTCATGGTTAGTGTAGTGTGCAATGCTGGTCTTCAAATCCAAGTAGGGATCCAAACAAAGCTGAAACAAATATTTTTTTATTCGCAAAATCGGATAAAGTGCTTTTGTCCTAACAAGTCCAGGACTTCATCAGAATAAGTTAAAACAAGCCTAAAAGATAGTTAAATACCATTTTCAAACCAGACATCACTTGCTTATTTTGTCTAATACCAAATAGTTTAATTAAACCTCACTAACTCCTCTTCTTAAAGAACTATAACTAAAAGACTGTTTGCATACATGACAGTGGTTCAAACTGTTCAAGATTTTAAATGTTTTGTTGGCATCTCACCTAACTGAAAAAAGATTCAAGAGGAAAATAATATGTACAGACAATCACATCAAGTCAAAAGAAACCACAAGGTGTTAAGCATTCTGTCAACTCAGAAAAACATTTTATACCCATTTTATATCCTAGGTGTACATAATTTGAATACAGGCTTAATACTAATATGGTCACTCAAACCTGGGGGAGGGGGTAAAGGCTTTTAGTCAAAATAGCCATAGGAGCTCTTTATATTCCAACTACCTTTCCCAGTCTCCTCCCCGGGATCAATGTTGACTAGTTCTAAAAATTTAAATTTAGTGTGTCATATCCAGTAAAAAGAAGTTACATACTCACCGTAACTTTCCATCTGTGTTGTCCACTTTCATTCTTCCTCAAGCTGTTGGTTTGGTTCCAATCCTTGGAACCAACTCAGCCGCTACAATAGCTTGTGGCAACCAAAAACCTCTTGAGCTCATCCCTTACCCACAATGCACCTATCTCAATTACCTCAGATCAAGTTTGCTGACAGAACAGACAAAAAAGGTAAGACACCCTTGATCACTATAAGTAAAAAACTAAGAGCTCTCATAAAATCATCCAAAGCAAATTTTGAGAGAAAAATAGCTAAAGACTCAAAAGACAATCATAAGGCCTTCTTTAGCTATGTTAGAAACCTGGGAGGAAACTCCCAGATATGCTCAGAACTAGTTCAAAATGATGTGAAGATTACTGATCCTACGGACATTGCCAACATACTGGCTGACAGGTTCAGTGCAAACTTCTCCCCTCCCCAAAGGAGAGATATCTATACCAAATGATTGCAGCCCCCAAACATCTCCAACGCCCAAGTGAGAACTGCTCTCTCCAAAGCAAAAACACAGCATCCATGGGACCTGATGGTGTCCCCGGCTGTGTGCTCCACGAACTCAATGAGGAATTAAACCCACAGCTAGGACAGCTGTTTAATCAGAGCCTTACCTCTGGATACGTACCCAGGAGTGGCGCACTGCAACTGTGGTCCCACTTCACAAAGGCGGTGCCTCCACCGACCCTGGAAATTACCAGCCCATTAGCTTGACAAGCCTTATCTGCAAAGCCATGGAGAGGATCATAATGGACCTCATAAATAAAGACATAGGGAATTTGCAGACTTTGGATCCAACCCAGTTTGGCTTTGTCAAAGGCAGATCATGCCTTTTAAACTTGGTTGACTTTTTGAAACAGTCACCAAAGCCATTGATGAGGAAAGGCAGTCCATACAGCCTACCTCGATCTGGCGAAGGCCTTCGATACAATACCCCACTCGGGTATCATTGAAAAACTCATCAGCTTAAATATTAACCCATACATCACAAGATGGGTTGCAAACTAGCTGAGTGACAGAACCCACAGGGTCAGAGTTGCTGGCGCCATGTCAGACTCAAAGCCTGTCACAAGTGGTGTCCCACAGGGCTCAGTCCTAGGCCCACTCTTGTTTGGCATCTACTTCTCCAAGTACAAGCAAACACAGGAGGGATATGGCAGACAAAGTTTGCGGATGACTGCAACCTGGACGCCATAGTAGAAAACACATCTGACACAGATATCCTTCAGAAGGGTCTCACAGAAACGGATAACTGGTGCCAGAGCCATGGCCTAAAGTTAAATGCCAAAAAATGCATAGTCATACCCTTCGGGAAAAACAAGGTTACCCCTAGCTACCAAATAGGTGGCAATCCACTGAGCACAGAAGAAGTTATCAAGGACCTGGGGACCCAGGTTGATAGTCTGTCATTCGACACCCATGTAGCTAAAGTAGTTAGGAAGACCTTCTACATTGCCCACCTTATCATGAAGGGATTCTCATCTAGATCAAAGGAGGTCATTGTCTCCCTCTACTCATCACTCATCAGACCAATGATTGAGTACAATGCCCCATTCGGAATGTATCTGACCCGACACTTGCAGCAGCTGGAGAGGCCACAAAAGTTCCTCACCAAAAGGATAAAGGGTCTCAAAAATCTGTCCTATGCTGCCCGACTGAAAGAACTCCAGCTCTATTCAGTCGCTTACCGCTTGCTCAGAGGTGACCTTTGCCTAACATACAAGGCCATGTCAAACCCAGATTTGATGAATATGCTTCACCTCAAAAAATCTAGATCCATCAGAGCCACAAGGGCGGGAGACTTAAACCTCGACACGGCTATTAATAGGACGTGCTGGAGGGATAGATTCATCACCCAAAGACTCCCTATGCTGTGGAACAAAATCCCGGTATATGTGAGGCAGAGCACCTCGCTGGCCTTGTTCAAGAGAAATCTTGACCAATGGATGGGAGATCGCAGATATACCCCAGGGATTACCTCAGTGTCACTGCTCGACAGAGGCACAGCAAAATAATGGGTATAGTTCCCCATACTAAAGGGGTGGCGTAAGCCACAAAACTATGGGCTAGGCTTGTAAATGCCCTTGGGCAGATAGCCTAGTATGAACCTATGAACCTATGGTGACTATCAGGAACTGCAAAAAACTGTACCAAAAAGGTAATCTATCAATCCTCTGCTCTTCCAGAAACTGCAAGAAAGAGTACATAACTTCTGTATCTAATGTCAATTGTCATTCTAACCTCACCCTGCGGGAAAGAGTCCCCAGCTACCTTATATCCTGGGTGAACTCAAGGAAGGATGTTTCTAAGCACCAGTGAGCCAAATGATGTTCTACCCCTAGAGATCAAATCTAATTTGTAATGAGTAACAAACGTATGAGAAGTAGCCCAAGTTGCTGCTGCACAGATATCCATGGAAGCTCTAGACTGGAATACAGCTGAGGTTGCTACAGCCCTGGTTGAATGGGCTCACAAGGATTTTGTCAAGGGAATGCATGACTTGGAATAAACAACTGAGATACAATCAGTGAGCCACCTGGCTAATATCACTTTGTTCACAGGTTTTCCCAATCTGGTATAAGAGAAGGAAAGAAATAATTGATCTGACTTACTGAAATCTTTTGTTCTGCGAAGACAGATTCTCAATTGCCTGTGAACATCTACCAAATGTAAACAATGTTCACTTTTGTTAGGGAAGTTGGGAAAAAATACAGGGAGATTAATACATTGGCTGATATTGGTCTCTGAAACCACCTTAGAAAGAAATGAACAGCTGATTCTGAGTGAAACTCTACCTTTGTGATAAAACAGGTACAGCGGTTTAGAGGATAAGGCTTGAATCTCAGAGATCCTTCTAGCACAAGTTACTTCCACTAAGAAAATAGTTTTGTAAGACAGGAACCTGAGATTGCAATCATTAGTTGGCTCAATGGGGAATTGGGTGATTGCTTGCAACACCAAATTTAGGTCCCAAGGAGGAGTAGAATCTTTGCAGGGTGGTTTTAAGAGAACAGAACCCCTCCAAAAGCTTTACAAGGTATGTGAGAAGCAACTGGTGAGTCTTGATAACCAGAATGAAGCTGGATATCGCTGCTAACTGAACTCTAATCGCGGAAGCCAAAGCTCCTTCATTGGAGCGTAAAGCTAAAAAGTGAAGAATATCAAGAATTAGAGCCAAAAAAGGTTCAACATTATTCTGGAGTGTTCAATGCACAAACCTCTTCCATTTACTGGTATAAAGCTTTTGTGTAGATGGATAACAAGATGCATCTGACAGGGGAAGAAAACATGGGTGGTCTGGCTACTAATGGAATTGGAGAAACCAAACTGTCAGCTTGAGATATGGAATGTCCGGAAGAACCATGACTATTTGATGGGGCAGGAGATCTGGACTTGGATCCAGTAGCCAAGGCTGTCGAATTAGGTGAGGTCAAAGGAAGGGGAACCAAATCTGTTGAAGCCAGTAAGGCACAATGAGGATAACTGTGCTCTTCAACCGGATTGCTTTCAAAGGAACTTGGGAATTAATGGAATTGGAGGAAAAGCGTAAAGAGACTGGAGGGCCAAATGTTTAGAACAGCATCCCTTGGTAATTCCCCCTGTGGGGGGATCAGGGCAAAGTAGCTGCTGCACTTGTTGTTTAGAGGAGAGGTAAACAGGTCGCAGCATGGCTGACCCCATCTTCAGAATATCTTTTTCGAGACTATCTGATTGAGGAACCATTCGTGAGGTAAAAGTATGTACCTGCTCAATTTGTCTGCTATCACAATGGACTTCCCTGGAATGTGCGTTGCTATGAGAAAGCAGTTGGATGAGACTGTCCAATACCACACTCTGACAGCTTCTCAATGCAATGGTTAGGATCTCGTTCTTCCTTGTTTGTTGATGTACTAAACTACTGACATGCTGTCCATCTGAACTGCAATTGTCCCTGAGAGGACAGCATCTTGGAAGGCCTGCAATGCTAAAAGCACTGCTCTCATCTCTAGGACACTGATGTGTAGATTGGCCTCTACTGGGAACAAGTGCCTTGGACCATCCTTCACAGACAATGACCCCTCCCCACCCTAACTATGAACCATCAGTGGTCACTGTGGCCTTGGGCTGAGGGGGAATGAATGGACTGCCCTGTAAAATTTGATCCAACTGAATCCACCAACAAGACCTCTTTTGCAGATGCTGGTGATTGTAATGGGTGTTGACAGTGGCTGGTAAAGGATGGACCATTGTGTCACAAGCAGCGATTATAAAATTCTCATGTGAAATCTGGCCAAAGGAACAAGCGTCATAGATGCTGCCATGGACCTCAGCACCTGAAGAACTAATCATCCTGACACTTTGTTGCTGTTGATTACCTTAATGACTTGAAAAAGGATGGTCTCCAGTCTTAGTGGGGGAAGGAAAGCTATTATGGTCTTTGTGTTTCAGGAAGCCATACCTCTCAACCTGGAAACATCAAAAATCTGGACAAAGGCCCATAAAAAATAGGTACAAATCTGTATGCTGATTAACATAAAATTTGGATACATAATTCTGCAGCCCCACCCACTCCAATGGAATTGTGGGATACTAACTTTCAAAAGCAAACTGAAGAACGGACAACTAAAATATGGACCCAGAGTCCCCCTGCAGGCATTTCAATGTCCCATTACTTGGCTATTTTACCCCTTTACCATAAACACTGTAATGTGCATACTGCTTTACTTCTACAATGATTATTTGGATTTTATTTTACATTTTATAGCACAAACACTAATAGAAATCTGCTAAACAAATCAATACAGTCTCACAATGAAAAAAAGACTTGGCATTAAAACTTCTCTACCCTTGAAACTCACATTCATTGAAACAGCATTAAAACCCACATCTGAAGAAAATGCATCTGGCCAGTGGTGGATAAAGAATACCTTTGGCCCGTTTTCAAATCATAGGCCCCTTGCACACAAAACATATATGTGTTCTTTTATTACACCTTCCTTACTGTATTAAATTATATTCCTTGTATAATACAGCACACTTGTTAGAGCAAGTTTTAAATTTATTGTTTTTGAACATTTTTCCAGTAAGCAAAGAAACAAAATACATGAACCAATAATGACAAAACTGCTAAGTTCATAACATTTCCACCATAAAAGTCTAGTCAAACTTCTACAACCACCAGTATCATAAATGTGCACAATCTCTGCAGAAGTAAAAGTTATCTGGAATTTTCTAAATAATTCCACATTAAAGAGATCTGTAACTAATGAAGCGGTTGCTGCTAGCAAACAACTTTACATTTCTTTGTTTCATCTACAAGTAAAGTCACTGTTGCCCTTGAAGAATAAATTGCCTACGTTACATTAAAAAATGATAAGCTAGTAATATTTCAATAGGGAATGGATGGCAAACTGATAACAGGTTCACAGTTACTAGGTATTTCTGCCAAAGGAAGACATTCTCAGGACTGCAGCATCCACCCCCTTTAAAAGTACAACACAGTATATTATTCATCAATCCATCTACATACTGTGGGAGTAGAACCCACAGCCTTCTGAGCAAAAGCAAGTATACTACCTGTTGTGCTACTAACAATGCAAGTAGACTTTGCACAAGTAGCACTAAACTTCTCTTTCCCTGAAGAACTGTACAGCACAAGAAATCGTGAAAGCCAAAATTTATTGGGGGTGGGACAAAGACCCAAAACCAGGGACACATTTTAAACATTGCTTGTATAATCATAGAAAGTTGCTAGAATAACATTTTGTGTTACCATTTGCTTCCTGAAACACAGGAAGACAAATTTAAATGGCTATCATTATTTAGTGAATTCAGCTCTCACTGATTTGCCAGAAAACCATAAATTTTATTTTATTTTTATTTTACATTTGTTTACTGAGAAAGTCCAACTTGGAACAAAGCCAATTTTCAGCAGAGGCCTGGGGAGAGATGTTCCAGAGTTCACATGTCTTTGTATCATGGAAAAAGACCAGAGCACCCAGAGGAAATGCACACAGATAGGACATGCAGACTTCACATAGAAGGCACTTCAGCAGAGAATCGAACCAGAGAACCTCTTTGTGTGAGGTGACAACACTACCAATATGCCATCCAAATTTTAAGAGGAACAGACCAAAAGTATGAGCCAACCATTCCAGACATTCTGTGAAAATTTGTACAGTTGAGAGCTATAATTCCTTCAATCAGAAGTGGTTGTATGGGTAGAGAACTCAGACTCTTGCTCCTTGTACCCAAGGGTTTGATTGTGAGTAACCCTAACCACCAGGCATACCTAACTGGGGCATTTACACACTTGTGCGCACACACATGACTGAATGCTCTGGACAATCTAAAACTGCAGCAACGGTTGATTGAATTATGAGGGAAATGAATGCACACACCCCTAAATCTAAATGCAACACAGTATCAAATACAAATTATACGGGAATATACACAAATGCAGCACTAAACTAAATACATACCTCTTAACTGTACAGATTTTTGCCTAATTATTATTTTTGGTCCATTTTTCATAAAATTATGGTTTTCTGTCAAATTAGTGGAAAAGTGTTAGACTGAACTTCGAAAATAATGACAGACATTTGGGTTTCAGACTTCATACCCCTCAGAAAATTCATGCAAATGCAACGCCTGTTATTCTATCTACTTTCTAAGCTAATAAGAGCAATATTTAAAAACTGCCCCCATTTTTGGGCCTTTGTCCCACTTATAATGGCTTTGTCCAGATATCTTGCTCTAAGAGGTCACTGATAGGTATGGCAGCAGTGATATACTGAATGCTGTGGACACACACACCTCTTGGCCAGCAGTGGAATACACAGCATCTCTTGGCCAGCAGTGTACTTGCAAATAAAAATGCACAGGGACACAGGGACAAATGAACTTAACTTACACATTAATCTACATGCGTCAGCAATAGAGTGAAAGAACGAACTTAAAACTGCAGTACAGAGAGACTGAAGCAAACTTAAAACTGCAGTAACGGTTGAATTATAAGGGAATACAAATGCACAAGAATGGCGAAAACCACAGTATCGGTTGAATTATAAGTGAAATGAGCTATACACACACCTAAATCTAAATGCAGCAAAAAACAGTACCTACTTACACAATAAACTAAATGCATAAATACAGTAGTGATAGTCTAAATGCTGTGGACTTATAACTGAAGCAGTGGTTGAATTATATGGGAAATGCACACAGCCTGGCAAAATATATTGGGGGCAAGCATGTCCAACACACAGCATTTAGCCACAAACTCTCTGAGAAAAACAGAATTGAGTGACAACCACGTTTATAACCCGTTTGAATAAGATGCTCCTGCCCACAAAGTACAGAAGGTGCTCAGTGAGAGAGGAAGTTAGTGACAGCTTCTCTGCTTTCAAACAGTTATGTTGTGCTGTACAGACTATGCCTAAACTGGCTTGCTTCTAACTGCATGCTTCCTTAAGTGCACAATGTTTGCTTGTGAATATGAATGGAGACACAAATATAACACAAAAATGGGTCACCGGACATCCAGTTGTGCCCAACAGTATGCGATCTGGCCCGCACTTTGCACAGTTTAACTAACTATGGCAGTAGCACAACTACAGACTTTTATGAATTCTGCCATCAAACAAGATCTTAGAAGTTTCTTGAACAGTAAATCCCTTGGGCGAGTCTCAGCTTGCACATTCGCATTCCGGATAAACTAAGTAACAGCTACAATAATATTAATCACTGAAACAGTTACACAATTGCACACACAGTTATACAGTTCTTGGCTGCCAGCAGATACATAAAATAGTGCAATATGGGCTGGGACACAACAAATGACAGCCGTTCACTGGTCTCACCTGGAAGACTCTGTAAAATTTAAATTATGCCACCCGTCATCGCTGTTATAGTCCCTATTCTCTCCGGGTCCAACAGGCAGTAGCTGATGTCATCATGCATGTCCCTATAGGCCAGTGCTGCATGGTAACATCAGCCAAAGATTTAAAGTGGTAATAACTGGTAATACACACAAAGAAAAAGCCGGGAAATTCGGAAATTAAAGGGTGCCACTCGGGAATCATGGCACCCCATTATTTGGACCTCAAAACTGGTAGAAAGTGAGAGATGCAGTATGGTTGAGATGTATGAAGGAAGCCCCTATGAAATCTAACGTTCCCCAGTTAAGAACACGTTTGGAGAAATTTTTCTCTCGGCTCTAACATTCGATGCCTGGTCATAGTGGTGATAAGTCAGTCATCCAAATAAGGAAACACCTGGAATCCTTGCAGTCTCAATTGAGCTACCACTACCATCATGCACTTGGTAAACACCCTGGGGGCTGTGGTGAGGGCAAAGGGCAGTACTCTGAACTGATAATGAACAGCTCCCAGCCGGAAGCGTATGAACCTTCCGAATCACCTGTGCATCTTTATGTAATAGTACGCATTCTGCAGGTTTATCAAGCACATTCAGTCACCCAGTCCCAGAATGGAATGAACCATGACCATCTGGAATTTGTTTCATTGAACTGACTTGTTTAAAATTCTGAGATCCAAAACTGGTCTCCACTCTCCTGTCGTTTTTGGCACTAAAACAAACTCTGAGTAAATTCCAGATCCTCTCTGGTCTGGTGGGACCTCTTGGATACATTTTTTCTAGCACCTTTTGTATTTGCAGTGCAGCCTGTTCCCTTTGACTTGGTAGAATATCTGGAATTTTTTTGCAAATAGATGTAGGAAGGGAAAATGGTAAAAGATGGTCTCTGGATAGTATCCTCTGCACCTATGTACCTTGTGTTATCTGTAGCTAAGCTCACTATTGCAGGGACCAATGACATCCGACTGCCTCCAGAGGAAGATAATTGTGCCCCCTTTTCAAGAGCATTGATAGGGTTTAAAAAAGAAGGAATCGCTGTACCCTTGGTTTTGCAGATTACCTGTCATGGGGGTGGTGTCTTCCATTAAGAGGTCGCCCTCTGCCCCTGGGTGAGCTACCACCACGTGTCCTGAGAATACCCTTGGGATTTCCTGAACCACATTTTTCCACTACTCCATTGATTCCTACAAAAGGGTTTTTGCAGAGTGAAAAATATATGCCTACAGCAGAAAGGGTTTTCCCATCCTTTTCACACCGTGCCAATGTGTCTCTAACATTAGGGCCAAACAAGGATGTGCAGTCAAAGGGGGCATGGATGAATGAAGACTTGAAAGGCTCTGTAAAAATCACACAAGCACATCCAAGTGTGTCTCCTTATGGCAATGCTGGAACCTGTTGCTCTAGTCGTTCTTTTGGCTATATGTGAAAAGAGCCTCAGGGAAGAGGTAGAAATGGAGGCTAGGGTGACCAACTGAGAGGTAACAGACTCCCGAACCTCTTCAGAAATGGCTTCTGAGAGGGTATCTGATAGTTCTTTAATCAAATCCATCTGCAGTCTGGTAAAGTGTGCCAGGTAGGTTCAAGGACCATAAGGCAAAGGTCGATGATATATAAACTCGCTTCCCAAAATCTATCCATCGTCCGAAACTCCTTGTTGGGAGGATGGATAGAGGAACTTTCCTCTGCTAATTCCTTTTGTGTGCCTGCTGCCACAACCACGGCATCCACAGGCAAGCCTTTCATACAAAATGGCATACCTTCAGGGGCAGTAATTTTATCCACTCTCCACGGAATTGGCTCAATAGCTTCAGGGACCTTCCATGCCCGCAGAGAGACCAACTCAATGAGCTCATCAGCAGGTGGAGTTGCCCAGGAAGTAGATCGGCTAGTAAACGCCTGTAGTAGATGGATTCCTCAGATGAAGGATTAATGGGCTTGCAGTCACCTCTCTGTTTAAGGATTTCTAGGATGTCTCCATAGGAGACTTCATTAGGAGGTGACTTTGGGGATCCTTCACCTTCCTCGAAATCTGTGACAGATTCCTCCAAGGAATCCAGGTGCTGCTTCTTGCACTTTTTCTTCCTAGGGACCTTCTCAGTGGGGTGGTCTGGGGAGGTATCAGAAGAGGAGGGGTCAGCCTGCTGGGAAGTTTATCTGGAAAGGAGCCTATGGAAGGAGAATATTTAGTGCTCAGAATTGGAAGAAATTCCTGTGTCGGTACCGAAGAAAGACTTGTATCACTTCAGAGCTGAAGACATGGCTGGATCCAAAGTCTTGGGTGCAGTATTTGGCAGTTCTGATGACCATCCTGGAACCAAATGTTTAGGCAATTCTGCTATCGGTTCAGAGGGAGCAGACAATTTTGACTTTTTTGTGCTCAGAACTGATGGGGAAGTCACAGCTGAAGAGCTTCTCTTCCTTGCCTTTTCTGAAATTTAGAGGAGGAAGAGGAAGCAAGACTAGAAATGCCCGATTTACTTAAATATTTTCCTTTAAATGAGGAAGAAGTTCCAGATACAGTCGTTCCAAAGAGGGAAGCAGTCCTTTTAATATCAATTTAGTTTTTCTCTCCACAAGTGCCCAATGACTGAAGGAGTGACAAAATGAAAAGTTCTCAAAAAGATGGAGGGGGCCAAAACAGTACACACAAAGAGAACGTGTGTCAGAATAAGGAATTTTGTGACCTCACTTCTCACAGCGTTTGAAGCAAGCCAAGCCTTTTTCTTTTTCTGGAATTTTCAAGGAAGAAAGCGCGCGCGCACGCCCACACACACACACACACACACACACACACACACACACACACACACACATACACACTCAACAGACTAAGAAACAGGAAGAGGGAGATCATTTTTTTTTTAAAGGAAAAGACAGTTGGAAAAACAGAACAACATTAACTATGATATTTAAAAACTACACCATGTGTAGAGGAAAAGTAAAAGGAAAAAAGGATACTAACAATAATATCCAACAATACTTTCATACTTGGAAAGGAAACAGGTAAGGGATTGCTTTTCAAGAAGAAAGGTAAAGAAATTTAGAATTATAGTATAAAATGAAGTGGAAAAAACACTTATCTGCAAGTTTAACTCGCAAAGTGGCAAATGTGATTTGAGGTAATTGAGATAGGTGCACTGTAGGTAAGGGATGAGCTTGAGAGATTTCTGATTCCCACGAGCTATTGTAGCAGCAGAGGATCAGAACCGAACTCACAGGATGAGGACAGAATGAAAACTGACATCAACTAGTATACTTAAAAATGGCATTGTTTATATTTTTGCCCTTGACGCTGTAATAATGCTCATAAATTTGTTTTCTTGGTGTTCTTTCAGGTTTTCCCACATAGGATTTATTACATTTTGTACCAGACCCTAAAGAATGTATTAAAAGGGAGGTTGTCCCACAAAGTTTACTTATTTATAAATTTCTTAACGGATTTGATTTTAATGACTAAACCTACAGAGAATTAGCTTCACTTTTTTACTTCCACTAATTTGAATTATTGGAACTCATTAAGCACAATGTCAAAATTGTTTGTTGAAAGAAACTGACTGAATGAAAAATTTTCGACTTGTTGCTACTGCTCTCCCTACCTCAGTCACCTTATACCTTCTCTCTGAACTTCTGGACCTTTCCAAACTTTGATTTTTATATATGTATATATATATATATATATATATATACATGTATATATATATATATATATATATATATATATATATATATATATATATATATATATATATATATACACACACACACACACACACACAAACTGGTATCTTAAAGCTTCACGACTGCTTTCTGCAAACTCTGTTCATTGTCAATTAACAGCATTATTGTTCACAAGTAAGTGTATTCAACACTTATTCTCTGTAATTTTTAAAATTTTTGTACAAACTGTTTATTTTAGTAAAATTACTGTGGAAATTTTCTCCTGGGCCTCTGCTGAAAAAGGGTTGTACCTCAGTAGGACATTCCCGGTTAACAAACATCAAATAAATAAATATTTACTGTTTGATTAACTTTAGAGACATGTACGAGAACACATTCTTTAAGGTAGACAGGAAGTGTGAAGATGTTATTAAATGGAAAAAAGAAAAGTTAGAGATTTAAAACAATACGGAGACATGACTGCCTACCCTTTAAAACACAAGGCCAACAACGTATGGGATTCCACAGTGGGGAACCCCTACCCTCAACATACAGTAAGGGATGTTAAGTACTAAGACAACCCAAGGCCACCCATATGGGAGAGGGTTGGTGGACCAGGAAAGAAAAGAAACCCCCCCACACACACACAAACACACATTTCTGGCAGCAGTACAGACAACCAGACAGAAGATATGGATTTTTTTCAGCAGAAGGGGAACAGAAAAAAGGGGAAAGCAAAAAGGAAAGGGAAAAAAATGATTCTTAAAACAAACCACAGTGGGGTTGTTCACAGCTTAAAAGTCTACACCATTTACAACTATAGCAGCCTCAACATTGCTGTGGAACACTTTTCTATCTTTGAAAAGGGTTTAAAATTGATTCCCTCCGGAAAGTTCGACATATCAGACACCCTAGTGAAATTTAAGCTTTTCACCAGGAAGCTTAATTTAGCCTTTATACTGGAAGATGAAAACTAAGCCCGAAAAACAGAAACAGACCAAGAATTGGTAAAGAGACGTTTCTATAATCCGCCCCCCCTCTCCACCCTGACCTACTACTTCGAACAAACATGTATGCAGGACCTATACTTGATAAGTAGTGACAAGAAATTGTATAAAGCAGACAAGATTGAAAAGGGAAGGAAAGCACTTAATTAGAAACCCCAATATCAGGCTTATGAAACCTGATAATGGAGGGCAAAATGTTCTTTCTGATTCTATTGTTGGGAGGGTGGCCTAATGGTTAAGGTGTTTGCCTTACAAACACAAGGTACAGGGTTTGAATCTCACAGGGGATAACTGGCTAGGCTTAAAATGGCTCGCAAGAGCAGTTAGCCTAGTACTAGCCTATGAACCTATGAACCTATATATTAACTACTCATATGCAATGTCGCAAATCTTACAGGATGTTAACACATACCTTCCCGTTTCTAGGAATGATATTAACTTAGCATACCGCAGAAATGACTTACTGTTGGAAGATCTATTAATTGAGGAGCGAGGGTCTGTAGGGGTTTACCATTTTCTTAAAGTTGAAAAACCTCTTGTCCCTACCTTTTTCGGGATCCCAACAATATATAAGAGTATTGAAAATCCACCCTTTTTCACAAAAAAGGAGTTTAGTCAAGGTCCAGTGTATAAGGGTGGCCAGGATGACCTCTAACAAAGATGATCTGGTACCAGAGTTAGAAAAGGTCGCACACACGTTTTTTAACAGAGGATAGCCATTATGGTTATTACAGGACACCCTAGGGAATGTCCTCAGTGAATGGGATAGGAAGTATATACCCTTGCTAGGTATAAGGACTGATTCTGAGAGCTTATTAAACAAAAAAAAAAAAAATCGGTAACAAGGACTTTGAAAGAGCCATGGTGGTTAAATTTAATTATGGATCTGACAGAGTTAAGGAGATTATTAGCAGAAATTGGAATATGTTTAAACATTCCCCTGAGTTTGGGAGGATTATAAGACCCAGTCCAAAATTTATTTTTAAAACGGGTAGAAACTTGAAAAGCCATTGTGAGAGGTGTTCATACCCCAACCCCAGAGTTGGACATGGAATCAAAAAATGTGGGGTGTGTAACGAGTATACACATATAAGCTGAGCACCTAACCCTTGACAATGCCTTAAAAACTAAGGTGCACTTCAAAAGAGGAAATTGAGGGAGCAAGGGACTTGTTTACTTAGCTGCATGCACAAAACGTAACAAATTCTATGTAAGAAAACCTGAAAGAACACTAAGAAAATTAATTTCAGAGCATTATTACAGCATCAAGAACAAAAATGTAAACAATGCCCTTTTTAAACATAGCTTACTAGATATGGCACGCACTGAATTTAAATTTTGAATTATAGAACTAGTCAACATTGATCCCAGGAGAGGGAACTGGGTAAGCCAGTTGAAATATAACAAACTCCTATGGCAATTTCGACTCAATACATTTACCCCCCCCCCATCTGAATGACCATATTAGTATTAAGCTTGTACTGAAATTACGTACAGCTAAGTTATAAAATGGGTATAAAATGTTTTTCTGAGATAACAACAGAATGCTTGACATCTCGTGGTTTCTTTTGACTTGATGCGATTTTGTTTGTACCGGTTTCCTTCTTGAATCTTTTTTCAGTTAGGTGGGATGGACAAAAACTGTTAAGATCTTGAACAGTTTAAACTACTGTCATGTACGTAAACCGTCTTTTAGTAGTAGTTCTTTAAGAGGCGGCATTAGTACGCGGGGTTTAATTAAACTATTTGATAATAGCCAATAAGCAAGTGATGTCTGGTTTGAAAATGGTATTTAGCCATCTTTTAGGCTTGTTTTAACTTATTCTAATGAAGTCCTTGACTTGTAAGGATGAAAGCGTTAATCTGATTTTGTAAATAAAAACTTGTTTCATCTCTGAATTGCTACTTGGATTTAGAGACTTGCACTGCACACTATACTCGTTACCACTTCTTCAGTTTATTTGTAGCGTGTCTGGTGATTGACGGACCCACTTTCTTTAGTTTATTTATAACTCACAGTTATAACTACTTCCATACAACTTCTAGCTGCTCATTATAAACAACCATTACCATATTTATCATAAACAAAATTCAATGCTACTATGGCAAAATCAGAGACAAGCACAGAAAAACTCATCAAGGAGGAAATATGAAAAGTCAAATGCAAACAGTACTGCAAAACAGATAAATTTCATGATGTAGTAAAACAGATGGACTGAAACATAGAATACACAGCAGTGATCGACAGTGATGATGAAAGCACTGTGTGCATTTTGGGGTGGGGGGCTACAAAATAAGGTGTTTAGTTACTTATAACTTGTGAAAACTTTTTGTCTTAAGTGCAACGCTGCTAGAAAACAATTTAATGAGCAACTTGCAAGGCAGTCATGTTGTGAATTCAGACTAAGAAATGCAATTACAGTACGTGGCTTAATGTGAGGGAAAACAAGTGTAATAAACTGAAAAAACAAGACACGTTTTTAAATGTAAAGTTACACGTCTGTAAGCACAGTAGAATGGTACTAGTGAAATATGAATCCAGTGCTTACATCATACATTTGTGCACATTAATACTACACACACACACACACACACACACACATATATATATATATATATATATATATATATATCTATATCTATCTATATGGGTCTACTGAAAAAGACTGAAAATCCACTTGTTCGAAAACGAACAGTGTATTCCCGGTTACGCGAAAGTGCACTTAAGCGAAAGTGTACTTCTGCTAAGAACGGTTTAACGAACCATTAAGGAACACAGGTGCCGAAGCACACTACAGTGGGGAAAGGGCATTTGTGTGTTTCCCCACTGTAGTGCGATCTCGGAGTTGGTATATTTAAGTGCGGGGTTGTGGGGGGCATAGCCTTCCACATGGGGGGTGCAGGGGGGCTTGCCCCCCCAGCAAAAACAATGTTACTGTGTTCTTTATTGGTTTGTTGAACCGATGTTCGCGGAAGTGCACTTTCACGTAACTGCGGGTCTACTGTTTATATTCGAAGAAGTGAGTTTTCGAATATATACAGTAGACCCATATATTTACACACACACACACAAGTTTATGACAGCTGTTTGAAGTATCAACATTTTGAAAGCCTGTCACAGGTTCATAGTTATACAACAGGCTAATGACCATTGGGGCCTTCATAAGCCTAATTGTGCAATCGAACCCAAGTGTGTCCCTATGTATCATGCATGCTTAATAAGAGGGGATATGTAAGTATGTTTCTAGCGGTTATGTGGGGAGTATGTTAGTTTGGGCATGACTGTCTGCCTCTATGAGAGACATGGGGGCCAGACCCAGGGTGAATTTCCAATTTCCCATCTACTGGTCACGGTTATGCTTAAATAGGGTTAGGGATGGACATGCATCTAAAACAGAAACCCAAAGATCTGAATGCAATTTACATCAAATCACAAAGACTGAAAAAAAATGTATTTTGCAGGAGCAAACACCCAGCACCCACCACACCCCCTGCTAATTATATATACAAAGTCTGAGAATGCACTACTGTGGGGAAAGGGCATATTCCACGATTCTTACTGTACCATGATCTTGCACTGAAAAAAGGCTGGTCAGCTTTACTGGCTTTTTTCCATTCTTAATGTTGCTGTTTCAATGAGATGTTGACATCCCGTGTGTGTGTTTGTGTGTGTGTGTGTGTGTGTATATATATATATATATATATATATATATATATATATATATATATATATATATACACACACACACACACACACACAGCTATTAAGCACAATGAAATGTAGATGTAAGATTGACATTTGTATTTTATATATTCTTATATGAAAAAAACAAGGTATTCTACATTAAACTTACATAATACTGTCTAATCTCTGAAAGCAAAGAATTTTACAATAAGAAAAAAGTTTACTAAATCCTTCAATTTTTGAATAAATTAATATTTTCTTTTAATGTACTTGTGGTTTACAAATGTGACCTTTAAATATATAAATATCAAGTGTTTCTTCAGAAAACAGCAGTGAATATGTTAACTAAAATTACTTGGCTGGTATCTAGCTGCTCATGTCTACAATGAGAACATGTTTCAGGTGTGTGTGTGTGTGTGTGTATATATATATATATATATATATATATATATATATATATATATATATTTATTTATTTATATTTAACAGGTAAGTTCAAGCCAGGCATACATGCTGTGTAGCTGTTCCAAATACCCAAGTGAGACTAAATCACTTACAAAAACTCATACTCATGTATAGGACTCAGTTTACAAAATCAAATCTATGTCTACCACAATAAGACTGTTACCTTTGTTTTTTTACCTTGCTGTATACATATTTCTGCATGTGACATCAATGAATGCAAGGCACATGCTTAATGAATGTGCAAATTATAACAGTGTATGTAATTTATACAGCTACGTGCATGAAGTGTGATGCCATCTACACACACCGAATTAAACATTTTACGTACTGTAAGGTAAGGGTATTCAAGCGCAATCATCATCCAAGACTTATCTAAAAAGAATGCTTTATCTAAGTATATAAAACTAGAAGAAAACATTTAAGTTCCAAGTGGAAGAATTTAGTAAAACATTTGATTGCCACTGCTGAAGTGACATACTGATCCCATGTGCAAAAATGGGAAAAGAGGTTTTAGATGGATTTGTTCCAAGTGGCAGCAAATATAATGAATCTGAAATTAAGGAATACAACTTCACCATTGTGACTGGCTCCTTATGGGGACTAAATTACATTATTACAATTAAGCCCTTCATTAAAAAAAAAAAAAAAACTGGGATACAAAACATGACAACCTGGCAACATAAAATTATAATAGCAAGAAGGATGTAGTTAATTATGCTGTCTCACAAGTGATGCATATGCATCAAATATATAAATGATGAAAATCTGCACCACAAGAAAATGTATGCCATTCCTTGTAAAATAAAATAATGCCTCCCCCCTTTTATTTTATTTTTTTCCATCATCATCAGTTTGCTACTACTGTTGACACTGGATTTCAAACATAACTTCTGTTACATTCATTACATAAGCCCCAGGGTAACAGATACTTTGAAAGTTTTAAATCAAAGTTCCAGAAACAGCTAAAACTATTTACAAAGATTCATGAAACTTTATGACCCTCACAAGTCTCAGCAGGGGTAAATAGATTTTCCACAAATTTTCAACACACTCACTTTAGGGTGCCACTTTATGAACTGAAACGCTTATTCTGGTTTTCCTGATCAGTGATACATTTTATATCATGCTTAAGCAGTTAATATATAAAATCACCATTCATAGCAGAATGTGTACCATAAAAGAATATAATGGTTCACGCAATGGAGTCTTGTCACAGATGTCATGCTGAAAATATTTTTCCAAAATATTTAAAGTCAGTAAACTTACAAGACCTGACAAACTAAATACTGCCTCACAATTCAGCAACTGTCAATTATTCTCATCCAAGCATTCAGAATAATTATACTAAAAAGTAAGACCGTCTTTGGTCCAACAGTGAAAAAAACTTAAAATACAATAAAAAGATACTAAATATAACCATATGCGTGGTAAAAAGACCATCAATATAACCATATTTTTATAAGGTTTTATTTGCATTTCAAATCCACTGAAGATCTGAATGTTATCTGGCAATACAGTACAGACAGAAAAAGTTGCTAAAGAGTTTCATCCAGCAATCCTAGGTTTGATTCCCTCAGCCTCTTCTAATTTATATGCAACAAGGTATACCCTTTAACCAGAAAGAAACAATTGTGGATCTTACAAGGTTAACAAACAGAAGGAAAAAAAAGTGTTAATTCAAGACTACAATATCTGTAAAGTGCTTTTTTTCCTGAGTAGCAATAAACTTCAGCTAAAACGCCCACACAGGATAATACTACACAATCTTTTGCAAACATCTGGAATACATCTATAAAAGGTCTGCTTTTTCCTAAGTACAATAAAGGTAGTAAAATAATTATTTAATGTCATCTAATATTCAGGTAATTACGAAATACTTCAAACTAAGCAACTATTAACAAACCAGATTAAAAAGATCACTTTGTATTTCAGGTGATAAAAACTACAGTAATGGTCTCTGAAAGCTTGTGGATTATTATATTAACTTTCAGGGAACACGACATCGTTTTCCAATAAGAAAGTGAAGTTATAAAAGACAACTTGCCTTTCTATTGCCAGGAAACATATCTGCAACCAAAACTAAGAAGAGAGAATGATCATCTAGTGTGTGTGTGTGTGTGTGTGTGGGGCTGTGGGATTTGTGTCTAAAAGAACATGATATTTAAAGAATAAAAGTACTTGATTGTGTACTTCTGTTTACTATGCGGCTCATATTAAACTTTCGAATTCAAATAAAGACAAGACTCAGCGTTTGTAATGGAACCTCTGCTCAGAATTAGCGCAGTTTTGCTTATGATGTGGCTGGTATTGGAGTTACTTTTTTACTTCATTTATTACGTGGCTGGTATTCGGGTTACTTTTTTTACTTCATTTATTACGTGGCTGGTATTGGGGTTACTTTTTTACTTCGTTTATTACGTGTTCTTTGTAGAACTGTTTTTCTGTTTCACTTCTGCCATAATAACAATCACAGTATTGTTTTAGGTCATTAAATCAGAAGGGATAGTGGCTGCTGATGAAGAATATCTCTCCTCCTCATGTCCACCTTACGCAGAGCTACCACTTCAGGACAAGCTTTTGAACACTGCTAACAAGCTGAAATCACTCATGTCGCCCCCACATATGTGAGTGTGTCTAAGCATATTTATCTCAATAACTCCATTTGGGTGCATATGCATACACAATACACACACACATATATATATAGTTTATATATATATATATATATATATATATAGTTTTTATATATATATATATATATATATATACACACACACACACATATATATATATATATATATATATATATATATACACACACACACACACACACACACACACACATGCATACACGCATACAAACAATGGAGAAACAAAACTATTACGCTGACAAGGGATGGGATTGAGGCAGTTGGTACACATATAATTTTAAACCAACAAAAAAAAAATGGGTAAACAAAAGGACATACTGGAAAATAAAATAAAATCAATTAGGTTTATGTTATGAATAAGTAGCAAAATTTAGAATAAAATTGGTGCTTTCATTCATCCACCATCCGTGGACTTCTTCGGACATAATTTATTTAATAAACAAACTTTAAAAAACACGCCAACATTTGATCATTTCTGTCCAACCAGTACAGCCCCTCCAACTCATTGTTAAAGGGCTGTTGCATTACTTTACCAAAATTACTAAACAGCAGTACAAGTTCAAGCACCCTTTAGTGAAATCCTTCCAGAAGGCTGGATACAAGAACAGTCATATACATGGCAAATTATTTCATAAGTATGGGATAAGTTATACATTTATTACTTATATACTAACATTTTATCTTAGCATTTTATTATATATTTCCCCTTATGACTTTTGAGACATGTTCATTTGCATTTACATGTATATACATTTATTTACTTTTTATATATGGCGGTGCTGAATAACTTAGTCACTGGTATGTGCTGTATTGATATTCGGAGTTCTGTGCCTGGTTAAATGTGCCTTAATTGTTTTAAATGTGTTTTAAATAATTTTTGTAATGCTTTTCTATGTCCTAAAAGGGCTAATTTTAATTTATCTCTACACTTTTGAAATAATTTCCTACTTATATGACCATTCTTGTATCCATCCTTCTGGAAGGATTTGTCCTAAAGGGTGCTTCAACTTACACTAGCGTTAGTAATTTCTGTAAAGTAAAGCAACTGCACCTTTAACAATGGGTGGGAGGGGCTGTACTATTTGGACAAATTATCAAATGTTGGGGGGGGGGGTTATTTAACGTGCGTTTATTAATTAAATTATGTCTGAAGAAGTGGATGGATGAAAGCGCCGGTTTTATTCTGAATGTTATTAGTTATTTATCGAATACACCTAATTGATTTTATTTTGCAGTCGGTTCTTTTGTTTATCCATTATTTTGTTGGTTTCTGGTTTGTGTGCGTCTACGGTATTTGTTGGAGATGCATACAATTTTAATTTCTTTTTTTATGAGCACTTCACATGTATTAATACATTTTGAAATGCAAAGCAGAATGATGCGCTAAAGGAATAATAATGCGAAACACCGCAGGAAAGAAATGGATAACGACTGATACATTAATGCTGATAGAGAATAACAAGAAACTGTAATTACAAACAGCCACCTTTTTTTTTTTTTTTTTTTTAATGTACAGCTTAAACAATCAAAGTCAGGTAGGGAGTGGCAGATGACTGCCTGGGATAATGCAAGAATGCGAAAGTTGAAAGGAAAATATCAAAATAAAGGCAAAGTGCAGCTGAAAGACAAACTAGAAAAAGTTGCACAAGAGACATTATTTCAGTCGGACAGACTCAAGAACGTGCAACTTCACTTCTCCATAGAACCACATGCACATTCTATATTCCAAGAAGTGATTACAGAACGATTTCAATGACTATAGGCATAGCATAGAAAAAGCTTCTGAAAGGGTGTAAGGACAAATCATTGCCGTCTAGCTGGATTTCAGGCTTCAGTAACAACCTATTGGAAATCTGTTGCTGTAATGCATCTGTCTGTGTTGCAGAACTGCAGGTCCCAAGAACCTAATCATAAACCACTTTTATAAGTGAAACAGTGATACTAATTGAAGACGTTAAAATGGTATTGTTTGTAAGAAATGGATAGACAGAGACATCTAGTGGCTAATGTAAAAATGACTAGGCTGTTTATAGTTCTAAGCAGTCGAAAAAGGCTCCAAAATTGTTTAATGGCCCCAAACCGACATTCTCAAGCAAAATAGATCTGTTCATGACAGCACACTAGGATGGTTTATACAACTGTTATAAGAAAGTGTGAGATTAGATTTTAGGCATTTCTAAAGCATGGTTTCATTTCTCCCTCAATTCTAGCTAGCTTTTTTTTTTTTTTTTTTTTAAGAGAAGGAAGGAGCAAAATGTTGCAATTTATATGTAGAAATCAAATACAAGACCCCAAACAATAATTAATCAGAGACACATAAAAAACAAAGTAAAAAGGTTTACCAAAAAGCCAAAAAATGAAAATCTTCATCAATAAAAAAGCCATGGAACATTTCAACGTTGAACCCTGACTGGGATGAAATATTTTTATTTTACAAGACCTAGCATATACAAAACACATTGTGCACCAGATAGCTGAAAGCAGCTACTGCAACCTTCCACAATTAATGCTAACTAAACCAAATACTGAACAAAACAATAAGAAACCCTATAAGATATGATTTTTAACAGTATGTTGGCAATAATGGATATTATTAGAAACAGAGCTGTGGTATTTAAGCACTCATGTTACGTTATCATACTTGCAAATAAGAAAATCCAAGGGTTGTGAATAAAAGAAATTTCAGTAAAGTGCATTCATCCAAATGTAGAGTTCCAGCTACCTGCTCACTGAACATGTAAAGCATCATATGGATAAAATAAGGCAGTGGTTCTTTTGTAGTTTCAGAACACATCTCATCCAATTTTAATTTATTTAAAAGATTAGACTGGACCTCAAGATCATTTTACAGCTACAACCTATTAAAGCATACACAGTCTTATAATAGCCATAGTATCTGCCCAGCCAGCATGACGTGCAGAAAGTATACAATGAAATCTTGGGATGGCCACGCACATACACTATTCTAATGTAAGATATAACAATGAAAGAAACAATGTGCTCAACACCACTTTTAAATGCAGTACTAGACAGTCCAAAGGCCACATACATGTGAAATAACTCCATTTAGCTTCATAAAAGTGGTGCAGTGGTTACAGTTGCTTTCCCCAGTGTGTGCAGTATGCATTTCCTCAACTTCACAGGCAATTTCCAGCAGTCCTCCAGTTCCCTTCTCACAGCCCAAAGAAATGCAAAAAAGGCAGAATGTCAGGCATGCAAACTGTCTGTAGTGTGTGTTTAAAGTTCTGCCTTTAGACTGGGTTCTATGCCTAGAGTCTCCTTACTTACCACGACAGGCTCAAACGCCCTTCGTGACCTTCAACAAGATAGAATGAGTACCTGCGAATGAATTGGTGTTTTAAACAAAAGGAAAATAGGTAATTGACAAAAAGACATTCAAACACCTTTTTATTATTTTTGAACTTTACTACTCTCCATAAACAGGACATGAGATCACGTAGCTATTACACAAAACAGGTACATATACTGTTAGCCTCATTTAATTTAAGGTTTCAAGTCCCTTTCTAGTAAGTAGCACATTCTTAGCTGTAATACGCTTCAGATGAAGTCACCATAAGCTACAGTACAGCCCATTTAGTTATGAATTGTTCAGAATGGTTTAATCACCTCGATTTCGACTTGCATACTGTACTGATTCTGAGCAAGCCAATTCCCCGACTGAGCTGCATGTGATGTGTGTAAAAATGCATTAATACACCCAACAGTCTAATGTAGTTAGTAAATAAATAATGCATGCAATTCAGGATCACAGCATGAGTTACTTAATAGATAAAAACACATTACTAGAACAGTGTTATCATCATTATATGAATGAAAGTTCCTCAAATGTCAGGTGACTTAGGACTATACTTTAGAAAAATAAACAGCATGTGAATTTCTCAGTAACAGTAAAGTACTTCAGTGAGCACGTCTTCACCTTGTATCAACACGCTTCCACACATGAATCTGAAACGGATATACTTAAGGGCTTGTTGAACCTATTAAGGTGCAAATGCTTCCACTAAAATGCTTTAATATACAGTAGCTTTATAACATAGCGCACCGATTTAAAGGAAGCTAATGCAGCACTGGGTTTTTAAACTGGAGGTTTTGTGTGCGTATGACATACTTTATTACTGGGCAGCATGCGAGTCTGAAAGCTGGGCACACTTTCAGCAAACCTTTGATCAAGGTTCATCACATTCTATTAAACTTCTGTTCTAGTAAATTAAACTTTAAGATTCATATTATGTATCTGCAATATAAATGCTCCACATGCTTTTCACTAGCTCCCTTTAGGAAGGTTATCAGAACCAGTTGGAAGCAAAAGGCACTTCGCTGCACATCTGTCACAGGGATAAGTTAATGCACAGCTTATTTATTTTACAAACTTCTGCATAAAGACAACTGCCCAATCATGGTCAGAAAAATATAGCACAAAAAAAACAGTAGAAGGTTACTCACCTCATCCCTCGATTCTCACATTACTCTTGCCACAAAAGCCTCTTCATGCTTGAAAGCAGTGCCAAAGCCTTTGCATAGTTTGTTCCCTCTGTATGAACCTCACTGCCACTGTCCCTCCGACAGTACACTAATTCTCACTCAGTACCAAGTTATAAAAGGTAGCCATTTGAAACATCTGGACCTGTTACGAAGTCCCAAAACAGAGATACTGAATGGCTGAAAAAGTAGATTTACATACACCAAGTCTGAAATGGCCATGTCCAAAACATATTTCTTTATCTACAAGGTATGGTGTCTAGAGATATACAAGTTTGGGGGGGTGGCTCCCCCCCCTGCAAAAAGGTAGTTTAAAGGAGAACTGAAATGTTTGACATTCTCTCTTCTCCTGTATTTTCTGTCCTTTTTTCAGCACATTGACATTTCAATGGGGAACCAAGTTAACACAGTACAGGCTGAAAGACGCAGACTTCTATTCAGAAAATTTACCTATTGACTGGGTTTGTCTCGCACAGATTTGTTTGTATGCTGCTACACCACAAGTGTACGTTAGTTACCTGGATGCCAGCTACTAGGCTATGGGCTTACATTTATAGTGCATTTTATTTTGTACCCTATTTATAAAAAGCAGCATTTATGTCTTAAGCATGTACAGACTATATCCTCGGCACAACCGTTAAATCAGAGCAGCAGCTAAGATATGGCTGAAAATGGGCCAGCTGGTCCATACTATCTATCTGTAAAATAAAGTTTGTAGTTATTAAATCAGATGAAGAATGGATTACTTATTTAGTTCAACGATGATTTATTGCCAGGATCTATTCATGATTATTGTCATATTTCTGAGGCACTCTGAAGAAATGCACAAACATGACCAATCAGGGCCTCTGGAATTACTACTCAACTATAGCCTCCAAACAGGCTTCGTGCCTCATGAAACGAGAACAGCAACAGCCATCCCTCTACACAAAAGTGGGCCATCTACAGATCCTTGAAACTACAGGCCCATAAGTCTCACTAGTCTTATATGTAAAGCCATGGAAAGAATCATGGAAATGATCAACAGAGATATAATAAACCTCCAGACAATGGACCCAACCCCGTTTGGTTTTGTCAAGGGCAGATCATGCCTACTCAAACTGGTGGACTTCTTTGAGAAGGTAACCAAAGCAATGGATGAGGGAAAAATGGTTCACAGTGCCTACTTTGACCTGGCCAAGGCATCTGACACAACAACCCACTCAGACATTGTTGACAAACTCAAGAGGTTAGGTACAAATTCGTATGCCACCCAGTGGATAGCCAACTGGCTCACAGACAGGATCCAGGAAGTTAGAACTGGGGAGTCCACCTCTGCAAAGAGGCCAGTCACAAGTGGTGTCCCTCAGGCATCAGTCCTTGGACCGCTCCTTTTTGGCATTTACTTCAATGAAGTCAAGGCCAATGTCAGTGGTCTCTGGCTGAATAAATCTGCAGACGATTGCAAATTAGGAGCTGTCAGTGAATCCCATATTGACACAAATGTTCTCCAGAAGGGGTTGACACAGACAAACAACTGGTGTCAAAGCTATGGACTAAAGCTAAATGCCAAGAAATGCATAACAGTATCTGTCACTCTCCTATTTTGAACACAATGGAAGAGTCTTCGTGGGTTTTGTTTAAGCAGCTTTATTTTATACAAACACTTCATGACAGGTTCATAGGTTGGTACTGGGCTATCTGCCCGAAGGCATATATTAGCCCAGCCACGTTGTGCGGTATTCACTGCCCCTTTAGTAGTTCCCTAGACCCTTGTACTAGCAGCTAGTACCCTTGGCCCCTATCTAGTAGTGCTGTTGGTGTGATCCCCAGTGTGAACTTTCTGTTACCCATCCACTCATCAAGGTTCTTCTTGAAGAGTGATAGTGAGGGGCTCTGTCTTATGTAGATCGGGACCCTGTTCCATACTAAGGGAAGTCTCTGTGAAGGGAATCTATCCCTCCAGCATGTTCTATTCATTGTTGTGTTGAGGTTTATATCCCTAGAGCTTGCAGCTCGAGTAGATTTGGTTTTGCTAAGATGGAACATGTTCAACAATTCTGGGTTGGACATGGCTCTGTACGTTAGACAGAGATCGCCTCTGAGAAAGCGGTATGCAACAGAGAACAGTCTTAGCTTTTTCAATCGTGCTGCATAGGGCAACTGTTTGAGGCCAGTAATCCTCTTGGTTAGGTACCTCTGTGGTCTCTCCAGCTGCTGGAGATGTCTACACAGGTACATTCCAATTGGTGCACTGTACTCAATAATGGGTCTGATGAGGGAAGAGGAGAGGGGCACCATTACATCCTTAGATCTTGATGCGAATCCTTTCGTGATCAGATGGGTCATTTTCTAACCACTTTGGCAACATGGTTATCAAAGGAAAGCTGACTATCTACTTGGGTCCCTAGATCCCTTATTTCTTCTTCAGATTTCAGGGGATTACCTCCTATGTTGTAGTTTGCAGGTACTCTGTTTTTTCCAAAGGTGATTACTACACATTTTTTTGCATTTAGCTTGAGATCATGGCTTTGACACCATGCATCAGTCTCATTTAGGCCCTTCTGGAGGATCTCCATGTTGGCCAAAGACTCTATTATAGCACCCAGTTTGCAGTCGTCCGCAAACTTAGTCAGCCACAGCCCTTCCGTGCTTGCCTGTACTTCTGAGAAGTATATGCCAAACAGGAGGGGCCCCAGGACAGAGCCCTGAGGCACACCACTCGTTACTGGTCTGGATTCGGACATAGATCCCGCTCCTCTTACTTTATGGGATCTGTCTGAGAGCCAGTTTGCGATCCATCTTGTGACGTAAGAGTTTATGCCCAGGCTGGTGAGCTTATCAATAATACCTGAATGGGGAATGGTGTCAAATGCTTTAGCAAGGTCAAGATAAGCCATGTGTACCTCCTTTCCCTTATCTATAGCCTGAGTAACTGTCTCAAAGAAATCCACCAGGTTCAGGAGGCATGATCTGCCCTTGACGAAGCCGAACTGTGTAGGGTCCAGCGACTGGAGGTTCCCAATCTCTCCATTTATGAGTTCCATAATGATTTGCTCCATAGCCTTACAGATCAGACTGGTCAGGCTTATTGGTTGGTAGTTCCCAGGGTCAGTTGTGGCCCCACCCTTGTGTAGCGGGACCACCATTGTTGTGCGCCATTCTATGGGCACATATCCTGTGGAGAGGCTGAGACTGAACAGGGTATTAAGATGCGTGATTAATTCCTTTTGGAGCTCGTGTATGACACAGCCAGGCACACCATCTGGTCCCATGGAGGCAGTGTTTTTAGCTTTAGATAGAGTCTTGTTAACCAACGTATCAGTACTAATTGGACTTTCTCAATCCCCTGGAATGGTAATAGGCCCTGTAGGTGGTGGTGGTGGGGGGGGGGGATTTTCACTGAACCTGTCAGCCAAGACGTTGGCAATGTCAGAAGGGTCAGTGTATTTTGTTCCATTTTGTACTAGCTCAGAACAGACCTGAGCGTTGCCATTTAGGTTTTTGACATAGCCATAGAAGGCCTTATGGTTATGGATAGAAGTTTACTGACTTTAACTTAAGTTAACTTATATACAAACGGACTACTGCAATCACATATGCTCACTCTCTGGCTGCACTCTCAAAATGGCACTAGGAATGGCATGTGCTTGACATTTTTACATGCATGTTATATCTTTGACATGCTTCTTAAAGACACAGCAGATGGCACGTGCACTCTGATCTACAGTATCCTTTGGGAAATCATCCATCCCTGCTAACTGTCATCTTGACAACATATCCTTTAGAGTTGACCCCAGTAGTCCAGTAGTCAGGGACTTATGGACACACACAGATAGCAATCTAGCCTTTGACCATCACATGTCTACAGCAGTGAGGAAATCATTCTATGTTTTGCAACTTATAAACAAAGGTATGGCCATCTATGTCCAAGGAAGTCATTGTTCCACTGTATTCAGTCTTCATCAGACCTATCATTGAGTACAATGCCCCCTTTGGCATGTACTTACCCAAGAAAATCCAACAACTGGAATGCCACAGAGGTTCCTCACTAAAAGAATACAGGGCATAAGTAAAAGGTCCTATGCAGACCGCCATTGTCAGACTCCACTCTGATGGAACTCCTGCATAACCTATGTCTCTAATGGACACAGGCAACCTGTAAATGGATCTCCCAGACCCCTGCTTGTAAATGTTTCATCTCCCAAACCCCTGCTTACACTTATCAAGGGTATCAGAACTTGTCAAGAGATCTGGGTAGCTCTTAGGATTAAAAAGGCCTTTGTGGTCATTAGCCTAGTAAACACCTATGAACAAGTTAGGGTAAAAATAAAGAATGCCACCAAATACATAAAAATGGAATAATCAGTTTTGATGAAAGCCCTCTAGCTTGTAAGATAAAACAAGATGGAAATGAGATGCATGTAGCAAAATGGATGAATATGTTGACTGCCCATCAATGTTTCTCTTTTTTTTCTTAATTAAAACATTTAAATTTCTTTTGAAGTGACTTCATTAATGGAGATAATCTGCTAATGTGCATCTCAAGTGTTTTTCATGCAACTCTTAAGGAGGTTTGTTGACTATATGATCATGAAAGTGAGATCTGAGAAATGACTAACTTGGTAATCAGCAGAGTGGTACTTTAGAGATGGACATTTCATGCACTGGAACAACTGTGGATGTCCTTTTACACCTCTGATCACCTTTCCACAACACTGCAGACAACTCCTTCTGTCATCTGAAGATGGTAATCAGGTGACGAGAAGAAAGTTACTGGTATGGAAATAGTACTGTAATGTGTAAACAACATAACCTTGACAGGACTTCCAGATTTGAACTGCACTGTACATCTCAGTTTATGAAGTGTACAAGATTTTTCTTTTGAGAAGACTGGATATCTGCTACTACCTCAGAAACTTTTGTAAGAATTCAGTATGAAGTTTTGAACAGGTAAGAGAGAGAGACAGAAAGAATATTCTTTAATCTAATGATTCGGTGGTATATCAGCCAGGTGTTTCCCTGAAAAATCAGTTTGTTAGTCTACCAAGAATTTCCCCTTTCACTGTGATAGTACCACATCAAGGTTACAGGGGACTTGTCCTGCTGTACAAATACTTTTTTGTTCTCTTTTTACGTTTCAAGTAAAGTGTCCTGCTCACATTCCTGTGGTTGCACCTTTTTGATTTGGCTACAAATGAGTCAATGTCTTGTCAGGAGACAACTTTTGTCTGAATATTGGCAATGGCTTCATTATTTTTGGAAGGGGAGCGACTGAGTTTCTCCCTCAGGAAATTCATTACTTCCTCATCATATTAGGTTATGTCACATTTAAGTTTATTTAGCTTATTTGCTTTAACTTTTAGCTATCATTTTAAATGAAACACACTAGTTTCAAATTGCCTGACAAAGAAATACGATATGTTTTTTCAAAGCTTCAAAATATATTACATGAAATGCTGCATTTAACATGGCTGATTTTTCTATCATTCTATCTCCATTTGAAACACCAGACGGCCAAACTATAAGGTATAGGGACAACTTAAGTTTTGCTGCATTTTCTTAACTTTAAAATAATAAAAATTGTGACTATAAAACAAATCTTTCCCTTCCTAAGAACAGTTACTGTTAGGCAAATTGTAAAATTAATGTATGAACCAAATTACCGTGACCAAATTAGAAAAAGACTCTTGCAATGAGCCAATAAGTGAGGTCACACAATAATCCACAGCATGTTACTAGGCAAGGTTGGTATGAATACAGATCAAATGCTGCTACTGGAAGGATGTCCGATAAAAATCCCAATCAGAATTCTGATGAGTATCCATTTAGAAAATGGTTATTTTTTTGAGAGCTCGGGAAGTATGGTGTGTGTGTGTGTGTGTGTGTGTGTGTGTGTGTGAGATCAAATGAAAACACAATTACTTAATCAGTTAATTTTCAACACATGGTCAGTAAGGGCCAGTATAGATGTGAGTGATCAGCTGAAACCCATTACTGTGACAAAAATTTCTTTCTCAAAGTGTACCCATTCAGAAAGCTGCTTTTCATGGGTTCCCTGGGGGTGGTTTTTGTATGAAGATGAATGAACATTGCTATTAGTTAATCACAGTTCAACAACCATCAATCTTGCCTCGTCAGAGGTAGTGCAAACCTGTTTGGTGGGGCAAGCAGAAATCTGTACATATATAAAAATCCGTCTTTTCTGTGGACTATATAGGACTCATTCACAATCAAAAGGAATACCCTTATCAGGAGGAGTACATTCCAATGGGAATGTTTGTATGAAAGGAGTCTAAACTAGTTTTGTGGAATTTTTCTGAAGTGAAGCCACACCCATGTTTTGACTTACAGAACTTAGGAGACTTTTAAAGTAAAAAAGTCTTCAGTTGATGATATTACTGGCAAGAGTAGTACTATGGAGAAGCAACTGAGCTTCACAAGTACCTGTGTTTTGTTTCAATCACATAATACACAGCACAAAACATGCCTCCTTGCAGGTTCTATCCAAACCACAGGCATCAATAAGTGCAAAGAAGTCAGTTTCCAGATGGATTAAAAAGGATTCTGGTATGGTAGCTAAGACTATTTGGGAAGAAACTGAACAAAAGATAATACAGCAAATGGAAGCTCTTGATTATAGACATGGATAGTAAAACATCAGAAGCGAACATATTTTAGTTCCCATGGTCTTACATATAGGTGAGGTGTATTTTACAATTTTCTATTTTATTTTTTTTATTTTGTTTTTAATTACCAGGAAAGTTCATCTGGGTTGGAAAAAAATCTCAGTTGAGGCCCATGGAGGAAAAGCTCCAGAAATATTTTTTAAACAAATATTAGACAGAGGATGACACACATTACACAACTAGTAAATCATGAACAACATATTGTACAACGACAAAGCATTAATTAACAGCAGCATCATACGAAGCGTATGCCAAAAATACACTCTAAAAAGACAATAGATTATGCAAGTAAATACAACTAGAGACCATGTACAATGTATTTTTCAAAAAGATACACACTAAATTATAAATTCAATGCATGAAAACATGTATCTTTAGATTTGTTAGAATGTACTATATTAAGAATTTATTCGGAAGGGGAGAGAGGACAAGAGTTAGGTGGGATAAGTTGATTCACACCTGAGAACAACGTGTTTAGACTTAAATTATTTGAAAGGGTACATTAGTGCTTTGCAGTTAAGGCTCATATATGTAACTCAAGTAAAAGATTAAAAGTTAAACTGGAAAATATGATAATAAAACGGGGGAGTTTGAAAGATAAAAAAAAGGAGAGTCAGCCTCTAACCTGCAATCCAAACTTTGCTTAGCCTCCTCCCACTTTACCTTTCCCTCCTGAGTTATTTGGTCTAGTTGCAATGATTCCTTTGATAATTTCTTCCAGTAAATTGCAGGCCTTCTTGTCTATTTTCTATACCCTTAGATCCAGACACCCCTACTAGTAAAATTCCCTTTCTCTATTTCTTCACTTCCTACAAGACATTCTGCTATTTTATGAATGCAATATTTTGTACAATTGTTATTCTCTCCAAGTACTTTCATCAAAAATCAGTGTCTCTCTCACTCTCAAACTTCCCCGTTTCATCATCCTTCTTCAGTTTGATTTATAACCTTCTGGTTGGGAGAATGAACTTATCCCAGTGAACTCTTGCCCTCTTTCCCTCACAAATAAATTCCTTCAACTCTTAATCGTCAACAACCTTCTGGTTAACAAAAATGTATCTCACCTGAATATAAAACTAAAGGAACAAAAAATGTTTCACTGCCTCACACCTCTGAATCTCTTAGTGCAAGAAATCCAGATAAAGCCCAAATAAATTTGTGTGTGTGTGTGTGTGGGGGCAAAGGCCCAAAAATGGGGACAGAGTTTAAATACTGCCCTTATAAATAACATGTTTTAATGTCAGCAAGCATTTTTTGAAGGATGTAAAGTCTGAAACTCGAATGTGTGTTATTATTTAGTGACTTCAATCCTCTTATTTGCTAGAAAAACACAAATATTATGAGGAACAGACAGAAAATATGAGTAAAAAATCTGGACATTCTGCGAAATATCTGGACAGTTGAAAGATATGCCATGCTTGTATTTTACTAACCATATACAAAATTAAGATCTTCCAAGTATCTCAATTTTTGTATCAACTTTTATTTTGCCTCTTCCACATAACAATAGGTACCATAAAATAATCCTTGTTAATCCATACATCTAAATACTTAATCTTATATCTCCACAAACATGGGTATCATTGAACCAATTCATGTGTCAGTTCATGGTTTACTGCTATATCCTTCATTTATCTTCATTAATTTTGCATCCTGAAAAGACCTGAAATTGCCTCAAAATGTTCTACAACACTACAGGAGACTGGAAGAGTGAATCATTCTATGCTATTGTAGAGAAGAGCTGTAAGCAATTTTATGGTTGTACAGAAGTTTGTTCCTCTGGTACCTAGAAAGCATTTTTAAGTCCCCCCTGGTGGAACAAGTCTTTGAATAAAGCTTGCAAAACAGTAAGAACTTATGGAAAAAGTATAAGCAGCAGCCTTGTAAGGATAACTTGGTTAAATATAAAGCAGCTAACACTGTTTTAGGCAACATTTACATTCTGATAGGCAGAACTATTAGGTGGGTCCAGCTACTATCACTATAGAGAATAAGCAGATGTAAAACCTTTTTAAGCATTTGAAACTATGATACAAATGATGACAAGCATATATTCTGTATTCTCTTTGAAAATACTTTGATAACAGAGACAAAAACCTTGGCCAAAATGTTTTCAAAAATTTGGGTCTTGAGGAGGGAAGGCCTTCTGATAGAAGCCTAGGTGAGGTCTGCCCTGATCGGTTTTCTTCCACTATAGATAATGCAGTCAAGATGCTAAAACTCAAACACCACAACAGGCTGAGATGGTCTTAAATGATTTCTTTCCATTTAGTACCTTAAGAGATTTGTCCCGGTCTACATTATTTGTTTAAAAAATAATTAAAAATTGGGTTTGATCAATCTATTTGGAAAGAGACAGCTATGGTACAGGTGCCAAAGGGCAGTGAACTAAAGTCTGAAAATCACAGGCCTAACAGCCTAATGTATTTTGGGTAAGTAATTTGAAAACATCTCACAATTTATTACTCACATTAAATTCAAAGCAAGACTTAACATGGGTCTGTATGAGGAAGATCATATCACTAATTTATTCTATTTTTATCAATTTCTTTGTGATTCACTAGACAGAGGATTATCTGCTGATGTGATCTATCTG